>NC_084590.1:41252012-41602012 GCF_033807715.1 Cololabis saira
CTCATGCTAATACACGCTTCTGAAAATAGTATTTGGACGAGTGTAATGACAGAAAAGCAGAAGCCTGGAAAGAATTGCGTCTGATGGTTTTGAAAAGATGGTTTTGTTTTGTTCTCTCTTTAAATTCATTTCTGTTTCCATGAGGAAGTATTTTGAAGCAGTTTTCATGTCTAAAATTTCCCCCCAAAATAGGTTTCCTTTCATGGGACCATGTTAATCAAGTGTCTTTGTGGCTTTTTTTTTGTTCTGGTTTCTTTTCATCCTTTTTGTTTCTCTCCTCCAAGTTCAGCCTCGCAGCATCAATTACTGAAGGAGCACCTACCTTGACACTGTTATTTCTCCTGTTGTCTGCAGAAAAGCCATTGCCGCAGGGTCCCCCAGGTGGTGTTATCGGGATCCTTGGAGGTGTCGTTGCCATTGGACTCATCGCCGCCGTGGCTGTTACTGTTTTCATGGTCCATCGGCGGCAGCAGAAGACTCACACTGAGACAGATAATGACCTGTGAGTACCAAGCCTGTACCACACTATATTGCAAAGGGGCTGGACAGGTTGCAAGATTAGCTGTGCACTCTTGTCAATAAGAAAGAAAGAAAGAGAGGAGAAAAGAGAGAAAAAACCCTTTTGAGAAGGACAGCACGCTTTTTGTTGTCCAGAGATCCCAACATGCAGCAAACATGCCGCTGCCTCACTCTCATCTATTCTGGGAGCCAATAATCTCATTTCCTTTACATCTCTTACTGAAAGCACTGTAACTGCACCCATACGAGTATCATCTTAATTTCCTAGAGCACGTAAAATCAATAATTATGGCTATTAAGAGCTTTCCTGAATGTAATACAGGCTGCACTTAGTCGTTTCCCATTAAAACGTTATTGTTTTCATCAGGACTGATTGCAGGAACACAAACGGTTGCCTCTCCTTGGGAGAGCTTTGCGTGAATTGGATGCTTACCTCACGAAGAAAGGTAGATTTGCTGCAGATCCATAGGCTCCCACATAGCAGCAAGTTCTGATAGTTCAATGTTTATATTAAGGATTTCTGTTGCGGCATTAATTAATCCAACAGAATTGCTTCTCAAATAGATTTATGGACCTTGCCAGGCTAGTTTCGTTCACTTCTGCAACCCCTCCTCCAGCCGACCAAACTAATTTTGTTTCACCCATGTACCAGGGGCCGTGGCAATTTTTAACATCGCATTAGATTCATTTTACAGACACTTTTCATCCAATGCTGCCAGCTGCTGCACACATGCGCACACGCACACACACACACACACACACACACACACACACACACACACACACACACACACACACACACACAAACACACTGGGGGAGAAATCAACTAACGGGTTGCAGCTGAGGGAACAGGATGCAGCAGAGCAGCTGAAATGCGTACGATTGTGTTAAAACTGTGTGCCAAACCTCCCATCATCCCTTCGGCAACACGAGTCAGAAACCTGTCCCCACCCAGGACGCAGAGAGGCGTTGACGACGCGTCCCGTTAATTGGCTTTGGCGCAGAACACGTAGTCGTTGATGATAGCGCAGCGGTTACCAAGGTTTCCGCGAAAGCTCTCGGGTGTACTTCACATTCGTAATCTTCGGGGAGCGATGCCGCCGTGTGCAGGAGCCGGGAACGCTCCCCGAAGTGACAGTGGAGTTTCAGGGGAGGAGGGGTGCAGACTCCAGCTGAGGGGGCACATGAGCCCTTATCCAGTCAGATTATCTTTATTTTTTTATTTTGCCTTTATTTAACCAGGTTAGTCCCATTGAGATCGGAGGTTACAGAATTAAAAGATAAAAACAAAATATAAATTCAAGGCTCAAGGTTCACTTTATTGTCATTCCAAAAGTCCAAGTACAAGTGGAGCAAAATTTCATTGCCACTGGCAAAAAAGCAAGCAATTAAAACGCTAAAAACTCTAAACACTAAAAGATAAGGACAATAGGCTAAAAACTAAAATGCTACGTACTCAAAAGTGCATAAGGATATACAGAGTTCAAAGTGCTTGGTGCAGTACTGTAGACAGTCATTGCCGAGTGTAGACAGGTAACGGGTTCTGTTTATTTAAAAGCCTTATGGAGTGGGGGGAAAAACTGTCATGGAGCCTGGCTGTTCTGCACCTGTCGCTCAGAAACCTTCTATTTATTAATGAAGACATAATTCATTAAAACACTTGCATACAGACAGTCTGAACTCCACTGTTTTCATCAGAGCTTTAAATCCAGTCACAGGTATAAGGTTTCGTAAATGCAGTTCAGATTGAAGTTTATTCCAAGCATCTGGTGCTGAAAACCTAAAAGCTTTCTTCCCAAATTCCGTTCTTATTTTTGGAACAACCAAATGCAAAATGTCCATTGGGTGGAGATTGTAACCTCCTTGTTTCCCTGTTAAAAAAGAAGATAATAATGAGATTAACGAGATAATAATGAGACTGCAGCAAGCACATTAGGAGCCCCGTAACAGTGGCGCGGCATCCCGCCACCTGCCGCATGTCTGCGGTCCAGCGCCGAGCCCACAGAGGTGCAGAAACATCAGCACTCGTACCTCCCAGCGACTCGTACGGCTCCCATTGCTTTCTGTCTCTGTCTCCCTCCCAGCTAATCTATCTTTCTCTCCCACTCTGATGCCAAAGTAACTGCTCTCTGTTTCCCTGCTCCACTCCCTCAGCATTGCTGTTGCTGCTGTTGCTGATAGTTGTGTGACACAGGCTCCAGAGAAGCCAGAGTCCCCCACAAGGAAAGTAGAGGCACCTGACCCCAGTCTGTCCCCCGCTGACCCCTGTCCTCCCGGATCCTCTATCCTGTTGCCTGCATGTAACGGCGGCCTGCAAGTGACGTACTTGAGCACGCCGCTGTGAACAGAGACACTTTCGTCGCAAGCATGGCTGAAACACATGGACATGGACACATGAGGAATTATGATTTTGATGCTCTGGCATCTTTAAACGGACATTCTTACAGCTTAATTTGATGCATAATTTGTTAGAAATGAAAATGAAGCTGGATGAGGAACAATTATCATCATCATCATCATCAGAATTATTAAGAAGAAATATCCAGCTTCAGTTTTTGATCAGATCCATGGAGCTCGGACCAGAACAGAGTAAACAAAAAACATCAAATTCTCAATCAAAGTATCTTATCGAGGCTTTGTTTTACACAAGCTAACAATGTCTGCGTTACCAGACCACATTGCCCCCCCCGCCCCCCTCTCTCCTTCAACTCTTGCTCTTTTCCCTTCTTTTCTGTGCATGATTCTTGCCAAACGTGCATGAAGGACTCTTTCTGTGCGTCCGTCCTTGTAAGTATCGTCGCTGTGCTCCAGTTCGGCATGCTTGATGTAGTGAAATGTTGTAAAGTCGCAGCTCTGTGTCTATTTTCTGTGGTCTGTCATCAAACATGTTTAGTGTCTTATGAGGAAACTGTTTCCTTTTTATTATTTATTTATTTAACTGGGATATCTGATCATTTGAATGCAGATAAGTTGCAATAAAAGAATGTGCCGAGGTTACTTTAAATGCAGAAAATGACTAGCGAGGATTTATACATCTGAGTGTTTAATGACGGCGTAAAGGGGGAGCGTTTAGCCAGACTGTTTAATTCTGCATGTTGATGAGCTGTTAATCAAGCTTGGGCATTTGATAACATGCCTGACTGCACCGCCAGTCACGCCTGTGTTTGCCCCTCGCAGAGAAACACATGATACGACTCAAAATTGGTCAATCCTCATAAATCACCGGCCCCGTTTAGAGGCTCCACTGGCACAATAGTCGACTGATTATCAGAATAGATGGGGATTGTCAAAGGCGATGTTCGCCGAATAATGTGTTCATCGCTCTGCGTTTTCCCCCCGTGTGATGTATGACCCCCAAAATGCTGGAGAGCGCCGCCAATTGTGGCGCCGCGCAGAAATGAATTCCCCTCCGTTGCCGGCGTGCAGCTGGTGTTCGCACAGTTGCCGAAATAAATCACTCTGACGCCAACTCGGTGTCCTTGTTTACAGCAATATCAGAGAAAAATCACATGCAGAATGGAAAGTGGGTGTTAAACTGTGAATGCAGACTTTTCTGTCACTGTGAAACGCACGACATCACAAATCAGATTCAGGAGACGACTCGGGCTTGACAGAGCTGCAGAGGCATGATCTGTTCTTGTGTATCTTCTTGGTGTGTAAACTGGTCACCAGTGCTCTTCATCATTGCTTTGTTGAGACCTTTCTGATGTCATTGGTGGTCATTTCCTGTTGGACAACCTCCTCGCTTTAAGCTGTAACCAAAGTTGGTTTGTCTCTTTTGTCCCTCTCTTACACCTTTTCAACCAATTTGAACCAAGTGCTGGTTCTGGGCTGGTGCTGGATTCAATTCAATTTTATTTATATAGCGTCTATTACAACAGAAGTTGCCTCTAGGATCTTTCCAGAGACCCAGAACATGAGCCCCGAGCAATTATTACATACCGTAAACTAGGAATGGGTGATATTTTACCGTTCACGATATACCTTCAAAAAAATTCCTCACGATAAGAATTTGTCATCTTGTGGTAAAAACGATTGATGACGTTTTTGTGTAAAGCTGAAGGAAGGAAGGAAGGAAGGAAGGAAGGAAGGAAGGAAGGAAGGAAGGAAGGAAGGAAGGAAGGAAGGAAGGAAGGAAGGAAGGAAGGAAGGAAGGAAGGAAGGAAGGAAGGAAGGAAGGAAGGAAGGAAGGAAGGAAGGAAGGAAGGAAGGAAGGAAGGAAGGAAGGAAGGAAGGAAGGAAGGAAGGAAGGAAGGAAGGAAGGAAGGAAGGAAGGAAGGAAGGAAGGAAGGAAGGAAGGAAGGAAGGAAGGAAGGAAGGAAGGAAGGAAGGAAGGAAGGAAATGAGCCTGAAAAAAGAAGAAGGGAAGGAAGGAAATGAGCCTGAAAAAAGAAGAAGGGAAGGAAGGAAATGAGCCTGAAAAAAGAAGAAGGGAAGGAAGGAAATGAGCCTGAAAAAAGAAGAAGGGAAGGAAGGAAATGAGCCTGAAAAAAGAAGAAGGGAAGGAAGGAAATGAGCCTGAAAAAAGAAGAAGGGAAGGAAGGAAATGAGCCTGAAAAAAGAAGAAGGGAAGGAAGGAAATGAGCCTGAAAAAAGAAGAAGGGAAGGAAGGAAATGAGCCTGAAAAAAGAAGAAAGGAAGGAAGGAAATGAGCCTGAAAAAAGAAGAAGGGAAGGAAGGAAATGAGCCTGAAAAAAGAAGAAGGGAAGGAAGGAAATGAGCCAGAAAGAAAGAAAGAAGGATAAATTCCCGTTGATGAGGTTTTTGTGTAACAAACATGGCGGATCTGAGAGCGAGATAGATTTATAGTTAAAGGTGGAGTTGAATTGGTATTTTTTTTTATCGTCATTTTTATCGTTATCGGGATAAATGCCAGAAATTATCGTGATACATTTTTTTAGTCCATACCGCCCATCCCTACCGTAAACATAACATAAACGACGGCAGGTAAAAACTCCCCTAGTGGGAGAAAAACGGTAAGCCAAACAGTTGCAAGGAAAAACTCCCCTTTAGGAGGGAAGAAACCTGGACCAGGACCTGGATCATAAAGGGGGGATCCTCCTGATGAAGACCAGCTGGGCAGAGCAGGAAAAGAGAAAACAGACAGAGAGAATGAATAACAGAGAAAGGAGAGGTACAGACACAATGGCTAACTGGTGCACTACAGGGATGACTATAAATACAGACACTGAGGTGGTCAAGGGGTGGGGGGGGTGACAGCCAGTCCAAAGCTGGTTAAGCTTGGGAACATTGTAGGCCACGTCGTTACCATCCTTCCACCTCCTCCAACATGGTTGAAATTCGTGCACTTTGAATTTGAGTGAACGAATCACAGTTCTCATCTGGTTTTCCCTCAATAGCGGTGTTATATGATTGGCAGGATGTGTTGATGGAGGCTGTTGGCCTTTGTGACCAAGCTGGTATTTAAAGGAGCTGTATGTAAGAGCAATAATAAAACGAATCATAAAATGACCCCGATATGTCAACAGACATTTAAAAATCATGTTCATTTCAAATACTTATGTCACTGACAACAGCACTCAAGCCAGGATATTCCAGTTTAAAAAAAGGAGTTGCAGCCCTCAACTGATGTTTATGTTGTCATTTTTTGTTTTGGCCTGAAGCTCCACCCTCCACCTATCTCCCAATCACCAAGTCAGTATTGTTTCTGAAGCTCCACCCTCCACCTATCTCCCAATCACCAAGTCAGTATTGTTTCGGCATCCGGGTTGCCAGCTCGGCTCTAATTATCGCAGCCATGGCAGCCTACGTTCCTGCTGCATTCTGCAGCCTACCTGGCAACCTCTGGTCGGGGGGAGGAGGGGGAGGGTACACGCCGCTCAACAATATTTTGAAAGTGACTGCAGTACCAGTTTTGGACATTTCTTACAGACGGCTCCTTTAAGAATACTGGAATATATTGAAATACCCAACAATGTTTGTTAACGAGAAGAATAAACAGTTTTTCTTGGTCTCCTCCACGGACGACTGCTGGTTCTGTGTGTCCGCTCTTTCATTCCCGTTCATACGTGCCTACTCTACCGGCAGGCAGACATGACTTAACAGTGGCGGTCACCATGTGTCGATTGCCCCCCCCCCCCCCCCCCCCCACACACACGTAAAACAAGCTCTGGCATCTGGCCCGGCAGATCTTGCCAGCCCGACCCAGCACCAGTTTTTTCCCGGCTCTGAAGCGGTGCTTTCCGCCCAGACGGCTGTAGAGAAAAGAGATCTGGTTCTGAGTCCAGCTCTGGCTCTGAACCAGCACTGGAACCATTTTGGTAGAAAAGGGGCATCAGAGTCTTACGTCATGGACCGTTACAGTACTGGTTGTGAATTATTTTACTGATGTTGTCAATGAGTCAAATGGTGCTTGGTTTTCTGTACAGAATGTTCTAAGTATGCAGTTAAACTGTATGTATTTGTATAGCTGTGTGTGTGTGTGTGTGTGTGTGTGTGTGTGAGTGTGTGTGTGTGTGTCTGTCTGTCTGTGTGTGTGCGTGTGTATGTGTGTGTGTGTGTGTGTGTGTGTGCTAGTAACAATGCCTAAGGTTGATCGAGTGTGTATAATTGTAAAGTTAAATGTTCTCAGAGGCCAAACTTTCCTCCAGCAAAAGAAGTAGTTTTTGATAAACTTGTCAAAGAACAAAAACGAGGCACTTTGTTTCATTCTTGTTTATTCTTCTTTCTTCTTTCATGTGGGACAAAAGAAAGCTGAGCTCTGGAGAGTAATTGTTGTCCGGCTTTTGAGAAAGATCGGTGCTAGACAAAGCATGAAAGTAATTGCCTCCCGAAGATCAAATCACATTTATCCCATCTTGCAATTAAAAGTATCATTAGCATTTAAATTGCCAAATAAGATTGTGATCAACAGAAATCAATGAGAGCGCTGAGGATCAGCCTCAACGCTTCACGCTGGTTTCTACAGGCGGCGTGGCGGTCAGGCGCTGGCTCTTTTAATCCAAACGCTTCTGGGGATGCGACACTTTGCTTTCTCTCACCACGCTTGAGGAAAAGAAGAGGGGTTTCAAGATGTCATATCGAGAGACATCTCAACTCTTATTGTCTGAGCACAAAAACAACCTCTCACTGGTGGAAACATTTCTGATAGGAAACCGGCTTTTTCTTCTTTTTTTTGTGAGTGCATTGTTAAAGTCATTTTCTTTGCTGTAAATCTTGCCTCACAGATTACTCTCCTCAGTTTAAGGATTAGTTATGTTTTCTCTTCGCTATCCCTCTTAAATCTTCCCCTAAGCTGCCCTGAGCCTTTCGTAGCCAACCGAGCGAGGAGGAGCAAGGTCTTCAAGGTGGATCTCTGAGTAGGAAGCAGTGCAGACATGAATGTAGCTTATGGTTCCCTGCCCGCTGCCTCCTGCTCCCCACGGGCTCGTGGTGCTTGTCAGCTTTCATTTTTGTCTGCATCTCGCGGGGGGCCAGCGGGGCCCCGATGCTGCCGACATCACGCTCAGTGTGGAGGAAGTGTGTGTGATGCACGTGAGGCGATGGAGCAGAGGCGAGCCGGCGAAGGGCACAAAGTGAATATAGCCTAGAATAATAGCTGCAATCAAAATGACTGCAGACGCAGATCTGTGGGGCTGAATATTTTACACACCGTGTGAAAACCGGAAAGATAACTTTTATAATGTCTTTCTCCAAATGTCATGTTTATAAAAATGCACAACTACCTTTGCTCAGTGTGGTTTATTTCTTAGGCGAGGTTACTTTTCTGCAGAGGTCACTTGGAATTGGTAAAACCTTGAAAAATATCACATTTATCAACAGTTTTCAACGACGCCGTTCAGCCCACCATTTTGCAGCGTTCCTGTGAAGAGAAAAGGCTTTTATTTGTGGCCGTCCAGTCTCGCAACAAAGCATGAACGATGTACTGATGTTTACACACAACACAAAACCTACTATTCAGGCTAACCTTCTAAAATGATTTATATCGGCACCACCTGTTAGGACCCCACCTCGTGTAGGCACTGATTAGCTCGTCTTAGTCTCGGTCCTCTAGATTGTGGTATCCAGGGACCAGAACCAACAGACGCAGAAGATCCCTCATCTGGACGCCGCTGGACAGGGATACAACCAAAGTTCGTAGTGTAGATAGATATAGATTTATTTTATTGTACCCTTGGGTAAATTTGGTTCACAGTGAGTGCCTCCTCATACAATCTAAAACCATACACTCAACAACACAGGATAGGATAAAGTGACAACAACACACAACAACACAGGATAGGATAAAGTGACAACAGTGCTTTAGCTTAGCGTAGCATAGCGTAGCGTAGCGTAGTGCGTGTAGCAAGAACAACCAGCAGAAGAGTGGAGTAGGAACGCTGGTGAATGATGGTCAACCCGCCGAGTTATTTTCAGTCCTCAGGTGGCTTTTGAATGATGATCCATCACATGAATCCTGTCCTCGACCAATCGCCCCACTTCACGATTGGTTTGGTGCTGAAAGAGGTACCAGACCCATCTCACAAGAGACAGTTTTGGAAAGTGAAGTTGAGCGTGACTTGTCTGGTTGGCAAGCCTGGACTTGACACAGTTGATCCCGAGGAACAGCCCGAATTACTCCATTGGGATACCTGACGGGGGCACGAAACTGCTTTTTGGCTTGTTAATCAGAGCGGACACATCTGGAAGAAGATCCAGACCGAGTGGGTGGGTGGAGGGCCTTGGGGGGGGTCACCCACACCTGCACTGTATGTGGGTTGTTTGTGGCTCTGCCCCACTGGGACATCGAGGAACCAATGGATGGATAAATAGTTGTTTTTTTTGTGGACTAAACAGCAATAGAACAACAGAGAAACCAGTTATTTAAATAAGAAAAAGGAGAGCGGGAAGGATTTTCAGTCGAGCATCTGCTGCTGGCCGAGCTCCTCTTTGATGTGATGGCGGCGTGCAGAGGGTGGCTGACCTCATCAGAGACGGCCAGCAGTCTGTCCGATGTCCGTCTCTGCAGCCGTCGCCGAAGATTCCAGCTCCACAGAACCAGCACGTCCGATCAGTCAGTCCGGCCTGTTTTGAGTCCCTCTTCCTGGTGCTCCCTCCACTACGCCGCGCCACACGAGAAAGCGCTGGTCCCTGTTGACCACAGAAACCTCACAAAGAGTCCCAAAAGGGCAGAGCCGCTGTTTGGACTGACGAGCGTGTGGCCGTGTTGGTGTTCAGTGGACCAAGTGTGGGTTTGCACTCCCCACATTTACCCACGGTAAATCCGCCCCACGGGGGGGGGGGGGGGGGGGGGGGGGGGGGTAGTTCCCGGATATGTTTGCTGGGTTCCCTACTGAAGGTGGGAAGCGTTAACACGGGTCAGAACAGGTTTTAAACCAGAATAGTATTTTGTTTCGTTGGAGGCATTTCCTTAAAGGGAGTCCCTCTATCTTTATTGCCGGTTAAATCTGGGAAAAGAAGTAGGAAAAATAAAAAAAATAAAAAGCAACGTTGCTCAGGGTTATGCACCAAAAGTACTCGGTGGTTTAGGTAAATATGTGGGTTGTTCAGGATGAAATTGGCTGAAAAACGAAAACCGGGACTAGATTTTTTTTCTTCTCTGCTCTGAATGCGATGCATAAAATCCTGTGCCTCCACTGCCTGAGGCAGAACTTGTTATCCCGATAATGAAGCGAACAGAGAAGCTTGTTGCTTTCAAAAGTCGGCACACACATTTTACCACATTACATGGCCCCACCACTTGCAGTGGTGAGAAGTTATGCTAATTTCACGTCTTTAGCAGCGAGCTTGAAACGATCACAGCTTCTTTCATTGTGTTCACTAAGTCTCAGAACGGGGAGAGGAAAAAAAAAGTTTTTAAAAAATTGCAGGAATCTCACAATTTTCCAATGTTAACTGTAAAAAAGCGCCTTGTTTTGATGTTTTCCGGTCGCCGAAATGCTGGACCTGCTTCCGCTGGACGCAGAGGGAACCGCAAGGACATGGATTGAAATTGTTCCATGCGATTCGCTCATTTTGTGCCAGTAATAAGTCTACATAACAAGGGTTCTGATGTGGCACCAACATGGTTCCGTCTTTTTATACGCGTCACAAACAGCGTGTTCGCCTGGGCATCTGCTCGCTTGACCACCGGCCTCGTCAAACAACGGCAACGGTCTCCCGAGGCTGCTGCTCGCGTGTAACTTGCTGTGAAATGTTAGGGATTCGGGAATTTTTTCAAGTTTTAGTCAGATTTTTTCCAACAATGTCTTTATTGATTTTAACATGTTGCATTTACATACAAATGTCATTTCCGCTCTCATGGCTTCATATGTATACATCTTTAGATTAATCAAAATGACCTCCAATAACCACTTTACTCGTCAGTATACATGGACACACACTGAAATGTGTCCTCTGCTTTTAACCCATCACTAGTTAGACTAGTAGCAGTGGGCTGCCTTTTATTGTGGCGCCCAGGAAGCAATTAGGTTTAAGGGCTTTAACAGACACCAAACCAAAAAAATATGAAGAAACAAGGGACACCTCTCAACACAACAACACTATTTATCATATTATTTTGAGGTACTTAAATTTTGCATTGAATTTCAGATTAAATGGCTTTGAGATTTGGCCACTGCAGAGAGCCACATTAATAAGTTTCCCCAGATTCATGTTTTAGTCAGATTTTATAAAAACCACTCGGCGTATGGGCCTGTAACACTGCCCGGTCTGAAAATGGGCCCACTTGCAATAAAGTGCAATCATCAGAGGTTGCATGGGATCAAATGTCAAACATCTGAATGGAACACTCCATCTAAGTCGTCCTGCATGAGGTTGATGACGCTGCACCCATTTGCTTGAAAACACAGTAAATGTTGTGTCACGTTGGGTGATGCTACGATGACGGGGCACATTTCATGAGTCATGTTTCAGCACATCTTAGTTCTAGTCTTATTGTGTGCACGGAGCAGATTCAGAGAGAATGACAGCAATTAATCTGTCAACTGTCACAGATTTTCTTTTCTTTAATTCTCACCTGTATCAGAATCCAGTCAGTCATGAGCTGTGGATTAAAGTACTTTCTAATGAGCTCACTTGTGCAAGCCTCATAATTATCCACCTGAGAGAAAATGGGGAGCGCTGCGTTGCGGAAGGGTTTATGTGCGGCACGCCGCCTCTCCCGCGTTATTCGCCGGGCCTCTGTGCTGCGGGCGGGATGAGCGAGGTGCCGCATGAATCTGGCAGCGGCTCGGCGGCCCTGTCTGGAGACAAGGTGATACGGACCGGAAATAATGAGTGTGAAAGAAAGAGTTAAGAGGTGCACTCATGCACAAATTTTCTGCACATTAAAACGCCAGCATGGCCTTGCAGAAAGGTCATGTTATTTAATAAGGACGTGAACCAGTGCGAATGGGAAACGGAGGAAGCTGGAGGAAATGCGTGTCGGTACACAGCTCGGTGCCGGCACTTCATTATCTCTGAACACTCCTGCTGTCATTTCAGAGCCCGACAGATGACATCTGACTGGCAGCATGTTTGACAAAGGGGGACATTTCTTTCTCACTTCGCTGTCTTAAATAATTATCCAAATAAGATGGAAACAATTTATTACAACCTCGGTGACTGTGGAGAACATACAACCCCGGTTGCAAAAACAAGAAGCACCCAGATTCTTCTGCTAAGTTTGGCATCGTCTTGCTGAAATATGCAAGCCCTTCCCTGAAAAACACCTGGTCTGAATGGATGCATTTTATGCTGTAAAAACGGTATCCACCTTTCAATATGTCTCTTCTTGAGATCTGCAAGCTGCCCATACGCAGTAATGCATCCTCATACCAGGATTACGATCCGGATGGTACCTCCCCCTGTTTTATCCAGAGGATGTCGTGTCCACAGTTTCCTTTTTAAGAATTGAAAATGCTGATCTGTTTAAACACAGGACAGTTATCCAATTTTCCTCAGTCCATTTTAGAGCCTTCATCTATCACACAACACTCTACAAAAGTGGGTACTTTTCTTTTTTTGAAGGCCACGATGGATGCACACAGTTAAGTCAGCAATAAGGAAAAACAAAAGCAATAAGGAAAAACAAAAAAAATGAACCGTATTTTAATTGTAGCTTTTACATGCACTGAATTTGTCAAATTGGTTTAATTCACCGCACGAATCGGCACAGATTACTTTTGTAATACTGTATTTGACCCGGTCTTTGTACGTTTTGACCGTATAGAAACGTAATTCTCGTCAGTTGTGTGAAATAAGACCTGGAAACAGGCATTGTTGCATAGAATTGTCAAATTGGTTTAATTCACCGTACAAATTGTTACAGATTACTTTTGTAATACTGTATTTGACCCGGTCTTTGTACGTCTTGATCGTATAGAAATGTAATTCTTACCATTTTAAGAATGAGATGTACCTGCTGTACTCTACTGCCCTTACTTTTTAACAACTTGTGCTTTTTATTATTTTACCTCTTTTCTTAACATTTTATTTGTTATTTACTGTTTAATTGTGTCTTGCCGCTTTTAATGTTGATGTAAAGCACTTTGAATTACCTTGTGTTGAATTGTGCTACACAAATAAACTTGCCTTGCCTTGAAGATGCTTAAAAAAGAGACAAGCAGACAAAGTTGTGGGATTTCTGATACTGTAAGGAAAAGCTTCACCGCAGTCGTCTTTAGTCTAAAATAAGGAAGCGTAGACGTCCTGGACCTTTAATGAGTTTTGGCCCAGAGAAGACGGCGGCGTTTCTGGATCACGTTCACATGTGCCTCCTTTCTTTGCACATCAGAGCTTTTAACCTGCATTGGTGGGTAACCTGGTGAGCCGTGCTCTCGGGCAGTGACATCTCAAGCTGTTCCTATCCCCCATGCAGCGATTTCCATTACCGAACCATGCTGGTTCTTACCGCTGTGCTACCCGACGGCATGAGGTTCACAGGCAGCCGGCGTCGTCCCAAGCGCACAGAGATTCCTCCACATATCTGGAATCTTTTGATACAGATGAAGACGCATCAAAAGTTTTCATTATTCTGAAACTGTGAAACAATTTGCAGGCAGTTTTTCCGCATGTTGGTGAACCTGTGCCCAACTTTACTTCTGAGCGACTCTGCCTCCCTAAGATGCTTTTATTACAACCAATCATGTCACCGACCTGTTGCCAATTAAACTAATTAGGTTGAAGATGTTCCTCCAGGTATTTCTTGTCAGTGTCGATTATTTCAGCAACCTTTTCTTGCTCACGCCTCAACTTTTTGCCATCATGAGCTAATATTATCTATGCAAATGCTAAATGCCCCACTTTCACTTACATTTGATATGTGTGTGTAATGTCTTGTGAATGACGTATGGGTTTATGAGATGTGCAAATCATTGCATTGTGTTTTTTTGATTTGTATTTTCAGGCAGAATTTCAATTTAGTTGGAATTGAGGCTGTAGTTGGAAATGGTCAGAAATGAAAGCTTATAAGTGAGCGCAGGTGTTGGGTTGATGAGGCGCTTGTTCTTCCCCCAGGTGTGTCATCAAAGGGGTGGGGTGGGCGCCGTGGGATTAGGGATGTTAGCATCAGGGATTCTGGGAAAATGTGGAGAGCAGAAGGTGCCAGCTGAGCGCTCTGAATCACAGCCGGGGGGACGACATGTCGAACAAACGGTCGCGGCGCTAGCGGGGCGGGGTGTTTGTCCACGCGGCTCGCTGGATGAGGCTCAGTCCACCCTGAGGACCTGACTCACACATGCCCTTCTCCCTGCCCCCCTATAACCCCTTCCATTCCCATCTCCTCACCTCAGTGTCCAATTACAGCCCGCTCTCATTAGCACAGTGTCTCTCCAGCGAGAGCCTTTGAAAGGGCAGGGATGGCTGCCGCTGCAACAAAGCCACCAACACGAGATCTATCAAAACCCAAGGAAAGAGTGGAAAAGGCAAGTGCAGGCAGGACTTCTCATTATAGAGTGCTGTAGAAGGTGAGGGACGTAAAGAGTCGCGATCCCTTACCGTGCTGAGTGTCATGTTGTCTTTTCACTCTTTTAACAGGACTGACCTCCCACCCGCCCACAAGCCGGCCCCCCCTCCACCCAAAAAGAAGAACAGCGACATGAAAGGACACTTGACATCTGACGACATCCAGGTAAGATCTCACTCTTCTTTCTTTGTACCTGTAACTCTCCGTCCGGGCTTTTCGATTCCCGTCTAAAATACCTGCCGCTTCGCTGCGCTCCTGAATAAACTTCAGGTCGAAATGCATTTCGGAAGTGAAGTAACCAATTCAGAAGATCTGGGATTAAAATCATACAGCTGTAAGGTAAATAAAGCACCCATGTGGCCAGGCTTTGCTGCCTCTCCGTTTTCTAGGAGAAGGATTTCAGTCTGCATCGGCAGGACTTGGTGACTGCTGTGAAATGTTTGTTCGGTGGGTTGTTTACTCAC
The DNA here is from genome assembly GCF_033807715.1 of Cololabis saira. Lineage (NCBI taxonomy): Eukaryota > Metazoa > Chordata > Actinopteri > Beloniformes > Belonidae > Cololabis > Cololabis saira. The sequence goes on from NC_084590.1 coordinate 41,266,903, forward strand.
ATTTACGGTATTCCTGACACTCGACAGCTTTCTGAAGCGACTTGTTGGTCCAATGTGTTTAAAATAGAGTTTGGCTGAATACTGACATACAAATGTCTCATTCTCTGGGGAAGACCAGCAGCACATGCAATCACCAGGTTTGGACATTTCTTAGGGTGACATTAGGGCTGGGCGATATATCGAGATTTTAATATATATCGATATATTTTCAAACACGATATGGTACGAGACAATATCGTTTATATCGATTTAAAAAAAAAAAAAAAAAAAAAAGTTTTTTTTTTTAATGATTTTGATATAGCTTATTTTGTGACAAATTGACTTGAATGTTTTATTTGAGATTTGCACAAATGTTTTGTTATTTGCACAACTGTCAACCTCAGTGGAAAAGTCTGCCTGTTACTGTCTACATTGTATTAATTGCACAGTGTATTTTAATTTAATTGTTATGCAGGAAAGGGATATTTGTTTTATTTTATTCAAGAAGCATTTTCATTCTATATATGCAGGTAGTTTATTTTTATTTCATTTGTTTTATACATTTTGATATTGTGCAGACCTCTGTTAATAAAGGAACCTGTGTGACATTTGGCACGAGGCTTTGTATTAAAACTGACTGTTTTTTTAAGGGTTTGCCTCAGAAAAAAATGAAGCTAACAGAGATGCTATGCTATAATGCTTTGGGGGAAACCCCAATTATGGCACAGAAAAAATATCGATATATATCGAGTATCGCCATTTAGCTAGAAAATATAGAGATATGACTTTTGGTCCATATCGCCCAGCCCTAGGTGACATCCAGGTTTTAAACTTTAGTATCCCTATAAACATCTATTTGTATAATTTTTCTTCGGTTTGTCAAACAGCTGAACTATAAAATACTTCATCAGCATGTTAAAATCCAGTCAAAAGCTTGTGGTGATTTAGGTCAAGTTTCTGGGCTGCTTTGTTTGCTAATTTTTTGGATGAATTGGGGCCGGGTGGTTCAGATCCTGGGGATGAGGCCTGAACGATGAGAAAACCTTAGGGTTAAGTCACATGGGGGGCTGCTGTCCAGTTCTTTTCATACAGTCAATATGATGGAGCTGTTGTAATTCACAGTTTCACATGATACGTTTGATTCTGGTTTGTTTAAGATAAAAAAATGGACGTGGTAATAGCTACTATAGAGGTATGTGTGTGGGCTGTTTTTTTGTATTCTTCAGACGCACATTTATCTTTACTGATATATTTGCTTGGCTGCCTTTATATACTTTACTATGAATGTATAATATGATATATTACATGTAGCGTTATAATAATAGAAAATGCACACTGCCAAAAACCTCTGACCAAACCTCCAAATGTTCTCGTACTCCCGTACCAAAGCTCTGCAGCATCTCGAAATGCTGCCAGGGCAATTATAACCAGTGTCACGGTTAATAAAATACCCTCAGAAACGGCCAAATAATATGTCATTTTTGGCATCTTTAGATGTCAACTTTGTGCAGTCGATTGAATATGAAAACAAAAAGGGTTATTAAGGACGATCTACTGAAATAATTTCTCTTCAGAACCTTAATCTGCAGCGGACAAGCAGCTCCCCCTCAATGCAAAGGCGGCTGCCTGCGACCTCGGCAGTGATGCTGAGGTCTGAGCGGTTGCCTGGACACCACATGTTCCAGCTGAGCCTCCCGGTGAAGTCACATCCGGCGTGTTTGAATGAGCTGGTCGCAACGTGTCCCAAAGTCTGTGCTGCAGCTTCCTCCAGTACAACCACTTCGTGCTTGTTTCTTGGAAATGTTAAAACTGAATATGCTTAGGTTCGTAGTTCCAGTAAAGTCAGTCATGTCATCGCAGAAATAACACAAGCTACACGTACTTTTAATCTACAAAACCACGATTTAAATGAGAATTCTAGTTCCTGACTCCACATTTGAATGCTCATCCTTCATGATGACATCTACTCTGCTCAGCTGTTTGTTGAAGGTTTGGTTTTTGATAGGAATGAGACAGTAAATTAGCAGTTTTGTTGTGCTGGACTGAGAGTTCTCAGGTTGCAGATTCCCTCGGCGGCTCATCCACTATCGATGTACAGTAATCCCTCGCTGTAATGCGGTTCACCTTTCACGGTTTCACTGCTTCACGAATTTGCATTGTGCGTTGTGTTCTGCATTCTGATTGGCTAAACAGTCTCCCTGCTTCTTCACTTCCTGTGTGTCAATAACGTTGGTCGCTTAGCAACAATTCTGAGAATGGCCAATGAACTTCAGCGAGCAGCTCAAGAACGGGACCCTTTGATGAATCGTTCATTACAGTTCTCAGATATAATCGATGGTGTCGGTTTATAAGAATGTTTTTTGTCCAGAAGAGAAAAGAGCAACTACCCATAACTATGTTCGTCTCAAAAAAACACACCTGCACCGCGGGCTTTAGAAGAAAAAGAAGCTACAGAGTGGAGTCAGGATGCAGCAGCAGTCAGAAGAGCAGTGAAACATTGTACTGTACTTATTGTATCTCCCGTTCAAATCCAATTACTCGGGTCACGGTGGGGCGGTGCTGATCTCCACAATTTGAAGCCTTGTATAATAACTAAAAAAAATAAAGGTTACTACTTCACGGATTTCACCTATCACGGGGTCTTTTTGGAACGTAACCCCTGAAAAACGAGGGATTACTTTACACAAATTCATTGTTTTAACAAGCAGAGCCTGGTTTCATCCCCAGGTGGAACACCTGCAGTTTCCATCCCATTGTCACCGTTTACTGGCTCTTCGGTCGGCTTCCACCCCAAAGAACTGTAGCGACGTCTCGCCTCGCATCGTCCTTTCTGCTGTTACCCTTGTGGAATTAAAATGAGGTTTCCGACCTCTGAAATGAATCTCTCCTCGTACATCGTACATAATCTCCGTGCTGATGTTGGATCAGAGTCGTCTCAGGGTGTTTTATCTGGAGCGGCTCCCCTCTGTGATTCCTGCGTCTGGTTTCCTGTCAGCTCCATCAACTGCGTGTAAATTGCGCAGCTGAAAGCCAAAATGGAGCTGGCGTAAATCTCTTTCAGCACAGAGGAGACGGCTGACGCTGGTAGGCCACGGCGATCCAGGCGGTGGGTGGGCTCTGATTCGCACCTGTGCCGCAGCACCGCTGTGCTTACACCTTCATGGTGAGCGACAGGGTGATGGCGTTGGCATGGAACTGGCAGCAGGGCGATCATTACTCACCGCCGTCTCTGGATGAGGCGTGTTTCAATACCAGGTGAAAACCAGGCGAGTGTTGGCGGCGATGTTATTCCTAAATCACCATGGCGCCACGCAACACGAGTCCTCCAACTGTCCTTCAACTTTTGCTCCGTCCAACAGGTGCGTAGTCTTCAAACCTCCGCGGTCCGGCGGCGCCTCGTCATAACAATCCACAACGTGTTACTCCAGGAACAGATGCATAATATCCCCAACACAAGGCCGCTGATTTAGCTCCTAAATTATCGGAGCAGGAATCTGATTAGCTGCCGTGTTGCTCCTTCATCATCCGCCGAGCCATTTTTCAACATTGCACTTTGCAGAATTAATCTGGTTCCTCGTTCTCATTATTCTTCTTCAGTTGGACTTGGCAGGCGAAGTTCTGTAAGTCCTGGCATCCAGGGAAGTCCTTGGGTCTATTCATTACATCAGCCAGACGGCCCTTTGTGGCTTGTATTAACAGGAAAAAAAGCACCACTTCATCACAGAGGCCTGATTTCAGAGCGATAAAAGATAAAAATCAATGAAAAACTCTCCAAACGGTCCAACTCAATGACGCCGTGCAACATTGCCCCATTTCCGCCGACGCACAAATCATGTTTGCACGCAAATCTCAGAAGTTTCATTTGCTCAGACTTTAATCAACTTTATGAGACTTTAAACCGTGAAGTTGGATTGCTGGACATCTGGGTGGTGATTCAACGTCCATCCTCCCAGCGGAGGACCCGGACGACATCTGACTCTTCACCGACGGCTAATAAAAGAAGCTAAAGAAAATAAAGCTGCATTGAACAAATAGCAGAAGTTAATGAAGTTCCCCTCAGTGGTTGCTTTTACCCGAAAAGAACCTCAGTAACCCCACATCTGGAAACTTCAGAGGCAGCAAAGGAGAAACATGCTGTAGCAGGTTGATGGCATCATGGGTAAAGGTTTCACAAATAAACAATAATCCCTGACGCATAACTGCTACACAAACAGGCACAACATGAAGAGCATACATCAGCAGGGCAAAATTCAGGGAGCATTTCATCATCCAGTATTTATGATTATAATTTATGTGGGGGCTCATCGTCTAGGATCGACTGGGTTTTTCACTTTCGCTTATCAACGCTTTTAATTAAATAGCAGGTTTCAGATGATCCAAAGGAAATTAAGGGATAATCTGAGCTCCTAATTTAAATCACAAATCAGGAGCGAGTGTCTTAAGTTGTGCCTCGGCTGGCCGAGTTTCCGCCCCAAAGCCCCACGATGTCCTCACATGTCCCCGTGATGAGCAGCCTTCGTAAATGACACGGAGATAATCAGGATCTGCAGAGCCACCAGGCCCTTGGTGAGGACACAGCTGTAATTACCGCTCGCTGCAGCTCCTTTTTTAGCCTTTTACAGGGTTTTTTTTTTTTTTTTTACCTTAAGACTTTATCTTTATTAAGCTTAATGCGTATGTGGTATGCACGGCGAGGCCCAGGATTTAAAACCCCCCTCCTAAAGTTCAGGTCCCTTTCCCGCCTCATCACCTCAGGAAGTTTCCTGCATGTTTGGTGCCGAAGCATTACAGCAAATTATCAAGCAAGTGGCAGTCTGGGGAGTTTGGAGACTAGATCTATGTCTCGGCCCCCTTTTGTCCGAATCCTCGATCCGTTCCTTTGTCCTCTGGACTGCGTGCCATTTCAAGTAACTGTGATGACTCTGCAACAGCAAAACGGCCCCATTCGTTGAAATACCCTTGATCTTTGCATTGAAAGCTGCTTCTAAAGACCTCTCGCCGTATTGTTGTGCTCCACCGAGGGGTCCTGACAGAATGACAGCATTTCAGGCAGAGCTGGCTGACAACAATGTTCAGGCGGGTGGTACAAGTCGGAGCCAAATCCGCGATTTTCAAAGAGCCGAGCTTTTCCATCGGAGCGTAGCACTCCAACGAGACGTGCACGGCAATCACTTCACAGCCTGCGGTTGCGATCACATTGGATCGTTATCTTCAAATATACACGTTGGAGGATGTTTTGGGTTTTTTTTTTTTCCCGCGTCACGCTTTCGTCATCGTTGAAAACGCCGGAGAGCTGAGACTCTTGTTGCTCTCAGAGTCAAACAGACAACTATCCAGGAGGGGGGGCGGAAACCTTCTTCGTTGGAACAAATGTTACCACCGCCTAATTTCAGGCGGCATTTTGATCTCAGCTCTCTCAGCGCGACGGTTCGAGTAGTCAAAACTTCACCTTTTTGATGTGGGGAAAAGTTCACGGCGATAAATATGTATTGACTGCATATTCAGCAGCTACCGTCGAGAGGAAGGGAGAAGTGGATCAAACAACATCTGGCAGCCTTTTGATCCTTTTAAATTGAGTTGCACAGCAGCGCGAAGTGAAAAAAGCATCGTAGAAATGCTGTTTTATGAATGTGACATTTTATGTTGAGAACTTCATTGTTCTGGGTTTCTTTGATTTCATTAAAGTACTTTTATTTCTTGCTATTTCAGGATTCAGACAATGACTTAATGACGGTTTTGGGCTCCTTTTTTCTCTTATTTGCATTAAGAATTTCCATTAACCCCTTCCTGCCGTGAAACGCCTGTTGTGAGCCTTCGGCTTGAAAAACTCTTAAAAGGCACTCTGCTGTCAGAAGTTTCAGACTCAGCAGGCTGATTACGACGGGACTTGATGGATCCATTATAGTAGTGTGCTGTGGGGAAAGTGAAAGACTGACAACCTTTTTGGGAAAAAAAAGGAAATTGTAGGCCCCTCTGTGGATATATTGTTGTTTTTTTTACAGCAAAGATGAAACGAGTGGAGCTTTGATTCTACAGTGACGAGCCATAGATATTCATCTGAACCCTCGTCGACTCTGAAGTTCAGAAACAGCGATAACAGCAGTCGTCATTAAGGCTTTCATCTTTTAAATGTACTTTTTTGTTGCGTTTAGTGTGTCACAAGTCCCGTTGTGTTGAGATCCACATCGTGCGATGTTAATAAAAGGTACAACAAACCTGGCTGGGTCCTTTCAGGTAATCTGGCTTCCTCTCACACTCCAGAAACATGGATCACTGTTTGAATGATTATTCTATACTGCCCGTACAAGTGTGCGTGGTTGTGCGTCTGTATGTGACCCTGAGATGGAGGTGACACCTTGAGGACAGCTGATCCTTAATAGGTTTAAGTGGGTATCGTTGATAGATGATGGATGGATGAATGCACTTATACGGAACATGAAAAAGAAAAAAACACACAGCATATGTCTCTGCATAGCTCTACAACAGGATTATGGTATTACAGTAGTTAGTACCCTACACATTTTCAATATTGCACTCTAAGGCTGCAACTAACGACTATTCTATTAAGTCTATTGAAATGATTAGTTGACTAATCGGATTATGAATCTCATAATTAGTATAAATGGCTCTTTGACGCTTTTATATTTTGCATGAAGTTGTTTAAATTATGTGCTAACTTATAATAAAAGACAAGATAGACAGACACAAAAATAGCTGTACTCTATTGCGCAAGTAAAACTCTCAGCAGAGATAAGAAGGAAGAAGATGCCTCACTCTGTGGAATGTTTTTTCTTCCCGACAAAAGTTGACAATTAAATTTGTTGGTGACTATTTTTATTATCGACTTTTGTTGACAACGTCAACTAATCGTCGCAACCCTGTTGCGCTCCATGTGTCAAGAATATGCCATAGGCGGTGTTCGGTGTGAATAAAGACAGCTTTGTTCTAGCAACCACAGCGATATTGGCTAAGTGTGCTAGCTGCTTCGGTATGATCTAGGGCAGTGGTCCCTGCAACTGCTATTGCAGGGGGGGCGCGGCGAGGTTGGAAGGTAGATTCATTTAAAAAAAAAAATAATAATAATAATTTTTTTTTAAGATTTTTTATTTCTTTAAGATTTTGCCTTCAACACATATGTGCAGTGAGAGAGAGACAGGAAATAGGGGGAAGAGAGAAGGGGAATGACATGAAGTAATGGTCTGGCCAGCAGGAATCTAACCAGGACCTGCTGCTTCAGGTCCCACAACTACCCGGTGCTACTGGAAGGAAGATGCATGTGGCAGTTTCTCACCTGCAACCCCGGTTTGAGAGGATCTGTAACATGAAACAAGCCCACCCCACTCACTGAAAAGGTGTGGGGATTAAAGCTGACATTTTTGCAGAGCAATTGTTGACATTTTGATTATTTGTTTAGCTGTTGCTGCTGTTTTTCAAAAATATGTTGAAAGTAATGCATACTGTATTGTACAGTAAAAAGGAAAAAAAGAAATGTGTTGCACACATGAAGCAAGCCCACCCACATCACTGAAAAGATGTGGGGATTAAAGGTGTAATTTTTGTAGAGCAAATGTTCAGATTTTGGCTCCTGTTTGTTGTTTCAATCTCTGTGAGCTGGGGCCTGTACTACGAAGCGGGATTTGGGGTTAGCGAGGTAACTTCAGGTTTAACCCTGGGTTTTCAGGACTACGACGGTGGTTCACTTCTTACCGGGGCACATCGCCATGGTAACTTATGCTGAACAGCTAACCTGCTCCGGAGCAGGTTATGTTCGAGATACAGATCGCCGGGTGTAAAAGCACCGCCCACTGACCAATCAGCTCTCTTGGAAAATGACATGCCCTTTCGAAGAGAATCCAGTGGAGCTCGGCGGATCGTGAGAGGATCCCTCCGATCTTCTTCTTGTCATTTTTTTTTCTGTTTGCTGCAAGTAATGTCAATGCTATTTCATTGTGCTTTTGTATACTGATATCATCCTAAAACAGAGAGTGATAGAAACACTAAAGCCTTGTACTTGTTGTATTTCTAAGATATGAAAGTGAGCCTACTTACCGCTTTGAATTATGTTTTTATATTTATTTTTTATTTGCTCCCATGTGCGTACCTCGGAAGTCGGAACTCGGAACTGGGAATGGAGCAGCGACGCGGCTGCATCAACCCCAAAATAACGCCGTTTTAAATTGTACAAACACGATATTGGTATCGTTGGAAAGGGAAAAATGTCCTCTTAATTTTGGGGGGGCTGAGATCAAATTATGGGGGGCTTCAGCCCGTTTTTTTATTTGTAGTGAGAACATAATCCACAGCAACCGACACAAATCCATTCATGTGTATGTGCTCCGCTGCAGCTGCCCTCATCGCCGCTTGATGCTTTTCTGATTCGTTTTGAAGAATCATGCAACTCTTCCTTCTTTTTTAAAAAAGACAGTAAATTCAACTGTCTTTTTGACATGTTTGCGTTGCTCGCTGCTGGCTCCCCAGATCCAGCAAAGTTCCAAAGTTTTTTTGGTCGGGGGCGTGGTTTGCTGGCCCATCTTTTCATTGCATCAACAAATCTCCGACTCTTTCAAATGATGTTAAATCTTTATAAACAACATGAAATGCTTGGGATTTGTTCTGTAAATGAATTTATGCATATTATTATTTTTTATACATTAAAAAAAACTTTTTTATATTATTATTGTTTTATATATACGAGAGGTGCCGGATCTGCCCAAATAAGTCCCGGAACGCAGGGAGGCCAAAATCGAGAGGTGCCGGATCTTGTTCCGGCAGGATCCGGCACAAATTAACCCCTATATCCCTATGAATTTACGCATTTATACAGTCAGCGATCTTTTGCCAGCTGTCTTTCCTGCATTTTGCAGCTGCAACTGTGTTGCTTTTTGCCTGTATTATATGCCTATACTCATCATATTTCCGTAAAATTATTGTTTGCTCTTCGCTACTGAAATAAGCGGCTCTGACAGCGGACTTCTCCATGCTTGCGATTGGTCATTGGCTGAAAACACCGCCCCTTTTATGTGCACGCGCTCATATCCAGATTGGAGAAAGCTGGGTCGATCTACCGAGTTGATAACCACCGTCGTGTGACCGCTTAGCGTGATTGCAATTGTCCCGCTTAGTGAATCTGGATAAGGAAAAGATATCCTGGATATGTTGAACTTGCTTCGTAGTACAGGCCCCAGGTCAGATTGAAAATCTATTTTTACAGAGATGGACAGTTTTTTCGCACATATGTTCAATATATGAAATAAATTGCAGTCGCATTTGAATGCAAAAGATGGCCTGGCAAAAAAAGTTTGGGAACCACTGATCTAGGGCACTGGTTTCAACCCTGATCCAACCCTGGTCCTGCATGTTTTCGATGTTTCCCTGCTTCAGCACGCCCTGACACAACAGACAGGTGCAGCCCTTGATGCCAAGCTGATAACAATCATTAACTAGAATCAGATGTGTTGATGCAGCGAATCATCTAAAACATGCAGGGCCGTAGATCTAGAGGACCAGGGTCGAAGACCAATCATCTAGGGTTTCTTTTGGCTTTTGGGTTTAGTTAACTTCCTGTTTTATTTTGAAAACCTGTATCCTTGTGTTTTTAGTTTCTTGTTTTTCTTCCCTGGTTGTTTTATATCTTTGTCCCGTTGGCCCCTGTGAGTGTATCTGTTTGTTTACAGTCCTCACTCGTGGTCTCCTACATTACGGCCCTTGCCCCACAACCCTGAACACGGTTATTCACACCGATGCAGTTGATGATGCTGCTGCAACTTGCATCATCCATGTGATTTCTCATGGCTGCAACAGCATATTTGACGCTCTGCCTTTGTCCATCTTACCATCAAATATCCGGTTAACTGAATATTCAGCTCCATCCCTAAAAAGCTGTGCATGAAAGTTTTAATTCTCACGGAAAAGGAAAAACAGAAAATATATTTTTCTTGACGAAAACGCACGTATAAGGAAAAGGATAAACAAAATATATATCCATCCATCCATTATCTATACCCGCTTTATCCTTTGCAGGGTCTCAGGGGGTCTGCTGGAGCCTATCCCAGCTCATTACAGGTGAGAGGCAGGGGTTACACCCTGGACAGATCACCAGTCCATCGCAGGGCCACATATATACGACCCACGCAAGCACGGGGAGAACATGCAAACTCCACACAGAGTCGGGCTTGGGAGTTGAACCGGGGACCTTCTTGCTGTGAGGCAAGAGTGCTAACCACTAAGCCACCGTGCTGCCCCAAAAAGTATATATTTCTGCTTTTATTTTTAATTATGTAGGTTTTGGTCTCTCATAGAATGTTTTTTATACCCAACGGTTTCATTTGTTGCAAAACGTATGATTATTAAAAAGCAGAGAGAGCCATGTATAAGATTGGTAAGTCTTGCATTCATACACAGGCAGTTTCTGGAGCCCTGAAAGTTTAATATTTTGATTGTTTACTGTGAAAATGTTGTGAGATGAACCAACATAGCAGGTATAGATTCTCGACTGAGACTCAATTATTGCAGCATCTATGTGGAGCAGGATAGTTTCCATCTTCTGTTGGATTTTAAATGTGTGTCATCATATTACCATCACCATCCATAGGATATCCATCAATATCCTACATCCGTGTTATCCTGTGCAGGGTCAGGGGGGTGTGCTGGAGCCTATCCCAGCTCATTACAGGCGAGAGGCCGGGGTCCACCCTGGACAGGTCTTCAGTCTATCACAGGTTGATATATAGACAACCATGAATGCTCGCTCTCACACCTACAGGCAATTTAGAATCATCCATCAACCTACAGTAGCGTGCATGTTTTTGGACTGTGTGACAGAGCGCCGTCACGAGGAGCACGGCCCATATATCAAACACAGCAATAAAAGTTGGAGGTACATAATAACGTCGGACTTCAGCGAAAGATTAATGGGTGCACACAAAGCACCAAGCAAAAATGAAGACGTCACTTACTTTTTTGTGTCCGGGTGTTGCCGCTTCAGCCGGCTGACACGAGCGGTTAGTCGCCCGTCAGTTAAAACTACAGGGGAGGTGACATCACGGTCACCGGACCCGGATACTTCCTGCCTCACGTTTATTTTGTTTATTGCATTTATTTTTTGACTGTATAGACTTTTGTGCTGATGACATTGGAATGATAACAATTGAAGGTAAATTATATGGTTTTAATATTATTTATTGTAGCAGGGTGGATGCTACGGGGGCCCGCCCGAAGGATGGAGAGACACGGAGTTTCGTGCAGACCCTTTATTTCACCAGTTTCACCAACACACACACGTGCAGAAGCACATCAGCAGCTTCTCAGGCAGCAGCTCCATCTGCCCCTTTGCTGCTGTCCAGCTCTGCCTTATGAAGGCTGACAGGGTGGAGAGGCTGATTGGGCCCACCTGTGCCCTAATCAGCCTGAGTGGCTGCAGCTCCTCCACCCTGCCACATTTATAAAATGGCATAGTTTGAAAAATCATGTTTATTGATAAATGGTTGCCAGTAGAGACTGTAGGAGGAATGGAGTCTGAGTAGAGGTATAGTGGTTGTGAAAGTATTAAAGGGAAAGTTCTTTTTTTTACAACCTGGACCTTATTTCTGGCATTTTTTATGGTCGTATACTCACCCAGAGGTGTTTGGTGTCATTTGGAGTCCTTCGGAAGATATTAGGAGTTTTTTGCGAGCCGCTTCTCCATATAACGGTAGTGAACGGGGCACCGCCGGACACAGACGATGCAGCGTCTAAATAACACATGATTGCCGCGAAACTCTTCATTTCTTTTATGAATCACTAGATCTGCTTCCAGGACCTGTTGTAACATTGCAGGGCTTTGTGTGTAATAAATAAATCAGTTTGTAAACAAGACCTCTGAACTCATGACGTCATCTCTGTGCGCGCACTCTGTCCTCCGTTCAGTGAGCTCTTCAGCCGTATACTCTGGCTCAAAACGGTAAGGACGTCCATCATATTCAAAGTCGTCGTCCACAACCTCAGAATTTGACAAATATTCAGACATGTTTCAAATAACTATCAGTAAACTAACAGTAGCGAACTCCAGCTGTACACAGAGCTGTGTCTGCGATGCGCGCACAGAGATGACGTCATGAGTTCAGAGGTCTTGTTTACAAACTGATTTATTTGTTACACACACAGCCCCGGATGTAGACAACAGGTCCTGGAAGCAGATCTAGTGATTCATAAAAGAAATGAACGAGTTTCACGGCAATCCTGTGTTATTTAGACGCTGCATCGTCTGTGTCCGGCGGTGCCCTATGCGCTACCGTTATAAGGAGAAGCGACTCGCAAAAAAACTCCTAATATCTTCCGAAGGACTCCAAATTACACCAAACACCTCTGGGTGAGTATACAACCATAAAAAATGCCAGAAATAAGGTCCAGGTTGTAAAAAACCGAACTTTCCCTTTAAGAATTGAATTATTGACATGTTTGAATAAGGGTTACAGATTACAGATGAATGGACTATCACCCTGAGAGTGAATACTCTTACATACGTACATATCTGTAAATAGTGTTTTGTTTTGTTTGTTTTTTTGGGTTGTTTTGCAGTGCTGAGCACGAGGGTGGGAGCAGGGACATAACAAAACCACCACCAACAATAAATCTGCTTGCCATCATTTTTATTGCACCACACAAACCCCGTCACAGACTGTGGGAGGAAGCTGGAGTGCCCGGAGGGAACCCACGCAAGCACGTCATTATGGTCATTTATTGAATATTTCAAACAGTTTACATCACAGAACACATTGTTTTAAATTAAAAAGGTTATATTTCAGTTTCATGCTAAAATTAACTGCCTAGCCATAATATGATTTATTAATAATAATAAAAATAATAATAATGATAGTAGTAATAATAATAATAATAATAATAATAATAGGATACAACAAACAAAGACATTTAAATGAAGGTCACTAAAACTTTAGAAGAAATGTGACAGAAGCTTAATAACTCAATAAGGCGACAGCGCCACCAAAGCTCCGGTTTCAGCTGCACAGATTGGATATTGTCATATTCTTATGTTGCCAGTGAAAATCGTACTCCTAATTGCTTGTTTTTCAAATCAGAATCATAAATGTGCTTCTCTTTGTATGTAGAATGAATATAAAGTGGTTTTTCATGAGCTTCATCTACATATTGAAAAGACTGGCTTTGCCAGGCTGTAATTAATCTGTGACATATCTGTTTACTAATCAAATTTCACCTTCAAGTGTGAAAATAATATCCCCCCAGCTCTCCTCCAGCTTTACAGCTGTTTTTTGTGGTTTCTGCTCAGTTATTTCAGAGGTTTGCGTCATGCACTTGTGTGATATGGAAGTGATTAAATTTGACAAAATAACTTTTGGCATGCATACTTTAGAAGAGCAGCCGAAGTTGAACCAACTGTCAGGACCTGGTCCATGTAAGATTTTGGGTTCAGTCTTGTTTTCTGCTCATTATCACATTTCAAAGACAATGAAATAAAAAAAAAAAAGGCCAAAACTGTCAACGTGACGTTCTGCTGCTGCATTTTAGCTTTAGTCGACGTCATCATCTTTTCTTTTTCTTCCAGGTGGTTCATCTGGACAAGGATGAGGAAATGCAAAAGCTCCCCCTGCAGCCCCCTTATTACGACATGGCGCCCTCCGAGACGATTCCCTTTACAGATAAGCCGGTGAGTACCGACGGCGCAGATTTACAGCGGAGTGAGGCATCATGGGCACCGACCGGCTGAAATGTGTTGTGAATGGGTGACTGTTCCTCCCCATTAAGCTCGGAGGTCTGTTGAGGATTGATGTACGCCGTGCGATATTTACATTCTTGAGTGTTGAGAGTGGAAGTAAATCCTCAGGGTGCTCTGACTAACCCCCTCACTTTATCATCCACATCAACACCTCTCTGCTTCGATGTAATCGTGGTTGGACATCATCCTCTCATTCTCTCTTAGATTATCTTTTGCTCTGACCCCAACTCGCGCCGCCCCCTCTGACCTCCGCTCACCTCTCCTCCGCTACATATAATCCACTGTAATCACTTTTGTGGGTTTTCCTAGAAACCGCGTGCGTGCAGATGAATTCCTGTATGATTGTCTGAAATACATCACACCTCCCGCAAGTTAAATGTTGGATTTTGAGGTATTTGTCTTGTGTCTTTGCCTCTGCAAAGAGATGTGAACCTACTTTATTGACAGAAGATGCTGGAGAACATAAAAAATGTATTTGCTTCAGCTGGAGTCTCAGCTTTTAGATGATGTTTGTGCATGCATGAGCTTGCGCGTTTGTGTGTGTGTGTGTGTGTGTGTGTGTGTGTGTGTGTGTGTGTGTGTATGTGTGTGTGTGTGTGCTGTCTGGGGAAGCAGAAAACTGCAGCGCTGCTTGATTTGACCACCTCCTAGAGACACCAATTGAGGTGAGTGGAACTATTTTCCTTGAATAAGTGTTTTTTTCTCGCAGTACAGGTGATGGTTATGGGGTGTCGAGCATCAGTTCTGACTCCCGGTTGGGAAGGAAAATCCAATTTGCATGCATTAAAATATACGTCAACATAACTTAACTCAATAATTTTTGAAGTTAAATAAATGCACACTTTCAGAACATTAAATAAAAGTAAGAAAAAAAAAAAGGAATACAGTAATCCCTCGCTATAACGCGGTTCACCTTTCATGGTGTCCTGCATTCTGATTGGCTAAACAGTCACTGCGCTTCTTCACTTCCTGTATCAACAACGTTGGTCGCTTAGCAACAAGCTGAGAACGGCCAATGAACTTCAGCGAGCAGCTCAAGAACAGGACCCTTTGATGAATCGTTCATCACAGTTCTCAAATATAATCGATGGTGGAATGTCGTTTTATAAGAATCTTTTTGCCCAGAAGAAAAAAGAGCGACAACAACTACCCATAACTATGTTCTTCTCTCGAAAAAACACACCTGCACCGCGGGCTTTAGAAGAAAAGGACGCTACAGAGCGGAGTCAGGATGCAGCGGCACCGTCGGAAGAGCAGCGAAATACGTGCGAGTCACAATTTGTCCTACTGTACTTATTGTACTTTTCATTTTCTCCCGTTCAAATCCAATTACTCAGGTGGCGGGGGGGCGGTGCTCATCTCTGCAATTTGAACCCTTGTATAATAATTGTAAAAAAAATAAAGGCTGCTACTTCGCGGATTTCACCTATCACGGGTTCTTTTTGGAACGTAACCCCCGTGAAAAACGAGGGATTACTGTACATATTTTTACCCACATTGAAGTACAAGCTGTGTATAGTGCCTTGAGATGACATTTGGCACCATACAAATTGAATTTAAATGATTTTTATTTTTTTTAGCACGGTGGCTTAGTGGTTAGCACTGGTGCCTCACAGCAAGAAAAGTTCCTGGTTCCAATCAGCGAGATTCTTTCTGTGTGGAGTTTTGTGTGTTCTCCCCGTGCTTGTGTGGGTTCCATCTGGGTACTCCGGTTTCCGGTTACCCCAGCTTCCTCTCACAGTCAAAAAACATGCATGTTAAGTTGATTGACAGTTCCAAATTGCACGTAGGTGTGAGTGCGAGCGTGCGTTGTCTGTTTATGTGACCCTGTGTTAGACTGAAGACCTATCCAGGGTGGACCCCGGCCTTTCACCTGTAATTAGCTGGGACGGGCTCCAGCAGACCCCCGTGACCCTGCACAGGATGAAGCGGATATAGAAAATGGAAAGAAGGAAGGAGGATTGATGTTTTTTAATAATTATCTCAAGCTTGTTAAAATTAACTTTATATATTTGCATGGAAATATCTTGCAATTTGTTACACAATAGTTTCAAAAACATGATAAAACACTGAGAACTATGTTGTTTTTCAATTGTGGGCTTTGATTGTAAATTGGTGAATTAACTGTAGAGTTGCAAAGACTTTGTCCTGCCCCAGCATTTGGGGCAGGACAAAGATGTAATAAAACTGTGCACGTCCTTGAGACGATTATCTGACAACTAGCGAGCTGTTAGCTACTTTATCTTCATCACAGAAACGCATCGCCCCTGTCGGCTTCAACTGCCGTAGAAGAAGAACGATTTGATTAGTTTTCTGAAGGGCCGAGTTAAAACGCTGCCGTGTTGCCGGAGGTCTGCACATCAGCTCAGGGAATCAGAACTTTGCTCGGTGGATTGAAGATCCAATTTGATAATTCTGTAGTGGACTGTACAACAACTGGAGCCGGTAGATTTATTCTGCGGAGAGCCGACGACGCGCAGCCAACGCTGAGATTAGAGGGCCGCGCACCATCCGACAGAACCAATGTTTTACAGAGTTGGAGGATGCTAGGTAGGGGGGTAAGACAGGGTTAAGGATGAGGTATATTATTTGATTTTAAAACCTGTGAAAGCAAACTGAACTTTCTGAGTACAGGATGGGAAAACAAAAAAAAGGAAATAGCTTCCAGAAAGCAGACGGTAAATCAGAAGCAGACCTTGGTGAAGGTTGATGGCTTCCTTTTTTTAGGACAGACTAAACTGGTTTGCTCAGACTGAACTATTCTTTGCTGAGGAAATAAAATACATGTTCTCACAAAACACTTTCAAAGTTTCATTGCTCCGTAGGCGCAGATATTACATCATATGAAGGTTTCCATAACTTGGATATATGGATGGTGGACTGTGATCCGGACCACTTTGTAGTCGGCTCAAGCAGAAGCTATAAACCGCTTGATGCTGAACAATCACGAGCAGAAATTTACAGCTTAGCACCTGAGCTCGAAAATAAGCGTTTAATTAGATGTGATGTGACGCCTTCGTTGTGGATCGTGTCCCAAGACATCTACAAATACCACAGCACTGAGAGGACAAGACACAACTCAAGCTGAAAATGACGAGTAAAACATGTGTCTGGTTTCTTTTTCTAAGTGATACGTTTACTTTGGCGTGTACATTTATCTTCGTATAGGACGTTTGCTGTTTCTCTCATCATTTTGGTTTTAAAGGCGTATAAATTATTACATTTTTCACCTCAGTACAAAGGTTTGCTGTGATTTTACTTAAACTGAGAGAAACATTTAAACGGTTATTAAATTTAATCTGGGAACAGTTCAGATGTCGAACTGTCTACGTGCCACGACTTGCTTTTGGAGCAGAGGAGGACTTTAAACCTATTATGTTGGTTTAAATAGACTCATCCGATTTAACTGGGCATTTGCAGCCTGGTCTTGTCTTTAGTCGTCCTTTTTGGATCAGTCACCACTCAGATTTGAGTTAGTGTGAGACCAAAACAGATAACATAAACACAGGCATTTGACAAGTCAAGCAAGCGATGGAAGGAAGTAACAGAAGCTGTTACCTTTTCATCTCGCAAAGGATATGCTACTGTTCAAGACAGTACAAAAATGAGAGGTTCAAACGCCTGCTTAAAGTAGCTGCCCCGCGGTACGAGCTGCTCAGCCGTAAATACTTATCCAATTGCCTGTTTTTATTTAAAGGAGCCATCTGTAAGAAATGTCCAAAACTGGTACTGCAGTCACTTTCAAAATATTGTTGAGCGGCGTGTACCCTCCCCCTCCTCCCCCCGACCAGAGGTTGCCAGGTAGGCTGCAGAATGCAGCAGGAACGTAGGCTGCCATGGCTGCAATAATTAGAGCCGAGCTGGCAACCCGGATGCCGAAACAATACTGACTTGGTGATTGGGAGATAGGTGGAGGGTGGAGCTTCAGAAACAATACTGACTTGGTGATTGGGAGATAGGTGGAGGGTGGAGCTTCAGAAACAATACTGACTTGGTGATTGGGAGATAGGTGGAGGGTGGAGCTTCAGAAACAATACTGACTTGGTGATTGGGAGATAGGTGGAGGGTGGAGCTTCAGAAACAATACTGACTTGGTGATTGGGAGATAGGTGGAGGGTGGAGCTTCAGGCCAAAACAAAAAATGACAACATCAACATCAGTTGAGGGCTGCAACTCCTCTTTTTAAACTGGAATATCCTGGATTGAGTGCTGTTGTCAGTGACATAAGTATTTGAAATAACATGATTTTTAAATGTCTGTTGACATATCAGGGTCATTTTATGATTCGTTTTATTATTGCTCTTACATACAGCTCCTTTAAGATTATGATGAAATCAAAATTGTAATTTTTAAAAAAAATCGTGATATTATATTTTTGCAATATCGCCCACCCCATACTTCATATAAACAGTTACTTTTAGATATTTATTAACATTTTGTACAAAAAAAAATTGGAATTCAGCTATAGCTATATATCTATCTATAGCAAAGAAAAAATATGTTCACCAGACCCAACATGAGCAAGGTTCTGCCATAGGAAAAAGCTCCTCCATGTGCAACTCTGACCCCCCGATGACTTGACAGATCAGGAGGTGATTAAAACTGAAGATGATCAGCATCCATCTCATGAGCGTCAGTGGAATCCCTGCGATGTCGGAGGAGAGCCAAACCAGGAAAGAAAACCATCTCGCTGTGATGGCTTTACGTTTCAGAGCAGGTCCTCCCCTCCGGCTGCGAGACTTAATTCATCACCATGAAAATTGTTTCATTCTCATGACTTGATTATGTATTTATTTATTCATTAGTATATAGGATGTTGTTTTTTGAGAGCAGCATTAACGGGTTGTAATTCTGTTGTTACAGTGCTGGTTGCATAATTAAACTGAGTCTTTAATCTTGAACCTTGAACCATTTATTTATTTCAATTATCTTGCAGGCTCTTAAAAAAGCCCCAGGTTTACAAGTTAATTTGAAACTCTGTTTTAAGACAGCCCCCCCATATACTCCATAGACATCTTTTTGTATAACTTAACTTCTTTTGTTCAGTTCAAGGTTTTTTTATGTTTAAATTTAATATGACATTGATGCATGCTTTTTTTTATGTTGTTTTGAAAGTCATGACGGCAAATCAAAAAGTGAGATCCACGTGTTACGGAGCTAGCGGAGCACCGTTGTTGTGTCTCATTTATTAGCTTGTCGGCCAGGCTGCTTCGAGCGGCTTAGCGGTGGTGATGAATTTTTATAAAAGACACATCAACAAAACTTTAAGAGGCTAACTCATTTACTAATATTCCCTCCCCCCTTTGGTGGATTGATTTTTTTTTTTTTTTTTTTTTCCTGAGCAGTTACTCTGGGATATTAAAAATATCATCTTCAATTGTATGCTCAAAGGGACCAAATGTTTAATTCAGATAATCCATGGGCACCGTGGGCAGATTTTCTCCAGATTTATTTCTTATCTCTGATGCCACTCCACTCAAACTGAAGTTTAAGGCTGTACTTAGGATGAATAGGGTATCATTGAGGTTTCCAAAACACCATTTGTGAGAGGCATGCATTGACTGCTGAGTGTTACTAATGACAATTCTCTTGGGGCAAAACACTGTCTGCCAATTTTGAATGCGATGTGGCTGTAATTTTCCCCCTGATTGCACTCTGGTCATGACAAATATTCCAGATATTTAAATATCCGCTGAGTGCGGACTGTGACTAGTGAGGAAATATGCAACAGGGAGATTGCAAAGTAGATTTAAATTATTAACATAAAATTCAGTAAAACCATCAATCACTTCTGTGCAATTTTTTTTTTTCCTCTGGTGGAAATAAGGTATATTGATGCGGGGGGGGGGGGGGGGGGGTAGGATAGGTGTCATCCCACGGGATTTCTCGTCCACGACTCTTCACCATCCATCTAAGGTGCACACGGAGGATAGCCAGCTTCTCTGTTCACATTTACATACTCATCTCATCATTTTTTACTCTTTCTTGTTGTTTTTGTTTTGTTTTGTATTTTAATCCATTGATTACATTATCAGGTACAGAAGCAGGAAGGTAAAAACTATTGCTGCCTTTATTCAGTGGGGTTCATCTTTGTGACGGTTTTCTAAATCTAACCAAGTGGCTTTGATGCATATACTGTAAAAAAAACAACTATTTATTTAGTTCCGACCTGTTGAATATAACATTAATAATAGTGTTAACAGCAATCTTGTTTTACGCCATGTTTCAGTAAATATGACCGTCAGCCCAACGTTTGCAGAAACAAGAATGCAGCTGTACAAGACGGTAAAGTACAGTTGGTTATATAAAAGAGCGGGTTTAAAGTCTCTTTTCCCCGTAAAAATAAATAGATAATACTGTATAGTCTTAGCCACGAATGGTGTGACGCATGGAAGACGTGAGGTCACGATAACGATACGATACGATATTATAGCAGTATTTTTTTAACAACCTTGCATGAGGAACATATGACTGGAAAAAAATTTCTTTTTTTTTGAAAGACACAAAATACAAAACAATGCTGTGCATTTGCCCTATTGTTACAGTTTGTAATGCTTTATAACTGTTTAAGTTTTAAAGAGAAAGACAGGCCAACCATTTTCCACAAACTGAACTAAAAGTAAATGTCAGGTTTGCATTATGAATCTTCAGTTTCATACAAGTAAAAATATTTTGCCACAAACTGAATAGTTTCTCTCATGTATGATTTGACTTTTTTCTTTTCCAAAAATGTAATAACTAAAATCAAATAAATAAAAGTAAATAAATACATACAATTTTAGATCATAAAAAAGATTGATTCATGCTCACCTTATAAGTGTAAGAGGAGATTTATTTTTGTTAAAAGGTTATTTTGGTAATTCAGGGTTCATTATTTTATAAATATATTCTTTATATTCTGATGTAAATCAGGGACTATAATGACACTAGTCAGTTTATCTGTAGTGATTAGTCTGTTTTAGATTGGGCGGAGTGATACGCCACAGTACGGCACTAGGTGCTGTGTTGATGTTCTAAAATCCTACACTGGTGAACGGACATTAAAGTACACTGGAACTCAGCAGAAGTTGTCCCCGTGTTTATCCTACTCACAACCCGAAAAAGATTTAATTTAATAAGGTAAGGCTTCACTCTACAACAGACTTAAAAGTTCAGAGCTTAAAACCCTGCAAGAGTCCCGTGATCGGGACCGCAAAACGGTACTACTTTCTTCTGAGCGGAGTAAGATTTTGGTCCGCGGGTCGAGGCGCGGTTGGCATGCGCGGTCGGATGCGCGTTACTAGTCAACACAATATATTAATATTAATAACCCAATATCGCGATCGCAATATCGTACACTTTGTCACCTCCACGACACGTATTGTGACGTTTTTGTATCGCGAAATTTCGTGGCACGATATATTGTTACACCCCTATTAGCCACGAATGGTGTGACGCATGGAAGACGATGGGAACACGGCCACCGTATGTCAGTGAAAGTTAGCTGTGGCTGCCAGCTCTTTCGCTCTTTTCAACATTTACAGCAGAATATCTGCTTCCAGATGTTGTCTCGCTGGCAAAATCAGAAAGCTGGGTTTGTCCGATGCTGGGTTGGCGTTAACTGCCGATAACTTCCTTAGCATTTGTAGATGTGATGATGAGGAGGTGATAATGGCTAGCCACTGGCTCTCATGGACGTGAAATCAACAACCTTTTTTTTTTAAACTATGTTTTTTCATGCATATTAGGTTAATTGATGATTCTAAAATTGCCCGTAGGTGTGAGCGTGAGTGTGATTGTGAGCATGGTTTGTGTGTCTATATGTGGCCCTGTGATGGACTGGTGACCTGTCCAGGGTGTAACCCCTGCCTCTCACCTAAAATGAGCTGGGATAGGCTCCAGCAGACCCCCGTGACCCCGCAAGGGATAAAGCGGGTAAGATAATGGATGGATGGATGGATGGATGTTTTTTCAAAACTGGTTAAAACGCAGGATGTTAAATTGGCCATTATTTTGTGTTAGAATTAATCAACAAAGTTGTATTATTCTAATTTCAAAAAATATCATTTTAAAGGAAAACAGAAACATTTTTGCATGATTATTTGTGAGTTAACTATGAAAATCTTTTCATTAATTGCCATTGAAACTTTAATTGATTGACAGCCCTTTTATTATGTATTTTTGAGAGGGTAGAAATTGTATGAACCTCGGGACTGCGGGTGTGGCAGCCACGCCGGTAGCTACAGTAGTGGATGGTAAATAAGCCCAGAGAATAAACAAAGACATAAAAGAAAATCAGTTTATCGCGACAACTTATCAACAGAAGCAAGATAATTTTATTTGGAGAGGAGAGCTTTTGAATGGTTTAGAGCCCTATGGGATCCCACCAACCGCACCGCTGATCGCCTCTGCTACCTCCCCAGACTCCTGGAGTGTTTTCTTATCTTGTTTGTGCTGTGAGTCCATATGCTGCTAAGCAGTTTGGGACTCACAAATATCTTTAGTCCCTCGTGCAATTTACAAACGGATGAGTGCAGGACCTGCAGACCTCAACTCTGACTCGTCTAACGAGTCCACTCAAACAGATGTGGATGTAGTCAGACGCGTCTTTGTCTGTGTGTCTCTTCTGTTTTCAGAATCTTTCACAGCTCGACAACTTAGAACAAATCAAGTCATTGTTATCCAGAAGGGCATCAAGTGAGCATGATAAACAGATGAAATTGAACAGTTGTTCAGTAGCATACAGCGCTAAGCAACAAGTGACACTGTCATTTCTGGAGAAGCTAAAAGGGCCCAGTGGGAAGTACAATACAATGACTGACATGTTTATATTTACAGGCACTTGGCAGGAAAGCGTGGTGACAGATTATCACATTGTCTGCACAATCCTACTAAAACTAGAAAAACATACAAATGGTTCAGACACGTTAAACAAGCAGCAACGTGAAGCCATGCCCAGCTACCGCTGCGGTAGAATAAATCTTGAAATGAAGATAATTATATCTTAAACTTCTACAATGGCCAGAATCCCCCTTTCCCACCGAAAAAACTAGGGATGCACCGAAATGAAAATTGGAGGCCGAACCTGAAGCCGAATAAAATTTAAAGACTTGTCTGCATGCAGGATCCCCTGAGAGTGCAGTACGGTGAGGCGACGTTATCCCAAACCATCCAATGTAACAATAGCTGAAATCATGCAGGACTGGTTGTGGTTTATGCCCAGTGCCTTGGAGGAAACTGGGGTGTTTTAGATCCACCACTTCTCAAAATTTTGAATAGAAGGCAGCTGGACCGCTTTTTCTTGGTTTGTGAAGGCTTTGTCAGTTTGACCTTGATTTGACCTTGACAAAGTTTCTATAACTCAGGCATCAGAATCTTCCACGGATCCGCGAAATTCCGCGGATTTTGGTCTTAGCAAAAAATGTCTGCGGTTTCCGCGGAACGGGGAAAAGAAAATTGAAGTGAGTGAAGCCTGAATTATGGTTCTGCGTTAAATCGACGCAGAGCCTACGGCGTAGGGTACGCGGCGACGCGCGCCGTACGGTGCGTACTGCCGCGTACCCTACGCCGTAGGCTCGCCGTTGGTGTAACGCGGGACCATAAATCAGACTTAAGTCCCTTTAGGCTAATACTGTGAGAAATAACCTCTCATAATAGCGGTACTACAGTTAATAAATGTAATAAATGCTCCTACTGCCGTTTCTGCTGGCTACTGAGTCCCCTAAGTGGCGAGTGAGTTTTAACTCCTTAATTACTAACCAGCGTCAGAGTCACGCACAGTACACAAACTGTGATGTTAGAGAGCCACCTTTTGGTCAATTTAAGCAACCGCATCGCCAGCTGCTTGACAGTGGCTCAACTCATTAGTTTACTGTTTTTGTTGTTATTATCTATGCAATTGTGAAAAAAATGGCAAAATAAATGAAAAACTGTGAACAACCGCATTCCGTAGGCTATTCGGTACTCAGTATTCAGCCAAGTCTTTAAATTTTATTCGGCTTCAGGTTCGGCCTCCAATTTTCATTTCGGTGCATCCCTAGTTTTTTCGGTGGGAAAGGGGGATTCTGGCCATTGTAGAAGTTTAAGATATAATTATCTTCATTTCAAGATTTATTCATGCATGAAGAATTACCCATGATGATGAATGCGTGTTATTATGTTATCAAAATGCATCATTCTTTGCAAAAATTCAGATTTTTTGTGTGTATTCTTGCATTGATAAAAGATGTGATTATGGAGCTTTGAGACCACCAGAATGCACCATTTTGAGTCTATTTTTCAAAATTTTCCCGGGGGTGCATGCACCCGGACCCCCCTAAAGGGTTCGGGCGCGTTGCGCCCTCACTCGTCCACGTAGACAATTTTCCTCTTTTTTAGGACAAGCCGTTCTGATGCCTGATAACTACGACCATGACTGGAAAATATACTATCGCAACAACATATTTTGTGGTGAGAAGGGGTCCCACACCTTTTCCTTGTTACTGATCAATTGTCTCAGATATGGCAACATACAGTAACATTCGATGTCACTTCAGTCCCACGTGGCTGTTTAGCATAAAAATGACACAAACTGCTGCAATTTTCATCGTAACACTTAATCAGTGCTTGACAAAACTCATTAGGGCCCGAGCACTGAAAGTGCGAGGACCCTATTGTATCTGTGATGTTTATTATTATTAGGGCCCGAGCACTGAAAGTGCGAGGACCCTATTGTATCTGTGATGTTTATTATTATTATTATTATTATTATTCTCGCCATAAATAAATTGCCTTTTTGGAGGCCTTAAAATGCCCAAAAACTCACCAAATTTTGCACACGCTTCCAGAGTCGCGTAAAATTACGTATTTTATGGGCGACAGGCATGGGTCAAAAAGGATTAGGCTCTATAGCGCCACCTATTTTATGTTTTTGACGAGCCCCACAATATGGTTTGACTTACAGCAATGACCTTTATGTGTCTATTATATCAGACAAAGCCCTACAAAAAAGTCTCTTGGACACATGCTCTAAGTTACACAGGAAGTCCGGCATTTTGAACAGAAAATGTCATTTTTTATGAATTCTGATCATTTCCAGGCCTCGTACTTTAACGAACTCCTCCTAGAGATTTTATCAGATTGGCTCACAACTTGGTTTGTACAATCTAGACACATGGCCGACGCTAAATTGCGAAGCTTTTACGTTTTTAGTAGAGGGCTTGACCGTAGTGATCCGGCGAAGTTTGGGGTCATTTTTAAGGCTCGCCATGAAACACCAATTGGCTGTAATTCAGCAATACATGATTTGATGTGGTTGAAAACGTATGTGCATGATTGTAGGCTGAGCCTGAAGACATATGTGGTGGAATATTCAGGATCGGTTGTAGCGCCACCTGTTGGCACCAGGAATTGTCATGTCTTCTAGTATGCATCTGTGCTCAAAGGGAGATGAGCGGATGGATCTCAAAGTTGGTCAGATAAATAGGTAAGACATTGACGATGGCTGACAGAGAAAACTGTACGTTTTTCTCAAAGGGCGTCGCTGTTAGAGGTTGTCAAATTTCGGTGTCTCGCCATGAACATAAAAGTTGTTTTAACTTTCAAATACTTGGTCCAAATTGACCCAAAATCAATACATTTAATCAGGCTTCCATTCTGATATCCATTCTATATTTGGGACAGTTTGTCACCGACTTTATTCAAAATATGAACTCATTTTGAAATAAATCTTTACTTTGTCATGCAATGTCGAATTAACTTCTAACTTCGTAAAAATATTGTTGAAAATTATATGATTTGAGCATTGTATGTGCAAGAGGCGATTTATAATGAATGTTTTGAGTTGGATTAGAAGCATGAAGCTGTCTGCGGGCCGCGTGCGCGCAGACCGCGGGAACGCGCAGCCGCAGCTCCTGGAAGCTGCCGGGGGCGGGGGCGGGGGCGGGGCCGGGGCGGGGGAGGGGGGTTGTTGCAACTTGCAGCAACATGTGGAGTCACGCCGTCACGTCACGTAAGTTGTATTGTGGTTTTTTAATGCGTGTTGCAATTATTTTATTTTATTATATTATTATATTATTATTGAGCTTCCATCCGCGATCCCGATCAGGAGCGCGCGGCCGCGCGCGGCCACGCGCAGAGCCGAGAGCCAATTTCTGCCCATTTCTGCAGCTTTGCCAAAAAATGCTACCTAAAGGTTTTCCACCTTTGTAGAGCCACAACTTTACTGTGTTTTACTCCCTAAACCACTTCCTTTTCACCCTCCTTGTCTCTTGCCAGGCCGTCATTGTAAATAAGAATTTTCTTAATGACCTGCCTGGTTAAATAAAGGCGAATGACTGAATGAATATCAAATAAAGCCATAGAATTGTTGTTTTTTTTCTCTTTATCGTATAATGTTCACAAAGTGTAATGCATTCATGTCATGGGTCGGGTATTTTGAAGGATCAAATAATCAACATCCCATTATCCATTTTACATCGTGCAAGAAATGATGCAAACTTTGAAAATCGACTGTGCGCATGCGCAGAACCCAAACGTAGCATTTTTTCGGCAGGGAGCAGAAATTGGCAGAACACCGGCTGGGACGGACCTGATGCTCTGATGCGACAGGTCTCTGCTCACACTGACTGTACGTTCATACACGGACGTAATATGGGGGGGGGGGGGGGGACATGTATCCTGCACTTTTTCAAAAGGCAGTTTTGGTCCCCTGCAGTTTTTACCGTCCAAAAACAATGTTACGCTATATTAAATGGAGACAGGTCAGCACTAGGACCAAGCGGAAAACGGCCGCTCAAGCTGAAGCCTGTTGTTTGGTCTGCCTGGGTCACGTCAGCTAGACGGATTTTAAGAATAAGAATAAGAATTACTTTATTAATCCCCAAAGGGAAATTCCTTTGTATGGCAGCTCATCTACTGTACCATTTGCAGAAGAGAAGCTCTTCTGAATATCTCTTGGATGAGTTGATTATGTTGAAATGTTAATAGATAACCCTTCTGTGGTCTTTTGGTCAAATTGACCCATATTCACTTTTCTTTTATATCAAAAATATGATTTTCTTCCATATAACTGCCTCTGTTACACTCATTTCAAATAAAATTGATGATCACTACCAGAGGTGGGTAGAGTAGCCAAAAATTGTACTCAAGTAAAAGTACTGTTACTTCAGAATAATATGACTCAAGTAGAAGTAAAAAGTATCATCCAAATAATTACTTGAGTAAAAGTAAAAAAAGTACTTGGTGAAAAAACTACTCAAGTACTGAGTAACTGTTGAGTAACGTCTGATTTATTTTTTTAACACACCCATTCAAAAAGACAGAAGTACAAAATAATCACCTTCAGGCAAATTAAATCAATAAAATAATAAAATAAATTAAAATTAATAAAAAAATGAAAAATAGCTTAAATTAAAATAAGCGTAAAGTAAATTCAAGAACTTTAATAAATAATAAAATAACAGAATAAAAAAATAAATTAAGCACCAGTAGCACAAAATTTCAAGCCTTTGTACTTTTCTTTTTCAACCAGGCAGAACTAGAACAAACATGAACTCATAGAAACTCTGTGTGTGTTTGAGTCTGTGTAAATGTGACAAAACATGCAAAAACAAACCTTTTTCCCAAAGAATCACTCAGTGATGTCATGAGATTGTACGTGGATAAAAAGGATAAAAGAAAAGTAACAGCTCAACGTAGCCTAATGTAGCGGAGTAAGAGGAACAGTTTCTTCTTCACAAATCTACTCAAGTAAAAGTAAAAAGTACAGTTATCCAAAACTACTCCTAAAAGTACAACATTTCCCAAAACTTACTCAAGTAAATGTAACGGAGTAAATGTAACTCGTTACTACCCTCCTCTGATCACTACTTGCATTGAATTATGGATATTTTATTCAATTTCTCCTCTCCTGTGATATTCAATTTGACCCACCAACCACTGGCTGGTGCTGGGTGGTGGTCCAAACATTTTAAATGATTTCATTTCATTTTCACATATACCCGTCTGTGATAATCCATCAATTTATATGCCTCTGAGTTTAACTATAGTCAAAAAAATTCAGAATTTCGGCTTATCTTTATCTATCTCAAAAGTGAGCTATGATTTTATGTAAATGAGGTCTATTGACCATTCATTCCAAAAATAAGTGTAAAATTGGTGGTAATGAGTTGGAGTGAAGTTGACTAACAAGGTGAAACACAGAATTGGGTGATAATTAAAGCTACATGCTTTACAACCAGTAAAACCACAAAGGGAACAGTAAACTTAAAAGTAACAATAGAAAACTAGAAGAACTACTAGAAAACACAGTGAACTGAAAGAGTTTGAGTTTTCTTTTTTTTTTTTTTTTACCTTGTCTGCACACATATTAATGATTGAAACAAGAGGAAAATTGGTTCAAAACGAGCCGGCAATGGCACAGTGTCTGCCCGGCTTTAAACAGAACCGCAGCCAGTACTCGAGTTGTAAAACAAAATCAGGGGGGGTGGTGGATTTGATCATATGGGGACAGATAATTTGTGCTGATTACAAATAATATAATATATTACAAATAATAGCAGTGACCAAAACAGCTGCAGAAATACTGCAGGAATGACATAGCAGCAGTTAAATGCAGCCTTCTGTAAGCTTTAAATATCCACTGGGCTTACAGCAAATACATCAAAACACAACAATAAAAAACACTTTTCTGAACTTATCAATATGACTCTGTCCTTCACAGGATAAGTTAAATGGATCACTGCAAAAACTCAAAATCTTAACAAAAATATTTGTCTTATTTCTAGTGAAAATGTCTCATTTTAGTAAAAAAAACTTCATTACACTTAAAACAAGACTCATAACTGAAAAAAAACACACCATTTTCATCTGTTTCACCTGTTCACCTGTTTTCACTTAAAATAAGTAGAAAAATCTGCCAGTGGAACAAGATTTATTGCTTGTAATGAGAAGATAAATCTTGTTTAATTTTATTTATTTTTTTACATTTATCGTATTTTTAATATTCTCTTTTTGGGGGGGGCTGGAAGGAGGGGCGTTGGCCATGAGTGCGAGGGCCCGTTCATCGCTGCTTGCAGCTTTAATTATTATTATTATTATTATTCTCGCCGTAAATAAATTGCCTTTTTGGAGGCCTTAAAATGCTCGAAAACTCACCAAATTTTGCACACGCTTCCAGAGTCGCGTAAAATTACGTATTTTATGGGCGACAGGCATGGGTCAAAAAGGATTAGGCTCTATAGCGCCACCTATTTTATGTTTTTGAAGAGCCCCATAATATGGTTTGACTTACAGCAATGTCCTTTATGTGTCTATTATATTAGACAAAGAGCTACAAAAAAGTCTTTTGGACCCATGGTCTAAGTTACACAGGAAGTCCGGCATTTTGAACAGAAAATGTCATTTTTCAAGAATTCTGATCATTTCTAGACCTCGTACTTTAACGAACTCCTCCTAGAGATTTTATCGAATTGGCTCACAACTTGGTTTGTACAATCTAGACACATGGCCGACGCTAAATTGCGAAGCTTTTAAGTTTCTGCCAGAGGGCTTGACCGTAGTGATCCGGCGAAGTTTGAGGTCATTTTTAAGCTTCGCCATCAAACATCAATTGGCTGTAATTCAGCAATACATGATTTGATGTGGTTGAAAACGTATGTGCATGATTGTAGGTTGAGCCTGAAGACATCTATGGTGGAATATTCAGGATCGGTTGTAGCGCCACCTGTTGGCACCAGGAATTGTCATGTCTTCTAGTTTGCATCTGTGCTCCAAACGAGATCAGTTTCTTGATCTCAAAGTTGGTGAGATAATAGGTAAGACATTGACGATGAGTGACAGAGAAAACTGTAAGTTTGTGTCAAAGGGCGTCGCTGTCAGAGGTTGTCAAATTTCGGGATCTCGCCATGAACATAAAAGTTGTTGTAACTTAAACATAATTGGTCAGAATGAACCCAAATTCAATACATTTAATCGGGCTTGCATTCTGAACAAGTGGATATGACAATCTTGGATGAACTCCATAGCGCCACCTTTTGGTCAGGTATACATTTTTCATCAAATTATGTGCTTTAGTTGCTGTTTGGTTTATCCAATCTTAATCCAATCGACACATTTGATTGGCAGTAGGTCCCTTGTTGACCGTGTTGCGTATCGTGGCCGTAATTTGAAAGGAATTGGCATTTTTATGTCACTCTGTATTTCTGGTAAAATATTAATTAAAAATCAGAGATTTTGTGTAAGGAAAATTAAATGGCAGTTTCAGATAGCTTACAACAGGACTAAAAAATCATACACTGGAACATATTATTTTCTGAGAACTCCGTCACTCTAAAAATTAAAAAAATGAACTAATAACATAAAAAGCTATGTCTTTGTCACAAAATGTCAAAATTGACATCCGACTTCATAGATATGTTGTTTACTATAATGAGAAAATATCTTGTGAATTTCATAAGCCTGAGTGGGACCGTTGATTTTAGATTAATATTTATGTTAAATTCACTGGATTCTTAACTCTGACTGACTGCCTGCAGCGGGTGACAGCAAAGGAGGAGAGGAGAGAAAGGAGGGGTGCTCCCGCGGGGGACGGAGGGAGGGGTGGGGGGTGAGGCGGGGGGCTTGTTATGCGCGCGCATCTCCCGCGGGGGGCGGGGCATTGGAGCTGACGTTCAGCGCGGCCGCCATCTTGGATAAGGTACCGACGGCCATCTTGGAGAGGCTGGCAGAGATTTAGTTATAAAACAGGACGCTGTCACACATTAAAAATACGTACTTTTATGCTGAAAGACTTTGTATTATGCTCTTTTACAAAGACATGGTATGGAATATTGATAAATGTATAAATTAATTAATTGTATAAAGAAACAAGTTTGATTGTTCATTTGAATTTATTTGAAGGGGAGAGGGGTGTGTTGTTGTATTTATTTATATATATTTATTTATTTATTTATTTGAGAGTGAGAGTGAACTTTGTAATATTATAAGTCCTCTTGGCTTCCTATTCCTATCCATTTTTCATTGACTGTTTTTTGTTTTTTTTTATAGCAAAAGGTGCAAATAAAAATATACACCGTCGGAATTCAGAAACTGATGATTATTTCTTCATCCACTGCATCTTTCATCCACTGGTGCGTTCAGGGACAATTGGAATTTACTCAATTTGGCGAGAATTGACCATTGTGGTTTCTCCTGTTTACTGGTGTGATGAGTGATATCTAAATATTGTAATCTTTAAAGGAGCTTGAGGCTCCTTTTAAGAAATGAGACTCTCTAGCGCCACCCTTCATCACGACGGCCGTTGGGGGTACTGCAGCCAATAGCGAAGCCGGCACGGGAGAACGGGGAGAACGCGCATGCAGCGTCATGTGACGTCACATCCGCAGGGCAGCGCGGGAAATTCCGGGCACAATTGCAGCACATTTTGCAGCACACAGCCTGTTCAAGGCAAAGGACAGATACGCTAGAGGGCTCATTCTTTTTGGTTTGGAACGCTTCATCTGACATTATTACTAGAAAACTTAAAACGTATACACATTTTTTTCATAAATCCTGCCTCAATCCTGCCTCATGCTCCTTTAATTACCAACTTCATCTAATTAATGTTTTTCATCTAACCTCAGTAGTGTGAGATATTGTTTCAATGGGAAACTGCACACAAACTCAGCGGCGGTTGGTGTTGTTTTTCCTATGGGCAAGCCAGGCCTGGCGATACATTTGATTTTTCATGGTTTGCATTAATGGGCGTGGCCTAACGGCTCAACAGCGCCCACTAGAATACTTTTCTCTGCCATAACTTTTGAAAGGTTTGACATAAAGAGTCGTGGGTGGTATCATGGGACTCGGTATTGAGTCCTTGACCATAATTGGCGAAAATTAGCCCCGCCCCTTCTTCTGATTGGTTGTCCCGATTTTCTGCTATAACTTTTGAATGGGTTGACATAGAGAGTCGTGGGTGGTGTCATCACATTCTGTATGGAGTCCTTGACCTTCATTGGCCTGAATTAGCCCCGCCCCTTCTTCTGATTGGTTGTCCCTTTTTTCTGCTATAACTTTTGAATGGTTTGACATAGGAAGTCGTGGGTGGTGTCATTTTCGATATGCTTATAGGGGGGGCGGTGGCCGTGAGTGCGAGGGCCCGTTCATCGCTGCTTGCAGCTTTAATTTCAATTATACTTTATCCCTCAGAGAAATTACATAACACAGTACAAGTAGAAAAATAGTGAGATAATACACAAACATCACATGATTTCCAGCCCTGAATGAAAGCTCCGTGGGAGCCCAGACGTTGCCTCCTTCCAACTAGTCGCCCCCCTCTGAGGGATAATGGAAGGCAACAACATCCGTATCATGTTCCAGGGGAGCAGATGGCATTTGTCTGGATAAGGAAGGTCCAGAGGTCTAGTCCAAAATCCCAGCTAGCTTTTAGCACATGCCAAGTATTTGACTCGTCTCATGGAAAAATGCAGAATAGCTGTAATTGGGAGGAGATTCAAACTCGATTCTTCTACTTCACCAATCATGTGTGGTGCCAACAATGAGCTCCTCCAATCTCCACATGCAGTTTGTTGTCTGTTAAATGTGATACAACAGTCTTTTTTTTTTATAGTACTTCCCTAAATGTGGTTACATTTATGTAGTTATTTTTATGTTCATTACCTTGTAAAACCAGCAAAAACCCTCCCACAGTGACGGATGTCTGTACATACTGAGGGGCTCCAGGGGCTCATTCTTGCCTTATTTTTTTCACATCATTTCTTTTGACAAAACCAAAGGCTTAAAGAGAACAGTTTACATGCGACTCTTTTGACAGACCAAGCAGGTGATTGTCTTCCCCGGGAATGTTCTTTCCTGCTAACGTGATCTGCTCAGGACTCGTCCAGAACCGGTGAAGTTGGCAGCTGCGCCTGTGTTTAATTATCCCACATTCGGATGCCTCGGTTCCTCAGCGTCGTCCACGGCATGCACAAACTTGTAAAACATCATGTTGGCAAGGATGGCACTGGCACTATCTTGTCAGTGTCTGCTGTTGCCATGTCAACAGAGCAGATAATGGTGCATGGTCTCATGTGGCAAGTCAAAAACTGTGTCCTGCAAGATTGCAAACTGAATCTAAATGTTTGAACTCATGCTGGATCGTTTTCAAAAAAAAAAAAGAGAGAAAGAAAAAGGGGGGGGGGGGTTCAGGGAACACAATTGCGTTTAGATGTTATTAATAGTGGATTAAAAAAAAAATGTGTATGTGGAAAAGGCACCAAAACCACTTGGATACATTTCTACATTCAACACTAACATCTGACGTTGAGGAAAACATCTAGTACCAAAATAGCTCATCTCAAAAAGCATCTTCCACATGTTTGAAAACATCTTTTTTTCCCAGATATTGACTCCTTCTCTACTGTGGAGGCATGAAAACCAACGAACAACAGAAATACAACACTTTGATTGTAGGCATTCCCCTGTAAATAAATAAAAATAAAGTTACCAAAGGTTCTTGTTCATCTGGGGTTTTTTTTGTCTTTTTTTTTTTAGTACATAGTTGTATCTGAAGCAGATGTTTTCTCATGTACACACATATATATACAGATAACTTGGAGCAAAAATAGATTCTGGAGTTTTTGATCTCCTAAAATAGTCATAGGGAGCTTTGTCAAAAAATGTTTTACTCCTGTCCTCTCTCACCGGTAAATCTAGGTTATGTACCAATCTGATAACAGTGGGGAAGGGGTGGCGCTTGTGTCGTGACTCATACAGGGTGGATGAGTCACCATGTGTAACCCTAACCCCCCCAGGATGACTACGGGATTACTAACAACGCCTGGGTTCAAGATGTTTTCACTGCAAAGCCAACAACAGTTATTCATCGAGTCCATTGGGCCGTCAGGGATTGGAGCGGTCAGATGGTGGCCGAATCAAAGTGTCTGTACATTTAGTATATTCCAGAATATTGACCAAACCAAACCACCACACCACACCACTCGAAATGCGTCTTTGG
Source organism: Cololabis saira (assembly GCF_033807715.1). NCBI lineage: Eukaryota > Metazoa > Chordata > Actinopteri > Beloniformes > Belonidae > Cololabis > Cololabis saira. The sequence continues at coordinate 41,300,562 of NC_084590.1, forward strand.
TCGCATTTCCTTGTGCTCTTCAGTATCCGTGCTTACAGCTGTAATTTGTGAATTCTGTTTTGTGATCAAGGCAACGAGTTGGAGTCGTCGTTTTAGCGACCTAAGGGCATGCGTTCAGCTTAATCCCAGTGTTGGAGCTGCACACATCTAGTGTGTGTTGAACTTGTTCAGTGACAGCATTTGTTTTTGTCTAAATCCAGTTTTCCCGCCCATCAGCTCTCAGCATTTCATCATTTCTGAGAAATGCACACTTGAGCTGCGTCTGATTTACCCATCTGTAACTGCACAATTGTGTTTTGTTGCACATATAAACACTTGAATTAAACACTTCTGCAGATCAAGCTAATGCATGAACGAATGAAATGTGCTCAGTAAACACACTCCCTCTCCATTTCTAACATTTTACTGGATTCTGATTTACGTGTTCTTATTTTCAGTGTACAACCTCCATCTTTTTGTTGGCTTGTCACATTTGATCATTTTTCAGCCATTTTCTGTGTATGTTTACATGCCCATGTTCTTTTTTTTTTTTTTTTTCTTTGCTCACAAGCTTGAAATGTCCCAGCCCAACCTTCAGTTACCATTTTCTCATCTGTCTCTATCACTCTCTCTGTCAGTCTCTCTCTGTCTGGTCATCTGTCTCTCTCACTCAATCATTATTTGGCTGCCTCACTCCTCACACACGTTTCGCCTCTCTTGTCTCCAGAACTCTGGCCACAAGGACTGTGATGTCCAGTATGCGGAGCTGGATACTGCAGCTTTGGCCTCGTCTCCCAGCCCACGAAGCTCTGCTCATTCTGGCCCTGGGGACCTTGTCGAGTATGCAACCATCCAGCCTAGCTCACACTAGCGCATGCCATTATAGGCCTTTCCCCTCAGACTTTGGCCTCAAGGTACACAGATTGATGCACTCAATCCTCCGTTCATATCCCTTTCCTCATGCATTGACTCCCCTTGATATGCTCCACTCGGTTCCCTTGCTTGCCTTCCTTCTTTAGTCTTTACCAGTCTTTTGGTTTCCTCCCCTTCCCCTTTGTAACGCTGCAGAAAGAATGACTAAATTAGAGATGTTTTCATGCTTTTATCAAACCCAGCAGCGGTGGAATAGAGACCTGCACTTCCCCGGTGCAACAGAAACACAGTGGAACGTAAATCTAATGGCAAATTATAAGTTCAGTCGTAAAAGTGCCCCATTAACCTCAAAGCATTTCAGAGGAAATGACTTGCTGGCAAAAGACCAGTTTTAATTACATTTTAAAATCCATCTTTATTTGAATTTTTCTTCCAGGTGTTGTATTTTTGGAGAACTCTAGAAATAGTGTCGGCCGAGCCCACCCCTACCCACCAACATCAGTAACCTGGGAGGTTATGAGTCATTTGAACACTCGAGGAATGTGTAATCTTCTGTTCCTTTTTTAAAAAGACTTGTGCTTTAGGGTGGCCTTGCAATGGACGGGCGACCTGTTCAGGGTGTGCCCTGACTTTTACTTGATAGTAGCTGGGGTAGTACCAGGCAGACCCTCGTGTTCCTAAATGGGAAGAAGCTGGTATTCATAATGGATGGATGGAGAATAACAGTATGTAATGTTAAAGATATTTCAAGAAAAATGCTCATCCAAACATCAGGAATACAGTTCCAAGAAAAAGTGTGTGTGCACCCAGGGCCGCCGCAAGGGGTGTGCGAACCGTGCGACCGCACAGGGCCTCGCGCTATGGGCCGTTTTTTTTTTTTTTTCAATTTTTTTTTTTCGTTTTTTCCCTTATAAATATCAACAGTCACGTTCCATTACAGACCTAAATGTGTACTAGTCTGTGCATATCAATAAATATGTGCAATGATGCGCGTGTCTGTTGTTCAATACAACGTCAGACCAAGCGCAGACACAAGGTGATCTGATCCAGACGGGGGGAGTTGGAACAAACTGTCACACAATGTCGAGAGAACGAGACAGAATCAGGAAATTTCCATCAGGGGATGAAAAAAGAAAAAAAAATAAAGAAAATGGAAGAGTTTAATGCCTCTCTGAAAGGCTCGTTTGATAAATTTGTTACAAAAATCACCGATCCCACCGGGTCTCAAGCAGCCGCAGGGCTCCGCGTTGAGGCAAGCCAAATGATGATGAGGCAGGGGAAGGTATCCAGTATTTTGCTAATTGGAGAGTTAAAATTGCGCATATAGACACCCGATCCGACCCGAAAAACCAAAAAAACTTTGCGCGAGGGCCCCCCCCGGCCATTTCGCACAGGGCCTCGCAAATCTCCCAGGCGGCTCTGTGTGCACCCCAATTGATTTAGCTGTCTTTAAGAAATATATTGCCATAAAGTGAGACCTGATCTTAATCTAAACCATAATAGAAAAATGCAATGTATGCTGAAGGCAAATAATTATACTCTCTGGTGTCTTTATGCACTCTTTAGACATTCACAGTCTGATAGCTGCTTGAAACTCCTTTGGCAGCCAAGACTTTGAGCTGCTGGAGGGATTTTTGACCATCTCTGTTGGCTTCAGGGCTGAGCTCTGACTGCAAAAGTGAAGATTTGTGTATACTTAGGCTTTTCTGACACGGATTGGCTTAATTTTTGAGTATTATTGTGATCTTTTTCCGTAAGTAAACTTAGGAATTCATCTCCCTGTCAATCACGGTAAGTTCTGGCCCAAATCACAGTATACCCTGCACCATACTTGACCACCGGGAGATGTTTTGATGCTGATAAACTTTGACCTTTTGCATCGTAGAGAAGGCTGAGCATTCTCCCTGAGCAATTCAACTTTCCCCCCTCAGTCCACAAAACATTTTCCCAGCAGTCACGTGGATTTCCAAGGTGCACTTTGGAATGTCAAGCTCACAGCAATGTTTATTTTGCACATCATCAGTCTCGGTCAGTGGTGGTTTTTCACGCACGGCTATGTACATGTTCAATCATTCACTTATCCTGGACTCACAAGCAGAGGTGCTGCTCAATTGTGGTATCGTCCTAAAGCCTTTAACTGTTAGTTCTTTACCTCAGGACTATTTTTTGTGATCTTGGAAACTTCTTGGCTAGGTGACCATCTCTATTTATACACAATTTCTCTTAATGTACATAACTGATGAATGTCTAAATACTTCAATATTACATTTTACTCCTTTTTTCGGGTTATGTACAAAAATTACTCCTGATATGTCTTTTGTATGTCTTTTCATATGTCTTTTGAGGTCTCCTTTTTACAAGAACTGGTTGACATCAGCAAATGCTTCTTATGAACAGGACACTCCATATTTTTGTTTTGCCATCTAAACTGGCTCTAAAACACTCCCTGTTTATTACTGTGACTTAAATGAAGATTTGATCACATTTTATGCGAAAATAATCAGAAAAACCAGTGAATTATAAAGGGTTTGCATGTATTTTTAATACATGTAACAAACTCCTCAACTTCAAACCTTCATCACACAAACTGCCTCATTGCTACACTAGTTACTCTAGTTGCTATGGCGATTCATAAAGCAGCCGATTCAGGAAGGTTTCTTCTTCTTAGCAGAGGTGCACAATAAATGGGGTGATATTGAAATACTGTTTTGCACCAATCCTCTTCTCATTTGGAGACTATTTGAATTCAGGAGAGTACAAGTAAAAATGTGCATTATTTCACATAAAGGTGTGGAAAATGTGGCTCTGTATTTTTGAGAAATAGCTGTATTACACACTTATATATATGGAACAAGTCGAAATGAATAGTTTATGTTGCAAATTTGCAAGTAATGTATGTGATGCTTTACCATAAAACTAAACAAAAGAGAAAGTAATCAAGTCGAGCTGTGGTTGCCAGGAGACGGTGTATATTCTGCTTATAGTTGGTCTTATTTTCTTTTGTATGGCGGCGCTTATCAAACGTGTCAATGATGACATTTTGAAAATTCTCTCTCTGTATAATCAATAATAAAAACACACACATGGACAGTCAGTTCAATTAAAATGATCTGATATGCAGGTAAAATAATTATAACTTCTAAATAATACAACGGTGCAAGACAGAACGCAAGAAACTTACATGGAACATATTTGTTATGTAAAAGCAGAGTAAACACATACACCAGGGATTTGATGCCGGAGATGAGGACCATTATCTTTGACGTCTGTGGGGTTGCATTAAGTACACCCAGAAGCTCCGTGTAGCTTGCTAACCATTGTTGGCGCTGCCTAGCGCTGCCTGGCCTCCACCGGGCTGTTCTGGGCCCGCCGCCCTGGTTGGCCCAGAAGGGTCTGGGTTTCTCAAGTTCTAGCAATCCTCATATCAGACGGGCTTCAGTAGTGACAGCTGAGACGAGGCTGGATGGACAGATACAGAATAAATGTAAGTTAAATCCGGTTGGCATGAGCTAAGCCAAAATAAAATAGGTACCTTGAGATAACGGTGGTCGTTTTCAAAATCTTTTTCGATAACTGTAGTTAACTTGGAAAACAGAAAACAGAATCAGAATCATGTTTATTTGGCCAAGTCAGAGCAAACAAGACAGAGAATTTGACTCGGTTATTTTCACTCACTGTACAGTAAATAAAGCAAAAGTCTCTTATTAACAAATATACAATTTAAAAAAAAAAGTGAAAGGTGCAGCAGTATGAGGTGGAAATGGTTATTGAAACAACAGAAAAAAAAAAGTTCATTTGTACATCTAAACATATTTAGGGTCTTTGTCTCCTACAACATCTATTACAATTACATGCACGTGGCCGGTTATGCAAAATATATAATTACATCATATAGCGACTTTTAGGAGAGCCAATAGCAGCATATCTTTGCTGTGGTGCTGCCCTATAGATCTGAAAAGTTTGCTTGTAAACCACTCCGTAAGAACATATGTCACGTGTAATATGAAAACCTGTTCTTTTCATAGAGTTTATGATGAAAAATAACACTTTAGATGAGGTTTGTTATTGATAATCCTGATCCGGATTCTGTAAAGAAAAAAAAAAAAAAAAAAAAGATGAAATGCACTTCAATTTGAGTTTTTTGACATGTTTTCTGGATTGAAGTTGATTCAGAAGTACATTTTTGAAGTGTAAGCAGCAATATGTATAATATTTTTTTCAAAATATACCAACAAATTCAAAACATGCCAGAAACAACACAAAACACAGCCGTGCAAGTTACTGTGTGATAGCAATAAACCTCTGACGGTACAGTCTGTGCCTGCAGGGGGACACTTAGTGGAGAATAAGGCTAATTAAAAGCTACATGAGAGGTGCCTGCACAGTGGTGGTAACAGCAATTGTTTGTACCACTTCTACAAATTAGAAGACAAGCAATGTGTCCTGGTCTAAAGGGGACATCAGGAGTATTGACAGCCTTAATACAACGTTTTACTCTGAGGGAACATTTTGTGGCAGAGAGACGGTCTCATGCAGCGATTGTGACACATTTAGGAAGAAAAACAAAGTTAAATCTTCGTTGTCGAGTCACCGGATGCGGCCAGGACTGCTTCAGTGTGCCTCCGCATTGTTTTTGTAGTCTGTTGAATCCTAATGGAGGAGCATAATGTACCTTATTTTTTGCTATTTTGATGATGAGGGTGAAAATCACTGTCCTTTTATGTCAGCACAAAACCTCGCAGCGGTGTTCAATTAGGTTGAGATTTAGTGTCTGGAGGTGATATCATGTGATTCATATCACATTCAGCCATCGAAGCCTTCAGTGACGCCTCAAGTCCTGTGCATGGAGGTGTTTTCATCATGGATCCTCCATGATGAAAACACAGAACGAGCTGATCTCCTCAGCTCCCCTTTTCAACAGAAGACAGTTCAGGGATGGTTCACGGTTGGTGCCTTAACTCAAATTAGGTGTTTTTATTTCATCAGCCAGAGAACAAGCTCTCAGCCTTATTTGTTGGGCACTTTTTTCAAATGTTGTTTTCTTCACTGGTTGACAACCGATCAATAGTAAGAGCTCGTCTTTGGCAAACAGGGCAGAGAGATCGGAGGCTGGAGCTACAGAGTTGAGAGCATCAGCATTAAACCAACGGGGTAATAATTGGTCCGATTTTTGTTGCAGTTGAGGATTGTACACAATCCTGCAAACAGTTTGCAACAGAAAGCAGCTCTTAAAGTTGTCAAGCTGGTTCTCAGCTGTGCAGGAACTTTTCTGAACACAGGTTTCTGAACGAGCGAGAAGAGAAGTAGCCACTGAGCAAAGCTGGCTCTCTTACCGCCTTGGAACAAGCTGTTAGCGTATTAAATTCTCCGCCGGCATTAGCACAGTTCCCAGAACTGGTAGGGTCACGGTTTCATGTTTAATGAGCCAAAAGGATGTGAGTGTAACAATAAAATATTCAGGTCACCAGTTTGTAGATTGTTTGGTCAAACTAAGGTTTCAAAGTCACAGAGTTTTAACTTTAATGCTGAATTTGGTCCACATGTTGTAAGCAACATTTAGGATCAATAAAATGCTTTAGGAATGCATCGAATTAATATATCCGGATATGTCAGTAATCCCAGATTTAACCAGGATTGTAATACCCATAGTTGAAGTAAGTCGTTAGAGGGAGCCACTAAACACACTTTTTTCTTTGCTTGAAACCATATATTGTCCAAGCGTTTCTGTTTAAATGTACTGGTTCTAAATGTGAAGTTGCAAAATTAAAGGCATTATTTTATTTTCGATACTCAGAAAAAATAAGTGGGAAACAATTGTATTAATTTTATGTCTCAGGAAATGTTTGAAGTAATTTTATTTATTTTTATTGGGAAATTAAACAAACAGATTACTAGTTTGCATAATATATAAATAAATGTACATTTTTATTATAAAGGAAACAAATTAGTTATTTGTATTAAGTGATCTGTCATGTTTTTTATTGTATATTTATAATTGGGCTTTAATTCAGCAAAAGTACTGTATGTTTTATCCGATTAATCGATTGAATATTCGATGGAATAATCGCTTTCCAAAATATTCAATACCTGCAGACCTAAACATTACTCTAAATGCTAGTCTAAATAATTTTATTGTTATATTTATTGTCTAAATATTAGACAATAAATAACAGTCCTTTTAAACCTATTTAATTATTTATCTTCTTTATTTTGGGCCAGAATAAGACAGTTATTCAACAGTTTTGAGACAAAGCTGAAAAATGGATGAGTATTGATCCGGTTCTTCAGCTCGGCCTTGGTTTCAAGCCGTAGCGCTTAGCCAGTGCGTAACTGCTGGGAGTGCAGAGCGACAGTCCCTGTAGGAAAGACCTTCTGACATTTCCTGTTTGGGATAAGCCTCATCTTGGCCGGCTCCAGACGTGAGGTTACACTTTTCAACAGAATTATTGTTTGCAGAGTGACCGGCTGAACCGCCCGCGCTTATCCAGCGTAAACCACAACATTAAACCCGTCTTTAAGAAAAGGAAAACACTGCGTGTGAAGTTCACCTTTGGTCTGGGACTTAAAAGTAATCAGCAAAATAAAATCAGCCAACTTCCTAATCATGTATTTTCCTCGCATCCATTTGCGGAGACAGATTTATTACATTTTAAGATATGAAAACTTATTTGAGCCGTACTTCCCTGAGGTTACGTTATCTACCCAATATACTGGTGCTTAAAATGACTTCAAGGTGAGTCAGATTTCATTAAGATTAACCCTCAGTTTAAAGTACACACATCTGACATGGTTGGACTTTTTCTGCTTTGCATTTGTATGAAAGCTGAAGAGAAACCCAGAAGCTTTTTCTTTTTCTCGTCCAACATTAAGCAGCACGTTAATCACTGCAGGCGCTGGGATTACTTTTGGAAACAGGCGTCTAAACTTTTTGAATCTATAATATTTACTCATCTTAATGCATAAGTTCCCTAATAAATGTGCACGTGTGCATCAGTCTGTTGCTTTTTATTAGTTTGACTTAACAGCTGTTCATCAGATCCTACCCATAACGCATCGGTGCATGGTTGGAGGCCAAACGCCGTGTCTGGTTATTTTGGTCTAAAGGATTTTCTTGATCTTAGCCTCTCGTTGTAGTTTACTGAGGTCACAACCACTCCTCGGCTGCATGGGAGATCTTAAGGGGGTGTAGCTAAAGTGGCGTTTTTTAAAATCACATACTAACCTACAAGTATTTACCAATTATGTCAAAATATATAATGCAGGAAGCAATTAAATGGAAAATCTCAAATTTGCTAGAAAAATACTCAACCGAAGTACTACTTCTGGAAAGACCAACCAGTTTACCTCACATACCCTTCTTTTAAGGCAGTGCATGACCTCAGTTATAAATGGAGCATAATGGTACTCCTTGATATTGTTTACTTCCACTTTCCAAAATTAAACTGGCTGCAAACCGAAACACTGACTGACCTTTAATGGAGCCATTCTACTGTACATGCTGACCATGAACGCAGTACACCATATAGTACACCTATTCGGCAGTATTTCAAAGCAAGTGATGGTCCAAAGTGAGTTTCCACCTCTTAGTTCTGCAGAAGCCCTGTTGTTCTGGCCCACTTGGTGCTTTTGTGTTTGTGAGCAGCGGTACACAAAAGCACCAGTTTTGTTACAGCTGACCTGTTTTCTTAACAGCAGCAGTGCGTCTCTGTCTCTGTCTCTCCATCTGCAGAACGATATCTGCAAGTTCCAGAAACAGAAAATTAGCTCCGGCACATATGAAAAGGCGATGTATAACAATAAAGGACAGCATTAAGAATGAAACGTTTTATTCAGATGACACTAAACCGTATATATGCTTTCTTTTGGCTGAATAGTCGTGAAATACTTCCTGTCGTTTCCTGTTAGTTCCTTGTGTGCAGCGAAGAAAACTAAAAATCTGGCCCTGGGGTTGTGTTTGATTCTTGATATTTGTAAAAAAAAAAAAAAAAAAGTTTCTTTAACCAAGGAGCTTTATCGGGGCTCATCAAATCCGGTCCTCAGTTTGGATAAAGGGGAGCACGGCAGCATCTCTGGAGGACCAGACTCAAGGACCCGAGACTACGCCTGTCTTTCTACACTGAAGCCAACACAGAAGTCTCTGAACGCTCATGTCCCTCCAAACCAGTAGGCGCTGGCTCCAAAAGTTGACCATTTTCCAGTGACACCCATATTAAAATGATACAGCTCAACAGCAGAAATAACAACACTTACAACCTGGCGCCAAAAAAAAAGGTGTGAAGGCTGGGATGTAAATGAAAACCTGAGAGTCACCAGCCTTACTGATTTAAAGTTAATATGACCTATTGTGCTGACCAAACCCCCATGACTGATTGTGGTTTGGGTTGGACGGGTCCGGGATTGAAGGTTAGGACTTACCCTGCATTCACACTGAAAGCGTCAAAAATCTCCTGATGCCAGCATCGCGCTGCTTGGTGCGTTCACACTGAAAGCTGCATGCTCTGTCGACGCCTGCAGTGGGCGGGGCTAAAGCTGCGCTGCAGAACTGGAGGGAACAGTGTATAGTCTACACATATAGCATGAACATCTTCTGTTTCCTATTTCACCATAGATCACACTTTGGGAAGCCTTCTTTATATTTTATATTTCCGCATAGATAAGAGTGAGTTTGATGCTCCTGAACAAGTTTGGTCCGCGGATCAACATCAACCATCAGCAAGTCATTGGTCCCGGTGAAGCTGCAGTCTGTCTGCGGTGAACACTGACACACCGGGTCGGAGCGGATTTTGTCATGATGTTTAAACTGTGTTTTGTGATTAATAAGCACGGTTTTTAATTATTTTGCGTTGGATCGATGTAGCAAATAAAATAGTTGGGACCATCCAGCTCCTCAACCATCAGTAATGTGTTTCACATGAGCAGAGTTCAGGTAAAAACAGCAGTCAAATCAGCAAAAATGTCAGTTTACCGGATGAAATATATTAATTCCTGATGAAATAAGTTTGTTAGTGCACAGCTCTTCTCATCTAGCATGGGAATGAGTGTACGTTTGTTTGTACATGAAAGTACAATCTGCATTGAGGGTTCTCGCTTCGGAAATCCCGGTCTGTGATTGGACGCCGCCTCGGCATCGCCGCTGCTCATTTGCATAAAGTTCAGATTTTTCAACTTCAAATTGACGCGCTGCTCCGGCTGCTCCCGACACCTCCGCTTCCTCTGCTGCTCTTGCTGCTCCCGCTGCCTCTCGACACGCGTTTTCATAGAAAATGAATGGCAGCCGGCTGCTTATGACGCCCGTGACGCTTTCAGTGTGAATGCAGGGTTAGCTGAGCTACGCCAGGGCTTAGCACTACCGCTGGCAACAGCTACAGTCATCCCTCGCCGAAGGCCCCCAGTGCCTCCAAACCTCCCTCTGGCAGCGGATGAATCAGTCAGCTGGTCCACCCGTGACCCCTTCACCCCCAGACCATCTCAGGCCAACCTGTAGTTTACCATTGGCCCGCCGAACGGGGAATATCGGCCTACTGGACAGATGTCCAGACATTTTTAAGAATCCCAGAATTTGCTGGTCTATTACTGTTATTACTGTTATTGAGCCATCTCGAAAAAGATGCAGCAAAACAGACCCGTACCATGACGCCAACACCTCCGTGCATTAGACGGGGTGCATTGCTCATCTTGGAGGGGGGTGACTGTCTCCCACAGTCACAGCATCTTTACTCACGAACGCTGGCCTCAGTCAGAGTGAGAGAGGCCCTTACCCATGAGCCTCCGTTCCTGTGGGACCTCCTAGACCAGGGATACTCAATTGGCGGCCCGCGGGCCACATGCGGCCCGCCAGGAGCTTTTATGTGGCCCCTGGTCATATTTCAAAAAAGGGGGTGTTTGTTGAAATTTTTTTTTTTTTTTTTTTTTTTAATAATATTTTTATAACTGGCTACTATGGACTAAAATGGTTGTGCTCAATGCTTAATATAATATTCAAATAAGGAAATCTTGGTGGAAAGTGGTGCTTTGTCATTATGGCGTGTTTTATTAAAAGTAGGTCAATATCAATTTCATTAAGTTTGCACAATGCATGGTTTCAAAATGAACTTGCATTTAAAATAATATTTCTTTATCTGAATATTATATTTAACATTCACAATTACTAAATCTGGAGACAATTAATACATAATTCATATGTAAACTAGATATATTCAAATGTATACAAATGTATTATATATACATAAGTCTTCGTCTTTGAGTGCAAAATACATTTTGAAAACCCCCACATTTTCAAATTGTGCGGCCCTCTCCATACAGTCCTTTTGCAGATGTGGCCCCCGGCCGAATCTAATTGAGTACCCCTGTCCTAGACTTTCAGCCGCCTGCTCTTGCTGTGATCGTTGACTAGTGACCGCTAACGTCGGAGAGAAATTATGCTCCTGTATTATCCTCATTCTTATGCTAACTGGTCGAACCGCAGATTGGTTGGGGTCCAACGTCTTTACAGATGTTTTGGTCTTCTTTTACATTCACATGAGCATCAACAGCTCTACAGCCTTGGAAGTCTCTTTAGTGGAGAGAAACACTTCATCAAAATGTTCTGATGAATTCCAGCTTCTTTAGAAGGACAGGACATCCACTCACAAGAAAAACATCTCACTAATTTCTCCTTCAAATTAATTTATAACTCAAGAGCTTTTACTCTTTATCCACTTGGTAAAAAAAGCTTTTCCGTTGCAGATAGTATTTATGCAGAAATTCTGGCTGTTTAAGCAACACCGTCTGCATCAGTGCTAATTAAACAGAAATAGGCTGCAGAAGAGTGTCTTCTTTGTCTTCCTCTGCAGAGTTGTTTAAACCCAGAACTGCTGTGAGAAAGAGGCCTCACTTATACAGCTGAGAAAAGACAAAAATTCAAAGACTATATTGGCATACGAGTGGGGATCTGATATCAGCTTACTGGACACAGATGTGAACATGTGAGGGAGGACTGTATTTTTTAAACACAACGCATTAAAATTCAGTCGTATCGATCCGTTTGTTGAATCACAACAACTTCTTGACACGTCTTTTGATTTTTGCGTATGCATAGCCCGTAGCTCAGATGTGTGACAGCACAGGGAACGACTCCAACCAACAAGGTCGATCGATCCAATTACTCTTCAATTAAAGAAGCGGGAGCGGTTTGGACTTTCTCATTTGAGGCACCAAATCTCATAAATGAGGCTTGTGGGGGTTTTCATGTAAAACAGCCTTTTTGTGGCTGTTTTACACGAACGTATAAAGAAAAAAGAAACCCTGAAATCCAGCTGCAAGTCTTGTTGGTAAAAGCGGGCTGTTAATGGAATCACCTTCTTGCTTTAATGCACATCTTTTAGATTTGATCAAAGAAAGTGCTCCAATAATTTAGATATACCTCATGAACACATTTCATAAAATGGTTCAGATAAAAAAAAAACATAGTTTAGCTGAATTATCGCCCCCACTGTCCTTCATAAAGGTTCTTCTTCTGAGATGAACTCTTTTTCTAATTACGCAACGGTGTTCATGTTCGCGGGGCTTTGGCAGGAAGGGCGTCCTGCTGATGTGCGGACTATGATCCGCTGTGGCGACCCCTCCAGGAGGGACTAAGCCGAAATGGTTGATGATAACTGGATGGGAATCAGGAACCGGTTCTTGTTCAGAACCGGTTCCCAGTGTTTCAATTCCTTGGAATCGTTTGCAAGTTTTACAAACGATTCCCTTTTCAATTCCAGTCGCGCGTAAGCCAGCAGTCAATAGTAAACATGTCGCCCAAGCGATACAAACACTCCAAAGTCTGGTTACATTTCAGTAAAAAAGACGACAACGGGGCAACTTGCAATACTTGCCAAGTAAATATTTCCTCAACATGCAAAAACATTTGTGCACACAGCTTGCGGACCGACGTCAGTAATTCTCAGCCCAGCAGCAGCAACGTTAGCATGTCCTTGGCTAATAATACTGCAGTTAACTAATTAACTAAGGAACACTGCATATCATATTAGCGCCATTTGCCTCATTGTTCCATTCCTTTTTATCCAAATGAGAATCGAATCGATAAAGAACCGAATTGTTAAACAGAATCAAAAAATGGAATGGAATTGGAATCGTAAAAATCATATCAATTCCCATCCCTAATGATAACGATGGTTTTCGAGTGAAATTAGAAATGGTACATAATTGCCTATAAAGCACTTCAAATGATTGCATCCAATATGCATTTAACAACGGAAGAGCGTCCTTTAAAGTTAATAAATATGTGCAGTTACAATGATTTGAGAAAAGTCTTCCTGCAGAGGAAGATTTACTGCTCTAAAGTGAACATCTCTGAAGTCTTAACGGTTTCTCTGGAGTGTTCAAGTAGAGAACGCACGGCTAAAACTGTGCTCAGTGTTTTCAGTCAACTGTCGCTCGTGTTTAGTAGACGTCCAGTTTCACAGTTTGCACCAGTCTGTAAATGAGACGGGGTCTGTTTACACAGCAGTCAGCCACAACCTCCAAACCGCTGACAGGAAGTGTAAAACATTGTTCAGGTCTTTACGACGCAGCGAGGTTCTGCTGGGAAAGTTTGGGTCCTGGCATCCAACTGAGTGTCTCGTTGGCTCCTGCGGCCGCGGCCCAGCGGGCGAGAGCCGCTTTGGAGACACGAAACCTGCAACTCAGGAGGCCAGGAGCTGCAGCGTTGCAGCCATGCGTGTTTCAAACGGAGGAGTTTGTCTCTTTTGCCAGAATCACTCTTTCAGTAGTTCCTGAAAATGACAAGACCTTTGCCCTCATTTCTGTTATTTCTATCTTTGTTTTGTGTTTTATGTGCACGCACAAATAAAAAGTAATGTAATCGGACTTAATATCAGACGAGCAAGGACTCGGGTGAACAACAACTTATACCTTTCCGCTCTGTGCCATTATTTAGATACATAAAAGAAGTAAAACCGATAAGAGCAGAATGATAATGAGGCTGCCATTAAATACCCTCTCGTTTGTGGATCCACCTTCAGCTGCACTTGAAGTAGTAATTCTCGCTGAAATGTTATTCTACCACTTTGAGCGCTCGCTTATGCACAGCTCTCCTAAAGTCTCACAACAGCTTTTCAGCTGGATTGAGGTCCGGACTTTGTCTGGATCACTCCAAAGCCTAGACTGTTTTTTAGATTTATTTTATTTTCAGCCTTTTTGATGAATATTTGCCTCATTGCTACTACCAGCAAGACCCAATTTTAACCACGTTTTAGCTGTCGGAAAGACGACCTCCCTTTTGCCTCTGTACTGGGGGATCATGGTCTGCAAAACAAACCCAAATCATCCCGTCTCCACCGCCAGGCCTGACTGTGGGTGTGTAAAAATCCTCCACAACCTCTGAACCTTGTCATGTTTTCATGTTTTTAGAGAAGAGGCTTTCTCCTGGTAGATTAGACCAGTGGTGTAAAGTAACGAAGTACAAGTACTTCGTTATTGTACTTAAGTAAGATTTTTGAGAATTTGTACTTTTATTGATACTTTCATTTTTCTGTACTTTTACTTTTACTTCGTTACATTTTCAAGGAAAAAATCGTACTTTTAATCCGCTATATTTAAAATTGGACACGTCGTTACTCGCTACAAATGAAAGAACAGCACAGCGGGGGCTGATTTATGGTTCCACGTTACACCGGCGCAGAGCTACGGCGTAGGGTACGCGGCGACGCACACCCTACGCCGTAGCCTACGGCGTAAGGTGTGCGTCGATTTAACGCGGAACCATAAGGCGGACGGGAAGGAAGGGGGGCGCGTGAATATACCAAGAAGGAGCCGCAGCTCCCGGGAGAGTTGCGCCGCAGAGGCGGGCCGGAAGGCCGGAGGAACCGCCGTCGCGTCGAGTACCGATGAGGACTGAAGCCTGAATTATGGTTCCGCGTTAAATCGACGCAGAGCCTCGCCGTAATGTACGGGCCCTGCGCTGGTGTAACGCGGAACCATAAATCAGTCTTGAGCGGTAGCCGACGCGTGTCCATGCGCACCATTCTTTGATTCCACCCCTTCTAAGGTGGTTTTGGCATTTAAAAGTTCAAAAGTCTCATCCTTTATCAGCTGGGGTTGCTTAATGTTGTCACTGCATACTACAGGCTGGGGGTGGACCTGTCAGCGGGGCCAATGGGGAACAGCAGCAGTGATGAGCAAAGGGAGAAATTAAAATGGGGTAATGGAAACAAACGCTAAAGGGGTCAGAATAATATCACCATTATTTAGAGTTGTAAGCAAATTCTTGGATTCTTCATTTCTTTGCAATCCTTTTGAAAATAATTTTGTACTTTGAATTTTGTAATTTGTACTTTGTACTTTGTACTTTTTACTTTTGTACTTAAGTACATTTTACACCATGTACTTTTGGTACTTTATTATATTTAATTTGAGGTACTTTTATACTTTTACTTAAGTAATTTTCTTAATGGGTACTTTTTACTTTTACTTAAGTAATTTTCAAGCAGAAAATTTGTACTTTTACTTAAGTACAATATTTTTGTACTTTTTCCACCTCTGGATTAGACTGATATGAAGTGCTTCTCCAAGACCATTGCTGATGTCTTTTCCTCTTGGCCTCTTCCTTATCAAGGCCTACTCACTGTCTCACATCCTATGGAAGCACTGGGGGGTACTTGACATTTCCCACGAGTTTCTTTTTTTTTTTTTGTCTGAATTTTTTTTTCTTAAATAAATAATAACACCGGAAAAAGCTTTTCACTACCATAATAAGATTTTTATCATGTTTTTACACCCCCAAAATAATAAATAAAGAAAAGAGATGGTAGTAACTTTTGTACGTGACCACGGATGACAGAAATGTCGGTAAGAAGCCTTCACTCCAAGAAACTGTGACACATTCATCCGTTTTGCGGAGAAAGAAAACATTAGCTGTTTAAAAGTGACTGCTTATCATTTGGAAAAGGTCATGGCTTTTAATAGTCCCCTCGTTTCTGCAGAAGGAGGAAATGTGTTGCAGAATCACAAGCAATCTCTCACAGTCATGCATGGCTTTGGATGTCGTCCTGGTGCTCGTGGAAAAAAAGCAGTTGATTATAGGCTGCTTCAATAAAATGTAACCCCACTTTCTCCGACCCAAGATGCATGGCAGCAGGATCGGGTGGAGGCAGAACCACACACAGCAGAGAGGGGATTGTGTGTTTTTAGTCAGGAAAAAAGATCGGGAGGCCGATCTGTTTTCAGACGTGCGGGTGGACTCTCCAAGCTCAACACTGTCGCATACCTCCGTCAGAAATATATCCTAAATCTTAATCGAAAACTATTTCAAGTGTTTAATCAAGGCTGTAAAACTCTTTAAAAATGCTGAAGCCATTCTGAACAGACGTAGCGTCTAGACACAGAAATAGTTTTGGTAATATGGGACCCGGTGCAGTCTGAACATTTTATTTGAATATATAGAACCGAGACGAGTTTATAAAAAAAACAATCCCTCAATAACTTTTTACCTCTTAGGGGTTTTTTGTGTGTGTGTTTTTTTTTAACTTTCCTGTGGTTGTGAATGTTTATAACTGCACATTCATGCCCTAAATAGGGAGGATGGATGGATGTTGCCTAAATGAATTACAAATGTGAGCATTAGTCCCTCTCAATGCTGGTTTTAAGTCTTACAGTGTCAATAAATCGCTGGAAGTTTTCCATTAAAAACCTTCTTTGTGTTTAATTTCCCCTCAACGGCTATTACGTGTCTTTGGTTCGGCTAATAACCTAAATCATCAAAATCTCTGGGCTCCATGCCCAGAAGTTGATGTAGGGACTCTGCGGTGAGAAGAAGGAACCTCCAGATTTACTTCTGCCCACGACGAAGACGACTGGAGTCATTAAAAAACAAAATGTAAGGGTCAAACTGCTACTTTTTCCCAAACAGCAAAGAAAACCTTGACATATTCTAAACCCTCACACACGAGGTCTGATTTCCTCCAATGTATTCATATGGATTTCGGCCTCAGCAGACGTTTCCTGTACTTCAATAGCTGATGCTCATTTGTGCGATAATATTCCCTATAAGTATAGCGTTTTGAGCGGTAATCGTAGTAATTATGATATATAATGCCTTCAGCATGTTTTTCTTTCCAGAGACAGACTGCAGGAGACAAAAGAAATTCACTGAAAGGCCTTTTCTAAAATGTCACTGTCCGTGGAAGAAATTAAACAATCCCAGTTATCTTTGTAATGTTTCCTTTTTCTTTTAATTACTAGTTTGACATTTGGGAAAGATGCAAATTTTCATCCGTGCCGTGGCCTAAATGAAAAGTGGACGGGAAGTCCTGCACAGTAAATGTTTGCTTCAGTCAAGCACGATTACAAAATAATGGTAACCCGGCTTTCGGCAAACTGAATAAAATCTATCTTTTGGCAATTTCAACATATTATAATCTTTATTTAAATATGTGCAATACATGTGTCAGGACAGCAACTTCCATTTCATGGGAGGGTTGGAACTTGACCCGGCTACCAGGGAGGAGGCAGAGTCGACCCGGACGGGTCCTCCATCTATACATGAGATGAAGAAGAACTTAGCATCGTTCTCTGTATATCGATAAAACTATTTAATTGCACTTCAAATGGCTCCCACATGTCACAGGTCCATTGGTGTTAACATCCAGCTCATTCTGCTGACACATTACGATGTGAAGTGTGTGTCTTTGCAGACACTGTAGTTGAGGTTTCTCACATCCTTCCCATTCTTTGCTCTGATTGGAAGTTGATGGTGGAGCTGTGGTCATAACCTAATCATTAAAACCACATCATGATCAAGTCTGAAGTCTTAAAAAACCCTTTGTGCAAGTAAAAGTGTATTTAACTTTTAGCTTTATTACCATGTTGGGTTCTGGTTATTCGAACCTGGGACTGCCACTGTGTGTGTTGGAGGCAAAACTACTTTAGCTTTGGTTTTAATCAAGCTCATGGTCTGATAAAACAACGAGAAACAAGCTTTTGGGGCAAGAATATTTGCCCCCAAAAATTTTTGTCAACAAAAATTCCAACAAAATGTTTTGATGAAAAAGATTTCAGGAAAAAATGACATGTTATATGATTTAAGACCAAGCACTTATTTGCCCGGAATAATAAATCCCTCCCTTTACGTCCTAAATCTCACTGCACGATGAGTTGAACACACGTACGACAGTAATATTTATCTTTCAAAATTAATTTTTCATCCAGGAGTCAGACTTTCTGCAGCATTCAGCAGCAGATTCACTTCCAAATCTCGAAAGTCTTGAGAAAAATCTATGCAAAGGAAACGTGATCTTCATTTTCTTTGTAGTTATCATTATGCTTGAAATCACCAATGTCATGTCAATGGCCCTTGAATGACCCTCGATAGCAAACAACCAAGCTTCTGGACTTCTGTCAGCGTCTCCAGCACGAGTCAGGAGTTACTTAGTGCTGAGAAAAAAACGGCCGTCCACCTTCACACAAGTGCGCCGCTCACCCATCGTGCTCAAGTCACCATCCATCCCCTGATCTTGAAGCTGAAAATACGTCTTCTTCTTTTAGGAATTGTGTGATTGTTTATCTCTCAAAGTGTGTTCACAACCTAAGTAGCAAGAAGTTTAGGTTTAATTAGTCAAACAGGTCTGGGTTGTTGCTTCTGGGCCTCCTTAAATCCTCAATACACTCCCAATGTTTTACCTGTAAAATGCTGTATTTTTGTGCTGTGGCAGCTTTTTTATGTATTTGTTTTTTTCCACCAATTTCACACTTTTGTTTAACAAAAATGACACAAGATTTAAGTTTTGTTTTGGCTTTTTTTCTTGCTCCGCAAAATATTTTCAGAGTTGGGATCATCGTTTACGTAGATATAGAGATGCCCGAGGAATGCTCGTAAGTTTCACTTCACTTCATTTCAGTCATTCATTGCATGCCTGCTGTTCATTACTGTCATTTCATCATGTCGTCATAATCATCCTTCTGTTTGATGTTGAGTTCACAGCTGCTGAATGTGCCGCCTTCAGGGGGCACCAAGGATTTGAATGTAATGTGGATTTTCTGAAATCAAACGAGCTTCGATCAGAACTCAAGATGAATTGCTTTCTGCGTTCACCAGTTTTGATGAGTGTTTGGGGTCATTCACCCAGTCACCTCCATGATTCAACTGTCACGCTCGCCACTTCTCACTGTGGCCAAACAACTCGTTGTCATCCGTCTATAAAACCATCCGTGTATTTGCGTCGTCGAGGAACGAAGCTGAAATCTGCAGACGTTTAGAGACGGCTCCAACAGAACCTGCTGACCGAATATAAGCCTTATCTGTTTGTGCTTCTTATGCCCCGTTTACATGTAGTAAAAACGGGGGTGTTTTCATGCGTTTTGGCCGTTTGTTTACACGAAAACGAAGCTCAAAGTCACCAAAAACGATCAATCCTGAAAACTTCGGCCAAAGTGGAGATTTGCAAAAACTCCGACTTCACGTTTGCTTGTAAACAGAGAGAAACTGAGATTTAGGCTTCAGAACGTCACATTATGCGACAGAAACGTCACCAGCATCATGTGTGCGACCTGTGTTTACAATTTGTTTTGCCACGTGTCATTTGTTGATGGTTTTTTCCAGGATTCCGATTGGCTAGCATGACTTTATGCTTCTCGTTACACTGCCACCTGTAGGTTTGGCTGCTCAATAGCACCCCTTAACAGCGTATTCATGCGGGTTCGTGTAAATTTGCTATTTTTCAAAACTTAGAGGGGGAAATCAGCAATAAGAATCCCTTTAACAATGTAGATGTGACCTCCATGTCCCATGAAAAACACAGAGAGATGGACGTTCCAGTGTGCCGACTGGCTCACTCAATCTAAATTGATACTTTCACTGCTCTAATGAAAAACAGATTGTTGAGGGATATATTGTTGGTCTGAATTGGTAATTAAGAACAAAAAGTCATTGTAAACGTTGTATGGTGTCATTCTGTGAGCCGCTGAGCAGGAATGAGGAGCAGGAAATTGCTCCATTGTTCGGGCTCGGCTGTGTGTCAGTAACTTGTGCTGCATTTGTCTTTCCACAGTCACTTCAATAATTATGTAATCGCTTCAGTTTAGAAAATGATGACAAGTCATGCTAAGCTTTAAACAGAGGGAAACAAAGAATTGAAAAAAAATCTAGACTGAGAGGTTTTTAACAATTTATATCTCTATCTGGGCAACAAAAACTGGCTTACTATATTGATTTAAGACGTAGTCTGGTTTTCATCTTAGCTGCAAAAATGAATAGAGTATGTTTTAAGATGATAACACAAATAATCACTCCTGAAATTTCATTGAACACTTATATTATACATTACCAGTCCATTTCGCAACATACATTGTTCGGTTGAAACATTGCAAACACAGCTGTTTATTTGGTCATTTCCAGGTTCTTCTTAAATGAGCTTGAGGCAGGATTTTTGAAAAAAATGTGTATACGTTTTAAGTTTTCTAGTAATAATGTCAGATGAAGCGTTCCAAACCAAAAAGAATGAGCCCTCTAGTGTATCTCTCCTTTGCCTTGAACAGGCTGTGTGCTGCAAAATGTGCTGCAATTGTGACCGGAATTTCCCGCGCTGTCCTGTGGATGTGACGTCAAATAACGCTGCATGCGCGTTCTCCCCGTTCTCCCGTGCCGGCTTCACTGTTGGCTGCAGTACCCCCGACGGCCGTCGTGGTGAAGGGTGGCGCTAGAGAGTCTCATTTGTTAAAAGGAGCCTCATGCTCCTTTAAGTCATTTTTCATGGCAGTTTGTAATCAGGCAACATGACACACACCATCGTCACCTAGTGGCGTGGAGTGTTGGCTCGCCAAGCCAGTGGATCCTACCGAGGCAGACCCAAAAGCCTGAGACGTAAAGCTCTGAGGTGGAGGTCGGCCCTCCTGCACCTTTCCCCGTCCAGGTTCTACCACAGACCGCTGCCAATTGAAACCGGGTTCATAAATCGTAAACTCTTTACCTCATTGAGAATTCATTATTGTGCCTTTAGAGTCATCCTGGCAGAGCGCCTACTCGTAGAGAGTAGCCACGATACTAAACTGTCTCCACTTATGGACAGTTTAACAATATAAACAACTCCTGCTCCAATTACCTTTAGTTGAAGAAATTAGTCTCTGGCTTTGCTTACCTTTACCTTTAACACTGTTAATGTTTAATGGGTGTGTTCAATAAAGACGAAATAATTCATAATTATGTGTTATCAGCCTAAGCATATTGTGTTTATTTATATTTGTGACTTTAATAGTCTGTAAATTGTGATCGTGATGAATGGGGGGAAAAAAGTGTGTTATATGTGTTATTATCGCTGTAATCTCTGTAGACGTAGGAAATAATTGTGTTGTACCAACATCTTCAACAAGCTGCTATTTCCGTCCGCACCTTTCTTGTTCATGACAGACCCCTCACTGTTAACACTTAGTGGCCAATTATGCACACAGGACACACTTAATGTCACATTTAAATTACTCCAACAGCTCTCCTTTACAGTAGGAAAGAAAACAAGTATTGTCTGTACTTCCTTCCTGGTTGCAGAGATACACATGTGTGATTAGATGTTGAAATTCAAGTTACATTTGAATCCACGTGCCGTTTCTTTAGAGCGAAATGCAGGCTGTGTGACGGACGTTGTTAACCTTTAAGATTTCGGAAACAAGCCACTCTGCTGTGTGATGTAAAGTGCAACCGCAATGGCGCCCGTGCTGGGCTCAGTGAACCCAGCACGTGAAATGACAATAACTGTGTGACCCTGCAGTATCTTTTTTTTTCTTTCTTCTTCTTCCTCTATCTGCCCCCTCGCAGGACTCTGGGAAGCATCCAGAGGAGCTGTTGAACCCAGCCGAATACATGAGCTACCAACGCGCCTGCAACATGGAACACGCCCCCGAGTCTCAGCCCGCTCCCGCCTACGCTCCGGTTACCTTCCTGCCTCAGCACCCCTACGCTCAGCACCCGTCCAACGAGCCCATGTACTCCAACACCAGCTTCCCCGCCCACGGCCCCAGACCCCCGTTCACGTTCCCCAAGGAGCAATCCGTGTGACACGCAACGCAACTCTCATCTCGGCAAGAGGCAACTCGGTAGTGCCCGTTAACGCATCATGAAAAACAAAGCTCTGCTGAACAGATGTACATCCGTCTTCCCTCCTTGCTTCTGTTTATCCTCCACGCTTGTGGGCTCCCCCCTCCCTGCTGCAGAGAAAGTGTCTCTCAGACCCCCCCATGTATTGTGCGCTGCTTGCTCCACTAAAGCTGTAGGAACCCAGTTCACTTTGTGATGTTAGCGTAGTCGACTGCCCGCCTCCATCACTCCAGCCTTCACCCCTCACATGTGCCCGTTTGTCCTCTTTGCTCATGATTTCTTCCTCCCTTTTTGAGTATTTTGCCTTTCTTTTTTTTTGGCCAACCATGTAATCATGTACAGAATATGCCACTTTTTCTTGTTTCTTTTTTTTTACCATTCCCCCTCAGTGGCAGTCACCTTTTAGAGCATTGTGCTTCTTTTGTCTGTGTTGAGTTCGTCTCTCAATCATATGCTTGCTTCTTTGAAAGTCATATACTATAACGTATGTGTGATTGGGTGTTTTTTATGGTGAAAAAAAAAGCAAATTAAATGCCATTTAATATTTAAAACTATTTATCAAACTATAATGACATGGATTACCCCATTGAACACAGTTAAGAAAAGACCCGCTATGTGAAGTTGTAAATCGGTGGTCTTTCCGGTGTATCTCGCATTACCTTTCATGATTATTTTGGACTATTACTGTAGGAGAGAATGTTTTCCTAATTTAGCCTGGCCTGCCATACCCATTCACTTAGTGGAAATGGGTGAAATGGGTCTGGTTGTAGCAACAGCAACGGGGTGCCGACAGGCTTGGCGCCATCCAAAATTCTCTGTTCAAAATAAGCAAGATTGGTTGCAGGATTGGGTTTTGGTGATGCTGGTTCCCACTCTGATTGGTTTTATGCGTCCAGAGGCAGCTTCTTGGGCCCCGTGGAAATCTAAGTCAAAACCCGAGCAACCGGACTAATTCTGATTCAAAGCGGAAAAGAACTAGGATGGCCGGCCAGGTTGATCCTCAGTAGCTACGAAAGAAAAACACAAAGGGCTTGATCCAACAGTATCTGCTTTCTAATTCTCTGTGTATTATTATCCATACAGATTACTATTATTTTATTATTACCGACCAGTAGCTGCCAAAGATATAGTTTCAGTTTTTTGTTCATTTTGCTTTCATGCCAGAGTTTACATTAAAACAACCTTATTTAAAGGTGAAATAAACCGTGCAGTTGGTTGGTAATGTGCTACACATTCCCAGTTTACATGATCGCTTTACCATAAATGCTGTATTTTCCATATCTTTATGTGAAAACTCGAGTTTGCGGCAGAGGTTCTGCTTCTTTACTCCGTGGGTCCTTTGAGTTTTGCGCAGAGTTGACATCAAACAGGAGCTTTTCTCAGTGCAGGTGTGTAACAGGTGAAGACAATCACATACTTGGCTTGTCCTCCAGAAGACAAACACGTCCATCAGTTTTCAAGCTTCCTCCTTTCATACCGGTGAAAGGGGGAAGGTGTTTTGAGGACAGCTCACACTTTTAACATATTTAAAGATTTTTCTTTTTTTAATATAATTTTTATTAATGTAGTCTAAAGAGTTTTAAATGAGTCTAAGTGACATAACTAAAAAGAAAAAGGTTGCAACTGTATTTTTTTAGAGAATGCGTAGTTATATACAATAGCACTTATTTTCAGAGTCCATTTTACACTGTGTCCATTTCAGACCGTACATAAGCTGACGAGCCAATTTCAGGATACACGCAAGCCCTCCAGACACATTCAATCCGCATCAAATGAAAGTTCACATTTTTTGCCATGTCAGATGTACGTTTGGGAAAAAAAAAATAAAATAAAGAAAATACTTGTGCTTGTGCTTTGTGTGGGGAAAAACAAAAAAAAACAACCCTAATATGTTGAAAGGTAATTTAGTATTAATGGTGGTGGTTGATGGGATAGAGTGAAACTTGTGAAACTTTCTCCTGTGCTCACCTTGTTGTCTTGCAACGGCTCGATATGTTTGCTAGCGTTTAGTTTCAGCGGTGGTCTGTGGTTTGAACCACTGAAAGAGTTTGTTATTGCTGTACCTGCTATATGAAAAAAAAAACACACACACAGACACACGTCTCTCTTTTTGTGACACATTTGCTATTCATGAGATCCTTCCTGTTCTTTATTGTTATAATTTCATTGTTATTATTACTACTTTTGTTAAGTGTAAGTGCTACCACCGCAGGATATCCTGACTGTGGCATTTACGTGTACTACTTTTGTCGTTTTTCATTTCGAATGTTGTGAAAATAATTGCCATGTTTCACCCTCAACCTTTTTGTCTGGTGTTTTGTAAGACTGCTTTTAGTTTCTTATTTTATTTTTTTCTCTCTCTTTTTTTACCACTTACATGCATATAAGCTCACAGACGACCTTTTGACATTTATTGCACTTTTGTGGAAGGATAAAACCTGAATAAATATTAAGCTAATGAGATCTTTTTTTTGCCCAGACTGAAATAATGAAACACTGTGAAAGTTTAAAAGGGTTTTTTCTTTTCTTTTCTTTTTTCTTTGTTCCAGGATATGTTTGATGTAAATATTAACAATATCTGAAGTGTGAAAAAAAAAGATATGCAGTTTAACATTAAACTTCACAAATTACCCATGTTATGACAGTTGTTACTCTATTTTTTCTTTACAAGTTGTTGAGTTAAAATTGTTTGGAGACAGGCGTGAACAGGCTTAAAGGTATTGTGACATAATTTTTAACATGCTTTTAACACTATTAAAAGTCTTGGCCAATATCCCTCAAATGTGTCTAAAAGGGTGTAACAAGAAAAACTTTTTTTATGACTGTGTTTTTTTGCCTGTGAAAAACGCGTCCTTTTCCCCCTTTCCTGTCAATCATTGCCCCGCTCCTCCTCCCAACCCCCCCCCCATCCTCCACTCCAATCATCCCCGCACAGAGCAGACAGTGGATCAATGGTATGTGATTTTGTCTTGCACACCGTCCACGGGCTGAGCCTCGATCAGAAGGACTCAGGCACCCGACCGCAAGCGGTCTTCCGTACGCCACATTTCCCACGCCCGCCGCTCGGACGAGGATTTGGCGCTGAGCTCTTCCCTCTTCGCTCGCCGCTACTGAGGGAATCCTTGTTAGTTTCTTTTCCTCCGCTTAGTAATATGCTTAAAATTCAGCGGGTTGTCTCGTCTGATCTGAGGTCGTAGGCGAAAAAAAAAGCAGAGCGTGGGTGGAGAGAAGAGACGTCTCTCTCCCTCCAGCCCGCGGCTCGGTGCTGATGGGCAGGGAGCTGGGTGGAGGGGGCGGTGATTTAGCGGGTCTATACGTAACGGTCCGCCACCCAACCATATGTGCCGTTTTTGCATAATTATGCGGAAATTCCCAGAAAGCACACAATACACTGAATGTTAAAAGTTAGGTTTTTTTTGGGTGTAATTGATGTCAAGACACCCAACTAAACACAAAAAATCAAGAAAAATGTGTTTTTCATGTCACAATCCCTTTAACGAGTCTGCCTTTGGGAAGGTCTCCGGCTTAGCCACAAAAAACTGCCAGGTGGGGGTGGTTTTTATTTTGGTTCTGATTGGTACAGTAGTTGGTGGGAATTTACATTCAGCTATTTCAATGTCCCCTTCAAGTTTGAGTCTTGTAATTTATTGTCGCTATGATTGTTTATCATCCAAGTTTGTTTTCCTCATTCCCCTTCTGTTATTTACAGGAAATTTGTAAAGAGCAAAAGTGTTACCTTACTGCCGCCAAGTGGTGTGGAGTGGTAGTTCGTTAAATCACTGGAAGCATAAGCTGAGATGATGAATGAGGAGACTGACTGGCTGTAATAAAATTCCAGTTTCTTAGTTTTTACTGTGGACCCCAAACAGTGGAAACTCACCTATTATTGACCCTCATTTAGTCCCATGCAGAGTGTTGCATCGTAATTAAATACCAAGATAAAAATATATAATTATAGCTCTTCATTTCTTTACCAGGATCACTGCATGGTGCAAACACACATATCTTGTGTAATGTTTGGTGAACAGGTAAGCCTGAAAGCAGGCTGGAACACACCCTACTTTACCTGCGTTACCACAAGTTCACCATTTTAGCTTGGCTTAGCTCAAGCTTACCTATTATGCTAAAAAAACAACCTTGTATGGATTCTGATTTGACTCCGTCCATTTATCCTTAACATCTAAACAAGTACTGCTGAAACGGCGGAGCTTCACCGCGGTCGCTCAGTTGAATAGCGGTCTAGATTTCTTAGTACAGAGCACTATCGGAAGGGTGTTGGAGTGGTCCGACTCGAAGGCCACTCGACTGGAGAACCCTACTCTCCAAGATGCTGCAAGATCTGGCAGCTGACAATCGTAAGGCCAGGACGACAGAGGTCATTCAGTTTCACCCTCCCTGGGAGCCTTCAACACGGGTAAAAGGTAAGTGTTTCTAGCCGCTTAGATTTTTCTCAAAAACAGGCAGTGCGCCTTATAATCAGGTGCACATTATGTATGAATCTCGTTGTGCTTAATGACCTCGAAATGAGAAATGAGTGTGACTTTGTTAGCGATGAATCCTCCGCTTGATTGATGGTTGAAACATTCAGACACGTTAAGGTTGGTCCTTGGTTGGATTCGGGTTGCAACGTCAGACAACGTTAGATAACTAATTTTGTAGCGCTGGCAAGCAACCATCATCCAACATCTAGTCAATGTTACCTTACTATAATTAAACGTCAAGCCATCATTAGGTTTTTAGACTGAACCCAATTTTTTCAAATCTATATCATAATCCAATTATAATCAAGTTGGAATACAACGTTGTTCCAACCTCACACTAACTTCAGGCATCCGCTATTGCTGGCAACGATGAACCAATAAGAGAACAGGACGTAGTACGATGCTTACCACCTCCACTTTTTATTTTTGTGGATTCGTGGAAGAATTTTCTTTTTTTTTTACAACTGAAAAATATTCTGAGTTATTGTGAATAAGTTGAATAAAGTTCGACTTACCAGACTGTTTTCTTTTGCTATATATATGTTTCATATATGTTTTCATTCATGCATTATAGAGGGAATGCGCATGACGTCACAGATTTGACTTCACAGCGGGTTTCGCCCACTGAGTGTCAGAAAGACTGAGTGGCAGAAAGACTGAGTGGCAGTGTAAACTTTCAGTTTGAGTACACTTTAAAACATCTAAAATGGGAAAGAGCTGTTGTGCGAACGACTGTACTCATAGATTTAGCAAGAAATCTGAGTTATCGTTACAGACTGCCGAGAGAGACAAATGGATCGCTGCAATTTGCAGAAACAACTGGATTCCAGGCACCGAAACGTGGATTTGCGGTTCCCATTTTGTATCAGGTAATGTTGGATTTTTGGGTAGCTAAAGTTAAACGGTTAAATCATAAAGTTCGGTGTCCTCATCACTTTAATTTCGCCAACAAATCCTGCCTTGAAGTCGGACCAAGTGTCAAGACTTTTGTATGTCTTCAAGCTTTGCTTCGTGTATTTCCTCGGCGTAAAAATTAAGTAAATATAAATATCAGGAAACTGGATTTGTGGACAAATATTAATGTCCATGGACCACTGGTTCTTTGGGTAACTGTACGGGTCACTGTTAAGTCCAACTGCCTTTAATTTAAGCCGATAATCGGCTGTCATCCCGTCTTCTCCATAGTTTCCCCTACTAGTTGCAGCCATTTTTGCCACTCAGTGCCAATAAGGGGTGGTCCAGTGGGAAAGTGACCTCAATGCATACCCTCTATAATCCTTATGTATGTGTGACTTATGTATGAAAATAGACCAGTTCATTGATATTGCGCCTAATGGTCCACAGAATATGGTAAGAGTGACGATGCTCACTTAGCTTTTAACTCACAGCTCAGATGTCACTTTCAATACAAATTCTTTGTGTAAGTACTTTGTGTTGTGACAGCTAGCTGTTAACACCATAGACAGCAAAGCAGCTATCTTTTAAAAGGCTACACCCCTATTATGATTGAATGTCTGGAACTGTTTTTGTCTGCTTGTTTCTTTGTTTGTTTGTCTTTCAGTTGCCATGGTTTTGAAATCTACCCATGTAGACCAAAGCTTTCTTTTCTATGCCATGTTGTCAACACTCCACTGTGCTGGGTGTCAGTACCGAAACATGCCTTAAATATTAAGATGGGGAGGAAGTGAAGTGTCTCTGGTATAGCAAACTTTATTCACCCCTGTTGTGAAGTAAACAGAGCCATCTAAGAGTTATTCCTGACTCGGCTTTTGTTTTGATGTGATGGTCTTCATTAGAAAAACAATAGTTGAAGGTGAGAAGGAAGAAGCAGCAAGTATCTTGTAAAACTGTTAGCGGTTCAGTGGGTCGGAAAGAACAAGACCATTAACATCCCTGTGCAAGTTCAGCATTAACCTGTTTACAGTAGTTACACAGAAAGCTGAGCACACTGTTGAAATGCAGCAAACATATCAAATTAATATGATGGGACTTATATTCTTCTTTTTTTTTCCAGCACATTCAAGAGCAAAAAGGAAGAAGTTGGTAGATAAAGGTTCAAAACGGCCAGAGGTGGACAGAGTACTCGACCTCAGTACTTGAGTAAGAGTACAAATACTACTGGTCAAAATTTACTCCGTTACAAATAAAAGTAGCTCAGTCAAAATATTACTCGAGTAAGAGTAGAAAAGTACTTGCTTTTAAAGGTACTTAAGTATCCAAAAGTAAATGCTTTTAAATTTACATTAAGTAAAAGTAAGAGTAAGAGTAAGAGTAAATTATTTATTTTCCACATCAGTAAATTACTATATTTTTTATAAATTAATTTAAGGCTCTTTTAACTCTTGTTTCTGAGAATTTGATGTTGAGTTGTTGAAAGCAGAGAGGTAGTTCTGCTTCGGCAGACACAATAAACATTTGAAAATAAATGTCTGTGGTTTGTCTGTGCCCTCGTTTTTTACTCAGTTGAACTCAAACATTGAGTTAAGATACGGCCAAGGATTTTGTGAAAGTCCCTGCTCCGAGTCCGGCTCATTATCAGACTTAGACGACTCAGCGGATTGTCTTTCTTCTCCTGACGCAGGCGTAGCCGTTGTTGCGGCTCTGTCTTGACAAACGCAGGCTACTTTGGCGGTATCGTTTTGAGGAGGCTTGACGTATTTCCGCTTTACGTACATCCCAGTGGAGAGCGTGCACTGTGATAGGTCTCCTCCTTTGACAAAAACAGCTTGTGTCCAATAGGATTTTAGGGAAGAAGAAAAAAGAGCAGACCTGAAAGTAACGAGTACTTTTCAGCCTTCCTAGAAATTTACTCGAGTAAAAGTAAAAATATTTGTCAGTGAAATGTATTCAAGTAAGAGTAATAAGTACCAAAGAAATCTAATACTCAAGTAAAGTAAAGTTAAAGCACACTAAAACATAGGTCAACTATAATATTAGCTGGGGAGAAATGAATAAAAAAAAGGTGTTGAAACAGATTATGAAGGAAGCACTTTTATATTCATGAGAAGAAGTAAGTAAGAGGTGTTTTTGTGACATTCAGGCACCGTTTACAGGAGCACATCTGGGGTTGGCAACTGTACTTGCTCTGGACTTTGTCTGTGGTGCCCCTTCGTTCTGTTGTCTGTCTCTTCGTTGTCTGATTGGGCCGATGCCCCGGTCCTGTGTCCCGGTCCTGTGTCCCGGTCCTGTGTCCCGGCCGAGCTGCAGCGATTGCCTGTATCTGCTACCATAAAAGTGCCACCAGTGTGATGGTCAGGATGGCTCCAACTTCACCTGAGTAGTTTGCCACTCTCACTCTCTGTTGTTCTGCACCACATTGTGGGTTTTTGCAGTTTTAGCTTTTGTTAAATGCCTTGCACCTCCAAAAAAAGCATTTTTCCTATTCCTCACATCTCACCCACACACAGACATAAACTTCTAGGTTCGATTCAGGTTGGTTAAGTTAGGTTCAATTGATTTAATAAGGTCATATTTCCTTTTATCCTCCCTTTTTATTGGAGAGTCACAGAGATGACTGCTTTCACCCCAGGCTAACTCAAGAAACAGCTAGTTATTTATCTGCTGTAAGTCGTATTCAGTGGTTAAATGTTCATTTTTATTTTTGCAAATATTTAGCTACCCATTAAAAGATAAAACTTTCTATCTGCTTCACCTGATTTATTATGTTATTCCCCCTCCCCCAATGTGAACTGGGATTAAAATCCCCCCATCGATTCCTCTCGAGGCAGCTTTTTCTCATGTGATAACAAAACCTGGCTTCTTAATTTCCTCCCTTCACATTTCCCCAGACAGTCTGAATTAAAACATGACTTTTTTTTTCTTTTTTTTTTCACGAGTCAAATATCAAAAAGCTACGGTGATAAAAATAATTGACAAAAGTTATAGTGCGGCATCAGTTGAATGCAAGCTCTGAATATTCCCTTTCCTTTCAGAGAATGTATGATTTTCCTTTGTAAAGCTGTAATAAGTCGCAGTGTTTTTCTAAGAAACACCAAGCTCATGTTTGAAATTACAGAAGCTCCGTCAAAGGTATAAAGTAAAGGGAAAAATCACCCATTTGTATGCCACTTGTTTCTTTGTTAAGTGATAAAAGACAACAGATTCCCACTTTTGAACAGTGTCAACACCAGAAAACACATTAGATGCTCATCTGGAAAGGCTGAATTGTATTTGAATGGTGCCACCAGTCTAACAAAAGGAAAAGAGGCAGAAAAGCTCAGAGTTTCACCACAAAATATAAATAGACGAGACATGAAACCTTCATTTTGTTCAGAAAATATGCACCTATGCCCACTGATTGTCTTCTTTAACCACCTTGCGATCTGCATAATACAGAGTGGGAGTTGTATAATGAAGATAAATAATTCAGACAATTTCACACATTCGCCTCAAGAACATTCTGTGTTTTTTTATTTACGGTTTAGTTTACAGTTATAAAAATACCGGTGAGACGGCTGGAAAGTGGATGAAATAAAAGAAAAATCTTTACGATGCAGAAAAATCCAATGGACAACCTTCGGGTTTGGGTCTTTGAAGCTCGCTTTGAAAAGACAAACGTTGGTGCTGGCTCCCAAATATAAGTGTGTTTCCACTTACCAGGGGCCTCATTTAAAATTGAGTGCGTAGGATTCATACTAAAAGTGCACGTACGCCCAAAAGCCAAAAATGGCGGGTGCAAAAAAAAATCCGGATCTATAAAACCGCGTGCACGCAGACTTCCACGCAATGTTCCCTTTATGAATCACAGTCCACCTGGAAAGCTGCGCAGCTGAATCCGCCCCATATCCCGCCCTCAACACGCCCATAAATCCATATGGATGAGCCTACTGAGCATGCGCAGTGGCTTCCTGCAGCCTGTTAGGGATGAATGCATCAGAATGAATGAACGTGTCGAGCCACCGTGCCACTGAATTTCGCTGAGATCTGAGATCTAGAAGTTGTGGATGATGTGGAGAGAGGACAGTGAAACGAGATTATTTGGTGGTCACAGTAAAAGTAGAAAAAGTATATAAATAGTATAAAATAAAGCGAGTGAGTGGCAGCACGTCGTTGCTAGCCGTTAGTGCCACGATCGCACGACGCAATTTCCACGGGGGGCAGGGGGGACATGTCCCCCCCACTTTTCAAAATGATGTATTTGTCCCCCCCCACTTTTTACAGTTTAAAAACTAACGGTAGGCTCAGCAAATCATCAAGACACTCGGGACGGCGGCCCGGCAGCCCCCGCTCCCCCTCCTCCCTCCTGTCTCCCCTCAGAGCTGCTCTAAGCTGTTTTATCGTTCCGCGTTATACCAACGCAGAGCCGTACGCCGTACGGCGTAGGGTACGCGGCGACGCGCAACCTACGCCAGACCCTACGGCGTAGGCTCTGCGTTGGTGTGACGCAGAACCATAATTCCGGCTTAAAAGTAAACAACATGAGCGCACGTACCCGTGCATGACAGGCAGACACACACGGGGAGAAGGGACTATTTCTTTATTTTTTTTTTTTTTTTTTTTATTTATCCTTATGAACGCAATTGTTATATAGTCCAACTTTCCTTATTTTAATCAGAACACTTTCTTTTTTCCTCTTCAGCGTGGAGTAGTGGGTTCGGAGCGGCAGCCATCCCCCAGAAAGAAATGAACTTACAGTTCATGCATAATTAGGGGCATCAACTTTGTGAGCGTTAGCAGCACTTTTGGTGAACGTTCAATTAAACAGAGCATAGATGTAATTGTAAAGGTAATATATCTTGGAAAAATACAATAACTTTACAATTATGACTCAGTGGTACAAGTGTACAAGAGTTGCTTCAGCAACGATACATTGGACAGAGCTTTTGAGCCTTTCCATCTCAAAAATGTTCAGACTTAGTCTCGCTGCAAACTGCAAGAGTTGTGATTGG
The DNA here is from genome assembly GCF_033807715.1 of Cololabis saira. Taxonomy (NCBI): domain Eukaryota; kingdom Metazoa; phylum Chordata; class Actinopteri; order Beloniformes; family Belonidae; genus Cololabis; species Cololabis saira. The sequence continues at coordinate 41,332,844 of NC_084590.1, forward strand.
TCCACCGTAGTGCATCCTTTCTAGCTCTTTGTCTTCCTGCTTTATCAACCTTTTAGTAGACTCGTTCAAAGAGCATACAGACCACCTCCTTGCATGAGTTCTCTTTTGTTTATGGTGCAACATTTGCAATAAAAGCATTTGCTCTGCCTAATCGGCCGGCTCCAACCCCAACATCTCCCTTTCTCATGGAAAAATTAACCTAAAAGGTAACCCCTCAACCAACGGGTTTCACATGACTCCACAGAAGATCTTTCCACACTTGATACCCCCTATTGTCTGCCATGCATTGCTTTGATGCACTTCCACCTCAAAGCAGAACATCAAAAAGTAAAGGATGGCATCGAGCTAATGGCATTTCCTTTGCATCGAGTCGATGCAGGAACATAAACCCGGCCTTACTGCTGAAAATCGACCTTAACTTCCACAGCCTCTCGGGATGCAAACTTCCTTTGTGCGTCTTGAAGGTTGAAACTGTCGCGCCAAATCCCCCAGTAAGGCCGTGCAGCCTGAAGGTGAAGGTGGCTCCGTCCTGGAAAAAAGAAATGTAGCTGCTCGTCATGACTCTGATTCCTTGGTCTTTGTGGGTAGGTGACGCCCCTGCTGCGCTCAAGCCAGCTGGAGCCTCAGAGATATCACCAACTCCTCCTCACACCACGGGCCTCAAAACCTGTCACTGATCTTCCAGTCTTCATTACAATTCATGAAAAAAAAATGTTATTTCTTTCTTTTTTTAATGTTACATGTGTTGTGAGGGAATCTATTGTAGGAGATTGATTTTTTTCCCCCCTTTTTAACACCATGAACACTAGTTTCCAGTTAATGGAGCAATTACAGTCTTGATTTCTCCCCAGCACAATAAGAGACCCAGTTCCACACTTGTTGTTGGACGATAGAGAGTACACATTTTAATAACAAAACACAATATAATCCTTTTTTACCGTGTTAAAACCACGCATGGACGGAGTTTTCATAGCCACTTCATGTATACGAGGACAGTAAAAGAGCTGCAGGATGCTGCTGAATATCATCCTTGTGATATTAACACACAAGAAAAAAAAAAACACAACTCATTTCCTCATTACTGAAGGACAGGTTAATTCAAGTGCGTTCTTCTGAGACATGCAAGAATCGCTTGAGAACTCATCCAGAAAGCCCACTTGATTGGATTGGGTGAAGTCTGCTGGAACAAATCCTCTGTGTCACTTTTATGTGAGACGTCGCCTCGGTCCTCTCTTCTCTTTTTCTTTTTTTTTTGTACCTTAATTTGTTTGGTCTGTCTAATGCTAAAAAAGACATCTCAGTAACAGAGAATTCTGTAATACCAATTACAGCGTGACAGGAGGAGAGTGGACGTTCTGCGGTGAGGTGCTGCTGCTGGTGGTGGTGGTCGTTGTTGTTGTTGTTGTACCTGCTTGTGATAGTTTTGTAACTTCATATTCCACAGGGACTTCAGGTGCAAGTTCCCTGCTTAAAATAGTTTATAGAAGTAATAAATGGGCTCAGGCGGCAGGAACAGGTGTACGATATAAAGCAATCTGAAACAACACAACAAATAAGCCTCAGCAGGTTTATCACCTTCTGTGACACATTACAGCAGACCGGCTTCCCTGGAATATGTGGAATAAGCACAACCTCATTTGTTACCGAAACATAACCAGTGAAAAGCTCCAGCACACTTAATGGACTGTGGCCCCACAACAGAGCTGCACTAAAAGTCTCGGGGGGGCTGGCATTTTGTGCTGCTCCACCTTTCCCTCGTCGCTGTGAATCCTCGGAAGAAAAAAAAAAAGACTTTTGATGGGTAAAATCTACAGGAAATAATTTGTGTCAGTTTTGGGAAAACTGCAAGAGAAGATAGAGTAATAAAAGTTGGTGATGACATGTTTCTCAGTTGCTCCACCGTCAGTCAGTGACAACCCGCTGGGGCGCCGAAAAGCGGGAGGAGACGGAAAAGGAGACGGAAAAGGAGACGAATTTTAGGGACCCATGATTGAGAACCCATGATGATGAAATTATACCACAGAAAAATTAACAACACTTAGGTTTTTATTTTCAATGTCCTCGTAACAATAACAATAATAAGCAGAGGCGGTTTGTCCCAGACAGTATTCAGAGAGCTCAGTTCTTCCCCTACTGTACATATCAACTGTCATGTTGTTCTTCTTTAAAAAAGATGGTAATGATAGTCAGAAATACTATTAAAAAAACATAATTGTATCTAAAATAGCATCAGAAAATGTCACCGCTGTGTTGTGGGCCCTGTAAAGATTCTTTTCATGGGGCCCAAAACCCCTAGCGATGCCCCTGACAACAGGTCTTAAAATTCACCATCATAATATCATCTTGTCATAAGTGCATGCAGCTTACTCAGTGCTGAGTCCTGCAAAGAGCTGGGGTCCGTTTCTCAAAGCAGGTTCAACAAACTCTGAGTCTAATCCTGAACTCTTAGTTGATCTACTCTGAGATCGGAAACTCTGAGTTTTCGGTTCCAGAACAGCGGTTTAGAGTTAATTTACTCAACTCTAAGTAGTTTCACGAGTCACCATGGCAACGGGAAAGAGGTCTGTTTTTTTCACCCGAATGGAATTAGAGATTTTAATGCGCGCATACGGCGAATTTGAACATGTTTTTCGAAAAAAGAGTAACACCACAGCACAGAATATAATATAAAATTAATTTAACAGATCTCCACATCATTCACCTGCAATCCTGTGGAACTCCTCCTTGATGGCTTGGACAGGTTTATGATAATAGGCTTGCCACCCGTCCCTTGAAATACAGAATTGTTCCGTAATTGGGAATTAAAAGTTGCGTTCCGTATTCAACCAATACAGACACATATTATGCTCTTATTTATTTATGTAATAATATACAGGTGGAGCTCGGAAAATTTTAATATAATGCAAAACTTCATTCGTAGTAAATTCAACTTAAGGTGAAACAAATATTATTTCCCACTACATGCAAAGTGAGATATTTCAAGCCTTTATTTGTTGTAATTTTGATAATTAGCCTATGACTCACAGTTTATGAAAACCCCAAATAAAGAATCTCAAAAAATTAGAATATATTATGAAATCAATAAACAATTCAATCATCAAAATTATAACAAATAAAGGATTAACATATATTGCTTTGCCTGTAATGAGACTATGTATAATGTACATGTATTACGTGGTCTGATAACCATCTCCCGACAAATATTTAATTCTCTGCGCATTAATGCTGCACTTTCATCAATTGTGTCTTCATCAAAAGGACATGCCATGTTTGTGACAATGGACTTCTAATATATATACTGATTCTGTTTTTAATGACAGACGGCAGAACTTCGCCAAAACTCGCCTGCTGACTGAATGAATGAGGAAATCAAATGTGCGTGCGGCTCTGAAAGAGGCGGAGACGCAGAGAAACTCCAGATTCATTGAGACTCATTTCAGGGTTAACAGACTCAGAGTTTTCACTAAACCTGCTTTGTGAAACGGACCCCTGGACACTGGACAGATTAGCTAATTCTGATAAGCAGAGGAGTTTTCTAGATGCAGATATTCTCCTTAAGGAGCTGAATCTTTAGCTTGCTCTTAAAAGTAGGTACGACCCACCATCAGGGAACAATGGAGGAGGAGAGTCTGGCTACTGATTTCACACCACGTTTTGGTGGAAGCACCAGACGTCTTTCACTGGCTGAGCGGAGCTGACAAGAGGGAGTGTAGCTCTGGATGGAGCAGTGAAGGTAGGCAGGAGAGGTTAACAGGTCAAACTGCACAGTAAATGCATGCAGAGGTTTACTCCATCATTACTAGTCTGGCAACCTCTGTCAGTACGATGCCGCTGAAAAAACTATGGCTTCAACCAAAGCCAGTCTCGTGACCTGTGTGACTGACCACTGCTGTGGAAGAGGTAGCGTGCTCAAAATCAGTTCACACTAGTATGTGTGGTTTCGGAGATGGCCAATTTTCTGAGACAATATACAGAAGACTTATTTTTTGCAGCACCATACAGTATATATTTTTATGCCTGGATAAACACCAGAAATATGTACCACAGATGGTGATGAGTATCTGATTACAATGAAAGATGTTTGCATTTTTTTCCACTCATTTTAAAATATACTGTTTTTTCTCCTTTCCCCGAGTTTGATTGTTCAGTTAATCTTAATTACTTTTTAAAACATGACTTTCTCAATAAATTTCAATCCGGTTTAGTATATTGTTACTAATTCCCAGCAAAAGGTATCCACATATACTTTACACTTTACAGGAAGCAAAACATATAATGAAAAACAAAAACGGACTGCATTACATCCTTACGATTATCTCCTGAGTATGCATGAAAGGAAACACGTTTTATGAACAGGAAGAAGCTTCTGGCAGAAACAGGCTCAGTAATTATCAAGAACTAACTCAAGGAGTTGAATCGAGGGATCACTGCTGTGAAACGAATAAGAGAAACACAAAGGTAATGGTGGTGCATCATGGGTAGTTTTCCAGACAGAGCAGCAGGACAGCAAAAGAGCTTTCTCAAGATCACTGAGGGGTCGTGTCTAAAGTCGGTCCTTGAGGGCCGGTGTCCTGCATGTTTTAGATGTGTCCCTTTTTTTTATCAAACCGTGATACAAGGAGCTTGGTCATCAACAGAACTATCCAGACTTTGATGACAAGGTGGTGACGACCGTTAATTAGAATCAGGTGTGTTGATGCAGGGAAACAACTAAAACATGCAGGACACCGGCCCTCGAGGACCGACTTTGGACACCCCTGACCGAGGCCAAACCAAACCACAAGCTGTACCAAAGCCAAACACCAGCCGGGAGCTCGTTCCACGTAGCCTGGTCAGCCATCGCAGTCCTTTCTTCCCAAAAGAAGTTAATGAACAATATAAAGCAAACGAAACAAGCTTGTCTAGGGAACTTCTTTCTTTATTTTAAACTTTTTTCCCCCTGTCATATAGTGAAGACTCCCAAAGACTGGATACTGCACCTCCATCTTGTTGAGTAAAATAAGTAGAACGAGACGCTAGTCTTTCCACCTCCTGCATCTTTTGAAAATGCAAAAGATTGCTAACAATCTCCCTGGTTACCAGATAATGACGCACAGCAATGAGTGGAGCTGAGTTCAGGGTTGCTGTATGCATGGAAGCAGTGACACACCTGCAACATGTCACCAATTACACTGCTAGACTGAAGGAGTTGCGTGTATAGGCTTTCAAGAGATCTCTGCCGCACGGAAATTCAAAGACAAGAGGGAGCAGGAGGGTATAAAAATAAGTGATTTCTCATTTTCCATTACCGGTACATCCACTTCACTTCAATATACTTTAATAGTACTTTATGAATTCCGGGGGGGGGAAATTAGATAATGTGTATATACACAAGGAGAATCTAAGTATATATATTAGATATTAGAAAAAGCAGAGAAAAGTATCAATTGTGACAAGTGTCTGGTAAAGAGGAAACAATTTCACGTCATTACGCCCTCAAATAAGTTCGATGAGGCAATTTTCTTTAAACAATCAAATCTTTAGAGAAGCATATTAAATGCATCTGTTATGCTCTGTACCTGCGTGCGTGCGTGCGTGCGTGCGTGCGTGCGTGCGTGCGTGCGTGCGTGCGTGCGTGTGTGCGTGCGGACGCAGCTATGAGAGGCCGTTTAGGAAATAATTCATGTTTGCTCTCACATGACACATTATACTCTCTTACAAACACTAGTATAGTCACGCACACATACTATCATACTCTCACACACTTACTACTATAGTCACACACACACATACTTACTATCATACTGTCTCACAAACATTAGTATACTCACACACACTTACTACTATAGTCACACACACTTACTAGTATAGTCACACACACTTACTAGTATAGTCACACACACTAACTATCATACTCTCTCACATATACTAGTATAGTCACACACACTTACTAGTATAGTCACACACACTTACTAGTATAGTCACACACACTTACTACTATAGTCACACACACTTACTAGTATAGTCACACACACTAACTATCATACTCTCTCACATATACTAGTATAGTCACACACACTTACTAGTATAGTCACACACACTTACTAGTATAGTCACACACACTTACTAGTATAGTCACACACACTTACTAGTATAGTCACACACACTTACTAGTATAGTCACACACACTTACTAGTATAGTCACACACACTTACTAGTATAGTCACACACACTTACTAGTATAGTCACACACACTTACTAGTATAGTCACACACATATACTAGTATAGTCACACACACTTACTAGTATAGTCACACACACTTACTAGTATAGTCACACACACTTACTAGTATAGTCACACACACTTACTAGTATAGTCACACACACTTACTAGTATAGTCACACACATATACTAGTATAGTCACACACATATACTAGTATAGTCACACACACTTACTAGTATACTCACCCACATATACTAGTATAGTCAAACACACTGACTATCATACTCTCACACATATACTAGTATAGTCACACACACTTACTACTATAGTCACACACACTGACTATCATATTCTCTCACATATACTACTATAGTCACACACACTGACTATCATATTCTCTCACGTATACTAGTATAGTCACACACACTGACTATCATACTCTCTCACATACACTATTATACTCAAAATGACTAAAACAGGAAGTTAGTTTGTTTAAACAGGAAATAGGCTACTATAAGCTCATTCCTTCATTGGTGTGCAGCTCTGGGAGCTTACTGCTAGCTAAATAAGCTGTGTGGGAGAACTGAAATCAAGAAGGCAACTTTATCATTTTGTAAGTAACTGCAGTTGCAAATATGATTTTTCCACTAATTTACCTACTTTTTCAAAGCAACTTTTTGTTAGCAGTACATGGTAATGAGGAGAGTATTAGGACTTTTTTCACTAATGCAATGAGGTGCCTTCAGCACATTGCAAAGGAAACTGACAGAGGTGGATATGACAGCAGGATTTTGGATCGGTTATTCTTTGAGCTGAATGGATATGCAGGGACAATTTTGTTTTTTAGCCAGCAGTTTGACAGAGGTGTCGATCAAGAAAGCTTTGTAACACTGGAGGCCCTACATTCATGTTTTTGTTCCATCATAAATTCATTTCAAAACTCAAGATCGCTGCAAATGAGCCAAAGGGAAATGTTGACTTCAAGAGGCGCACCAACCATAATAACTGGCCGCCCTGGTCGCCCACAGTACAATATTCTACCTGAACAGATTACGTATTGTTTATCCCTGGGAATGAGCTGGCAAAGAATAGCTTTATGCTTTGGTATCAGTAGGAGGACATTGTACAGCCACAGACACAATTTTCAAATTGGATCACTGGCCTACACAACAATGTCCGCTGACGTCTTGGGTGATATAGTCCGTGACATTCTTCAAACAACCCCAAATGCTGGAGAAAGATATATACATGGAAGCCTTAGATCACGGAACATCCGTATACAGCGGTGGCGTTTAAGACATTGCCTGCAAGAACTTGACCCTATAGGAAGGGCCCTTCGTCGCCGCCGTGCAATTCGGCGAAGAATATATAATGTTCAAACTCCCAATCAATTATGGTGAGTATTTTGGTTGTTACTCAAAACATTTTATTTATTACTCAGCACTTGTTAGTCATTTCTAACTTCTTCTTAACTTCTTAGTTTCCCATTACTCCATACTCCAGTATACCAAATCCTAACTGTTTGTCCAGTAAATTAACCATTAGAGGATATTAATAAACTTTGTCATATTGAAAAGTGTGTCATTATTTCAAGCTTGCTTACTGCAGGTCAACATGCAGCCTAATGTAGGTAGGCCTAATTAGGGCCCGAGCACCTTCAGTGCGAAGGCCCTATTGTATCTGTAGGAATTTTTTTTTTCTTTTTCTTTTTCTTCTGACGAAAGGAGGGCCTTTTTGCCCCCCTAAACATGCCCAAAAAGTCACCAAATTTTGCATGCAAGTCAGGCCTGGCGAAAAATTTGATATTTAATGGTTTACATTAATGGGCGTGGCAAAATGGCTCAACAGCGCCCCCCGGAAAACTTTGTGACTCAAGCCCCACAATACGGTTTGACGTACATGCACGAAAATTGCTACACGCCTGTATCAGTACACAACTTAAAGAAAAGTCTCTTGGCGACATGGCCGAAACCGAACAGGAAGTCAGCCATTTTGAATTAATCGTGTCACTTTGGCGCAATTTATGCCATTCCTTCGGCAGTTAATACGCCCCGAACCGTAATGTGCACCCAGGTGTGTTATACATCAAAACGTGCGTCTCCATCCTGCGACAACACGCATTACTTTTCTCTTTCAAAAGCGTTACCGTGGCGACGCTAGACGCCAAAAAGCGCGCCCACCCTTCATCTGGTTGGTTCAGACCGAAAAAACTTTGCGCCTCAAGCCCCAGAATACGGTGTGACGTACATGAACCAAAATCGGTACACACCTGTATCATGTCGCAACTTAAAGAAAAGTCTCTTGGCGCCATGGCCGAAACCGAACAGGAAGTCGGCCATTTTGAACTTTCTGAATTAATCGCGTAATTTTGGAGCAATATATGCCATTCCTTCGAGAATTAATACGGCCCGAACCGTAACGTGCACCCAGATGTGTTATACATCAAAATGTGCGTCTCCATCCTGCGACTACCCGCATTACTTTTCTCTTTCAAAAGTGTTACCGTGGCGACGCTAGACGCCAACAAGCGCACCCCCCCTTCATCTGATTGGTCCATATTTGACAGTTCCCCAAAAGGCACCAAATTTGGCACGCAAGCCAGGCCTGGCGATAAATTTGATATTTCATGGTTTGCATTAATGGGCGTGGCAAAATGGCTCAACAGCGCCCCCTAGAAAACTTTGTGCCTCAAGCCCCACAATACGGTTTGACGTACATGCACGAAAATCGCTACACACCTGTATCATGGCACAACCTAAAGAAAAGTCTCTTGGAGCCATGGCCGAAACCGAACAGGAAGTCGGCCATTTTGAAATCTGATTGGTCCATATTTGATAGTTCTCCAAAAGTCACCAAATTTTGCATGCAAGCCAGGCCTGGCGATAAATTTGATATTTCATGGTTTGCATTAATGGGCGTGGCCTAACGGCTCAACAGCGCCCCCTAGAATACTTTTCTCTGCCATAACTTTTGAATGATTTGACATAGGAAGTCGTGGGTGGTGTCATGGGACTCTGTAATGAGTTCTTAAGCTTCGTTGGCCTTAATTAGCCCCGCCCCTTCTTCTGATTGGTTGTCCCTTTTTTCTGCTATAACTTTTGAATGGTTTGACATAGGAAGTCGTGGGTGGTGTCATTTCTGATATGCTTATGGGGGCGGTGGCCATGAGTGCAAGGGCCCGATCATCGCTGCTTGCAGCTTTAATTTTTTTTATTTCTGTCTATAGAAATGTCTGTTTTTAAACTGTACCCATTCCTCGCTTTATTCTTGATTACCGTATTTTCTGGACTATAATCCACACCTGCATATAAGCCGCATCCGCTCTATTTTTTTTTAAATTATAAAAAAAAAAAGATATACAAGCCGCACCTGCATACAAGCCGCATCCACTCTATTTAAAAAAAAAAGATATGCAAGCCGCAGATATTTATGTTGTTAGATTAGATATTTACTACATGTACAGAAGGATTTTGAACTGTAAATGATGTACATGTTTGTACCTAAATAGATCCTTTCCTAACAGTGTCTTTTAACATGGCAGCAACGTTGCTGATTAAAACGGGACAGAGACAAGAGAAAGAGAAAATAACCGGTATTTATTTATCTATTTATCTGTTTGAAATCTGCTTCTACCTACTTCTATCTGCTAAAGAAGTAGTAGTGTATTCTTCTTTGCATTTATTTTTTCTTATTTTTGATTCTAATTCCGGTTAGAGCGCCCCGAGCGGTGAAAGAAAAATCCACAGAATAGCCGCACCTTTGTATAAGCCGCATGGTTCAAAACCTAGGAAAAAAGTAACCGCTTATAGTCCAGAAAATACGGTACTTACTTTTTATCTGGGACCTGGGTACTTGACTTACAGACGGGGAGCAACAACCATGTCCGACCTCTCCCAGGTTTGGATCAATAAAGTCTATCTATCTATCTATCTATGGAATGTAGTTCATTACATCCTACCAGTTTCGCACATCTAATTTGATGCTCTGTTACTTAGCCAACAGTGTGTCGTCTTAGTTAATTTAAGTGGCTTTTTACACATGATCCATTTCAATCTCAGGGCTACACTTAAGTAATTATTTCCTATTTTTCTCCCCACAGGCACATAGATGGAAACCATAAACTGGTTAGGTGGCGAATGGTCTTCCATGGATGTGTGGATGGCTTTAGCCGAACTATAATATACTTACAGTGTCTCAACAACAACAGGGCCTCAAGTGTCCTGGGACTGTTCTGTACTGGAGTACAGACCTTTGGTCTCCCTCTAAGGGTACGTTCTGACCACGGTATGGAGAACACAGGGGTTGCCAGATATATGTTGGAGAGACGAGGGCTGAACAGAGGCAGTGTCATTACTGGTCGCAGTGTCCATAATCAGCGAATCGAGCGTTTATGGGCTGAGCTTAACAGAGTTGTATCATTCCACTTCATCAACCTGTTCCATTTCATGGAAAATGAGGGCGTATTGGATTCAACAGATGAACAACACCTGTTTTGTCTCCATTATATCTACTTGCCAAGAGTTCAAAGGGCAGCTGCAGAATTCCAAAATCAGTGGAACAACCATGGATTGTCTACAGAGGGAGGACAGACACCTCTACAACTGTGGCACAGAGGTGTTCTCCAGTCTGCTGGAGCTGGTGCTACTCGTGACATTTTTGATAGACATGATGCCTTTGCAATTAATGAAGAAAACCCTCCTGAGTTAGAAACTGAGAACAATGTTGTTATTCCGGAAAATAACTTCACTGTGAATGCAGCAGTTATGGACAGGATTCAACATACAATAGATCCATTGAGTGATGATGGTAATCATGGTATCAATTTATTTTTAGGCCTGCTACATTTTCTTAATCAACATTAACAAGGCAACATAACACTTGTTGTAGTTTGTGAACAGAAGTTTACTGTATCACCCTGTGGCGAGCTCTTGTGTTTTATTAAATATGACTGATTGATGTATATGACCTCATCTTTGTGTTATGAAAACAAAAAACAATACAAAAAAAAGATTACGGTATGTAACTGTCAAGTAACAAGTAAGAACAGTAAGGAGCACATTAACTGTAATAAAATAAACCACCTCAAAATCACATCAATCAGCCCGGAAAATAAATGTTCTCAAAAAAAATATTTCAACTGACCCTCCAAGGCAAAACAGGGTTCCTAAATTCAGTAATATCACTCTCCCCTTGGTGTCTATAATACCCTTGGTATTTTCTAAATGAAAGTCCCCAATGTCTTTGAAATCAGTGTAAATGTGAAAAAGTGGCCATCTATTATGTGTTGGCCTAAACTATGATGTAACTGTGAGGTAGCAAGTAACGTTAATTGGTACACAACTGTACACAACATTATTAAAAACTTGACTAACATTTACATTGGGGCGGCAGTAGCTCAGGTGGTAGAGCGGGTCGTCCAATGATCGGAAGGTCGGCGGTTCGAATCCCGCTCTATCCCAGTTTGCTGTCGTAGTGTCCTTGGGCAAGACACCTTACCCACCTTGCCCTGTGTGAATGTGTATGAATGTGTATGAATGTTGGTGGTGGTCAGAGGGGCCGTTTGGCGCGATATGGCAGCCACGCTTCTGTCAGTCTGCCCCAGGGCAGCTGTGGCTACAATGTAGCTTACCACCACCGGAGAGAATGTGTATGAATGAATAATGGTTTCTGTAAAGCGCTCTGGGTGCCTAGAAGGGCGCTATATAAATCCAAGTCATTATTATTATTATTATTATTTATCACTATTCTGCTTTATATTCTAAAAGCAAATAAAAACAGCTAAAATCATCAAATAATATACTCAATGTCATATCCCCAAAATATGAATGAATGAAATGGTCTCAGCAAATTTTCAACGGACCACACGAGGGAAAACAGGGTTCCTAAATTCAGCATTATTACTCTCGACCAAAACCCTGAGTATTTTCTAATGCATAGTCCATACTGTCTTTGAACTCAGTGTATGCGTCACAAAGTGGCAGCTTCAGACAGTTGATGCATGTGTTGGCCATAGGCAAACAGCGTCCTGGGGTTACAGACTGGTCATGTAGGAAATCAATTGTTGGTTGAGGAGAGAAGCCAATTGGTGGGACGATGCTTGCACCAGTTGCAAAGGCTAAGACATCGCTTAGCTTTGAGGCTCCGGCCTCCTCTAATACACGGAAAAAAACAACAAAAAACAATGTCAATGTACAGAAAATATCACACTATATTGTCATGAGACAGAGCCATATGCAACACCAATATTTACCCTCAACATCCAGCAAGTAATCTCTCCAAAATGGCACAACACGTTCCTCTGCCATTCTCTTGTTGCTTCCTGCAACAGACAGTCTAATTTGGAAGAGCTGATCCATGGAGTTGGCTGTGAGTGGAGGTGGTTGATGGCACAGCAAGGGTCTAAAACTCTCCGGGTACATCCTCATGGCATCCAGGACACCAAGGGTTTTCAGTCCCTCTTTAAATCTGCAAAGATTAAAAGATGACACAACAAAATTTATCCTTCAAACTACTAATTCAAAATGCCAGCAGAGGTTAAATGACATCTAGGCTGCTAAAACATTTGAAATGTTTAAATTTACATTTCGTCAGTCCGTCAGAATCTGAAATAATTCACAGAATAGACGTTCAATCATCATTTTAGCCTTTTTAACTCAAGACACATGAAAACAATTAATTATTATTCTCTTTTAACTCACTCTTTCTAATGAATTGCTATGTTAACATATGAAAATCATGAACTATCATTTTAATCAGGTCTTTCCATGAATTATGATTATTTTCATTCAGTATATCCTGTTTTAAACAACATTTTATCATATTCAGTATTATAATCATGACAGTCTTTTTAACCACATTTTGCCATGAACTATTATTATGCTCAGCCATTAGCTCTTGGTTAGGCTTAGCTTTTTATCATGTTCACTATTATAACCATGACACTTGCATTTGGAGATGAAACTGTTGTAAAAACCACCTGTCATCTTTATACTAAAAACTTTCTGAATTGCGTTACAAACCTTTCAAATGCCCCAGAGACTCTGTGGACCACCTGGAACATGACAATATCTTGAACCAACAGATCTCTGTCTTCAATGCATTTTAATGGCCTGAGACACCCAGCATTTGCCAGATAATCTTGCAGTGGTTCTGTGGCACGCATCAGATCCTCAAAAGATGTACTTTCAGACACCTAAAAGCAGCACACAATATAAAGACAGAAAAAATTAGCCATAGCATAGCAGAACATAATGTGTATTTATTCACTATATATTCTGACCTTTTTTACTTTCTCGTAGAGGTCTGCATCAGCAATGTCCTCCAGAACAGGCTTTATCGTGGAACTGCCACCAACCAGATGGGAGTACAGCGCTGGTGTAAAGAATCCTGGTGGAGGACCGCCATGTACCAGGCTTATAGCAATGGCCCGCCCAGCAATAAAATATCGATCCTCTCTTAAAGCTAGAACAAACATGGCATAGAGGGAGAACATCGATAAAAATATATGGTACAAACTTACAGACATAAAATATGTTCAGTAAAAGCTGTGTGACATCCAGTAGGTGGCGGCACAGGACAAGAAATGACTGACACTTCACAAAAAAGAGTTTATAGCCACTTCCACAGCAGAACTACCTAGAATATTTAGTTCCTGCACCCTTTCAACCCCAAACTACAGGGTTTCCTGTGTTGTCTACGTTTGCACCATAGGAACATGTTCGTGAAACATTTTGAAAAGTAGACAATTTTGAAGATCATTCCAATGGGACAAAATTGACAGAAAAATGTTAATATTGCCAAAAGATATAAAGAGTACTTAAATGTTAAACACAAATAATAATGTACAGTAGAAGCTACTTATAATTAAAGGATGGAGTAATTAGACTGCAAAAAAATGGCATAAGATGTGAGCATAATAATGAAAAAAGATTCAAAGAACAATAAGCATGCAGAGTTCCCAAAATACATATGTGTTTTTATCACGTACCTGTGCTGTCCAATGCTAGGTTCAATCTCCCTGCCCTCCCCTCAAACATTGGTGACACTGCAAGGGCTTCCATAAGCAACCGCAAGAATTCCCTTCTCGGGCCACCAAGGTCCACAGCCTCTTCGCTCAGTCCCAAGTCATCAGAGAACTTGATCTTCATCTGATACTTGGGATTGTAGGATAGCCTCTTGAACGCCCGAAAAGCACCATCCAGCACTGAGGACCTGTTGATGTTGAATCTGCATATCTGGGTGGGATCAATTTGAGATGCAAGACTGAGGAGGACTTCTTGTGCTGATTCTGTGTTTGTTTGCTCAGATACCCTGTTGAGTGAAATAAAGAAGAAAGAAATATCAATAAAGTGTAACAATTATCTAGTTTTCTGCATAAAATGTGATAAAACAATAAAAGTTAGTTTCTTCAAAGATAGCCACTGCATCTTCAGTGTTAGTAGAATGTAACACTGTGGCTAACTATACAATTTATCAGAACAGAAAGTACTGTTTGATGTAAAAATTATTTATTATGTAGAATGAAAAAGACTGAGATCAATGATCATTGATCAGGTCTTGTCCTCAAAAAACAAGCTGTCAATGGCATGGTTATCTAGATATATAACAACTACAAATTTGCATCTCTTAACCATCTGAAGCATCTAGCTTCTAGCCTAAATGTTTATGAAGAAACCAATTGAACAATATTTGATTCATGGGCTACATACGCATGACTCTGAAGACTAGCCATTATAGCCTGGTTAAGATCCTCATCATCAGAAGAGAGATCTGAGGTTGAACCCATGATGGACAGGTAGGCAGCATAGTGGTCAGTCCTCCCTGCATCACCACTGGGTGCACTAGGTGCTTCAGCTTCAGTCGCAATTTCAACCAATGCTTGTGGTGCAGAGAGCAGTGTAGCTGTCGCGGCGGTGTCACTGGAAGCATGTGGGGTGGCAGGAGGCTGAGTTGAAATTTGGTTTCCCCTGGACCGTGTACACATATAGCCTCCAGCTTGGAAGTTGTTGGATGCTACTGTGGTGTTAATCTCCACACAGTCATCTGAATCTGTGCTGTCAAACTAAAACAACAAAAAATACAAAATGTTGGAATTATTCTAAAAAATGACATCTGGATAAGCATTCATTTAAAATCCCTTACCTGAAATGGAAGATCCCTTCCTGGCCGTATGTACAACGCTTTTGCTTTAAAGACTTTATGGATAATGAAGCCATTCAACTCCTGGCCCTCGCGCAGCTTTGGTGACACCAATTTGTTGCCACATCCCATCAACAGTTCAACACTGGGAAAATAATAAGAGAAGAATAAAGAAAAATAGAAAGAAATAGGAGTCAATTACAAGGCCAGTTTCAATCCATCATGTAAAATTATAATAATGTAATACCTGACATCCTCGGGAATTTTGTTTTGGAATGCCTCTCGAATCTCTGCAATGACTGTCCTGTTGTCTCATGTTTTCATTATCTCAAAGGCGCTTAGAATTAAGCCATTCTCATGAAGTTTTCTTTTTGTTTTGTGTTTACAAACTTCATCCCATGCAGAATGGGGTAGCAGGATGACATCTTTGTTGAAACTGGGATGGTGCTGGGATTTAGGCCTGGAAGAAAAAAAAGGAAGAGTGCACTGTAATTGCATGTTGTCAGTAAGACAATATTTTTGTTTTTTGTACATATTAAATTGGTGAATAATTTCACCTTAATATATGGGTAAGCTTATGTTTCACTTTCAGATGATTGCCTGGAAGTGGAGCAATTCTAAAGCCTGGAATACACTGTACAATTTTGTAAATGTACTTGTTTAATGCCAACTCACACTGTATGAGTAAATCAGCCATGATGTGAGGCACAAGTGTAGCAGTTGTGAAATGGTTGTGTTGTCATCCTTCAGCCTATAAGCAACCATTTCACAACTGCTACACAAGCTCATGATTTCTGTGCTCACACTGTATGGTGCGATCCTTGGGTGCGACGTCATGCAATGCTCACACTGGCATTAAACAGGAATATTTGCAAAATTGTACACTGTATTCCAGGCTTTAGAATCGCTCCACTTCCAGGCAATCATCTCAAAGTGAAACATGAGCTTACCCATATTAATATGAAATGATTCACCAACTTATGCGCAAAAAAGTCAGCAGAACAAAAATACAATGGATTTTTTACAGGATAGGCAATGTGTCTCATAAATCCAAAAGGAATGAACAAGCAAGCAATCCATAGGATACATGAAAAAGATGTCTGGTTTACTTAAGTCGAGCCAGGTTTTCAATCATACTGAAAGACTGAGGTACAATTTTACATCTTTTTTTTTTCAAAAAAACCTGAGCTTTAAGAACATGCATGCTGTGATGTCATGAATGTAGAAAAATTGATATGACCAAATAAATTTCACACATATGGTAAACATAAAAAAAATATTATTACGTTGTGTTCTTTTAGGTCTTGAAGATTAGAGGAAAGATAATCAAGGCTCTAACTATGATATAAGATATTATTTACAAAAATTGCCCACTAGCCTGGTATGTCTGTCATGAAAACAGCCTGTTTGCAGGGAGGCAGAGCCACACTACAACCCTGACATTCACATGAGGTTCAGACAATTTTGTGAATGTTTTATGACGTAAACACAGGTTCTCCTTCATCTCAGGCCCATTTAGTGGCCTCAACTTGCATATAATGCATAGGCTACATGGTAATTTATGCATTAGGCTATTTATTAGGATCTGCGGTAGATTTAGATTTTGCGAGTTGATAATTTGCAGTGCGAATAGAAAATTACATTCAGTCATCAGTGCGTCTTCGACAGAAACTGTAGTAGCTTGCATCTTTCCGAAGCGGAAAATGAGAGCGATGCAAGTTAGGACAATCCTTTTTTTTTTTATGAAAGCGGGACATTTCGGCCGCTTTCAATCAAGCCGTAGGATCGGGTGTTAAATCCTCCGCTGATTGATTTTTAACCACTGAATTCCTTAAAAAATGCGCACGACCGGGAGGTTTACCACAGTGGACCACAGTTGCCCTTGTGTTACAGGCTGGCCTACTAGAGAAAAGTTTTAATGTGGCAGCAAAAACATTGCTGATGCTAAAAACAGACCCACGTGAACCGCAGCTCGCGCTTTAATGTTATTAAGCAGTCCATTAGGCTCAATTAATCCACTAAATGAAATGATCTTACCTTCTCCTCGACCTGCTGGAAGCCCATCCGCCGAAGTACTGTTGTGTTTGAAATCGAGGTTGATTTGCTTGGTTGCCATTAGAGGACCCGCTCTGCCCGGACACACCTGCAGCTGCAGGCCTGAAGAGCCGCAGCATCTGCTCATCCACCGCGCTGCCTGACGGCTGTTGGTTGCGGTTCGACATTTCCGACATTGTGGTTATCACATCTGAACGGGTTAAAATGTTATTTAAAAGTCCAATTGCCACATTGACACGGTCCTGGTCGACCATTTTCACATGTTAACCTTGTCGTTGAGATCCCACTGGAGAGACACATCCGGTACCGACACGTGATGAGCCAATCAGAAAACTGGAAATTCAAGTTGACTTCCGTTTCAATCAAACTCTCACACACACACTAGTATACTTGCACACATCACATATTATTCACTCATACATTCACTATCATGTTGCTCATACATTCACTATCATGTTGCTCATACATTCACTATCATGTTGCTCCATCCATAACAGCGTGTAAGAGAGTTTGAATAATATAATAATATGAATAATATTAAATAATTAAAATTCATATAAATATATAAATAATATAAATATCAAATATATATATACATGTAATAATAATATCAAATTCATATTAAATTAATTTAATTTATATATAATAAAATACAAATAAAAATGTATGAATTTAATATTACATTTAATTATTATGAATAATATTAAATAATAATATAGTATTAAGTGTGTGTGACTATACTAGTATATGTGAGAGAGTATGATAGTATGTGTGTGTGACTATACTAGTATATGTGAGAGAGTATGATAGTATGTGTGTGTGACTATACTAGTATATGTGAGAGAGTATGGTAGTAAGTGTGTGTGACTATACTAGTAAGTGTGTGTGACTATACTCGTATATGTGTGTGACTATACTAGTAAGTGTGTGTGACTATACTAGTAAGTGTGTGTGACTATACTAGTATATGTGTGTGACTATACTAGTAAGTGTGTGTGACTATACTAGTAAGTGTGTGTGACTATACTAGTAAGTGTGTGTGACTATACTAGTAAGTGTGTGTGACTATACTAGTAAGTGTGTGTGACTATACTAGTAAGTGTGTGTGACTATACTAGTAAGTGTGTGTGACTATACTAGTAAGTGTGTGTGACTATACTAGTAAGTGTGTGTGACTATAGTAGTAAGTGTGTGTGAGTATACTAATGTTTGTGAGAGAGTATGATAGTAAGTATGTGTGTGTGTGACTATAGTAGTAAGTGTGTGAGAGTATGATAGTATGTGTGCGTGACTATACTAGTGTTTGTAAGAGAGTATAATGCGTCATGTGAGAGCAAACATGAATTATTTCCTAAACGGCCTCTCATACGCAGCGGCTCAGATGGGCATTGCATTCATTTTTTCCTCATTCTGCCATAATTTGATATCGTGTTACAGTCATTGGGATGCATAGGATAGAAACGGAGAACAGAAATTAAACTTATTTGCCGCCCTGCACAAAAGGTAAACAAGCTCCATATGACACTCAGCAGACGGAGGAGAGCTCCCTCCTCATGCAGCGTACAGCCCTCCGCCTCACACAATACTGTTAGAGGGCCAACTCTGGACACATTCTCTTCACTTTCTGGCTCAGATTTTGCATGAAAAACCACTAAACACATCCAGACTCGATGTAATAAAACCTGAAAGGCAAAGTACAGACTCGTGTCTGTGTCTCAAGCCTGGCTTGTATACAACCATTGAATTTTAATCTCTGGTACCTTTTAAGGGAGCTTTGTAACCAAAAAGCTGTTATTTTCTGACTAGAAAAAGATTGAGAATCACAAATGGGGGCTCAAGTGTCGTCTGATTGGTCCGTTTCCTGGAGGCATGAAGACAATGCTAATGGCTCATCAATAAACACAAGTAGATATTCACGTACAGGAAAAGATGGCGTCAGTCTGTGGGCCGGCTTTTACTTCTCTGCGGTCTCTGGTTGTGTTTGTGGTGTTTTTATCCATTGTGAAAAATGTCAACTCTGCTGATGTACAGTAGGCTACAGACCAAAAGTTTGGACACACCTTCTCATTCAAACAAATACGGAAGTGTGTCCAAAGTTCTGGTATGTACTGTATGATCGCCCAACACTCCTGAGTCCACAACCCTCCGTTGAAAGTTTGCTTCACTTTGGACTTAATTCTCTGCCCCTCCGCTCCTCTCAGGTATATCTGCGTACTTTTACCGAGCTCCGCCTACAGTACACCTTCACAGAGAGGATGCACATGAAATCCGGTTTGATATGATCTCTGGCTGCTTTCCTCGGGTCTGCAAATCTTTGCCTCATTTCCCAGGAACTATTTGGACCCGATCGGCTTATGTCTGGTTCCTGTGGTCGGCTCAGACGTGGAGCAACATAGCTGTCCGTCTCTTTCTCCAGGATGGCCCTGGTGGATGCTAGGTCGCTAGCCTACAAAACCTCCATCCTACAGGATTATTTTTACATCCCGTCAGTTGTATTTTCTGTACATAACGGAACCATGGATGACTGTCAGTCCAGTAATTTTTGTGAACTTTTACTAGCGGTGTAGCAATATATCGTGCCACGAAATTTCGCGATACAAAAACGTCACGAAACGTGTCGTGGAGGTAACAAAGTGTATCGCGATATTGGATTATTAATATTAATCTATTGTGTTGACTAGTAACTCGCATCCGACCACGACCGCGGCCGCGACAGCGCGGACCAAAATCTTACTCCGCTCAGAAGAAACTAGTCCCGTTTTGCGGTCCCGATCACGGGACTCTTGTGGCCCTTTTCCACTAGTCCCGCTTCACCTCGGTTCTACCCGCCACGGCCCCGTCTTGCGCTTTTGCACTCGGGGCTGAGACGGGTAGAGCCGCTCCAAGCCGATACTATTTCTGTAATTAGGCGAGGCTCTATCCGGGCTGAGCCGGGACTATTTATGACGTCACCACCCTCCGCGCCACTGATTGGTCGCGGGGGGGGGGGGCGTCATCACCCGCCGTGCCACTGATTGGTCGGGGGGCCGTCAGACGTTTGAATCAGGAAGCGGGAGTCAGCGGGAGTCAGCGGGAGTCAGCGGGAGTCAGCGGGAGTCAGCGCGAGCGCGAGCGCGACTCGCGACTCGCGGCTCGCAGCGAGTCTGTTTGGTGATCCAACTCTGAGGTGCAGATGTTCATAAACCTGGTGGCTGAGGAGAGAATTAAAAAAGGGATGTAGACGGGCTGTTTTACTCTCAGCCGCTCGCGGCTCCAGCTGATTTCTGATCAGCGCCGACATGAACAAAGCGGTTGCGCAATCGAGTACGTCACAGCAGCTTCACCCCAACCTGCCCACTTCTCCCCTGGCTGTGGAAAAACAAACGGGGACAAAACGGGTAGAGGCATGACGAGCCGAGTCGGGCCGAGTAAGGACTAGTCCAAAAGGGCCATTGGAGGGTTTTGAGCTCTGAACTTTTAAGTCTGGTGTAGAGTGAAGCCTTACCTTATTAAATTAAACCTTTTTCGGGTCGTGAGTAGGATATAAACGGGGACAACTTCTGCGTGAGTTCCAGTGTACTTCAATGTCCGTTCAACAGTGTAGGATTTTAGAACATCAACACAGCACCTAGTGCTGTATCACTCCGCCCAATCTAAAACAGACTAATCACTACAGATAAACTGACTAGTGTCATTATAGTCCCTGATTTACATCAGAATATAAAGAATATATTTATAAAATAATGAACCCTGAATTACCAAAATAACCTTCTTAACAAAAATAAATCTCCTCTTACACTTATAAGGTGAGCATGAATCAGTCTTTTTTATGATGTAAAATTGTATGTATTTATTTACTTTTATTTATTTATTTAATTTTAGTTGTTAAATTTCTGGAAAAGAAAAAAGTCAAGTCATACACGAGAGAAACTATTCAGTTTGTGGCTAAATATTTTTATTTGTATGAAACTGAAGATGCATAATGCAAACCTGACATTTACTTTTAGTTCAGTTTGTGGAAAATGGTTGGCCGGGCTTTCTCTTTAAAACTTTAAAACAGTTATAAAGCATTACAAACTGTAACAATAGGGCAAACACACAGCATTGTTTTGTATTTTGTGTCTTTCAAATAAAAGACCATTTTTTCTAGTCATATGTTCCTCATGCAAGGTTGTTAAAAAAATACTGCTATAATATCGTATCGTATCGTTATCTTAACCTCAATATCGTGTATCGTATCGTGAGATTAGTGTATCGTTACACCCCTAACTTTTACCACCTGATTGCTCATATTTTACCTCTCCAAGAACATCTGGGCATGGCGGTGGATTAGCGGCTGTTTACAGTGAAAACTTTACTTGCAAGCAGGTAATGACGACGGTGTCTTAATCTAATTATGACTTATTTGAGCTGAGTTCTGTGCTCCCAGTGTTTCACATTGATTTACAGAGCACATAAGCAGAATAAGGACTTTATTTGAGGCAGGAATATTGCCTAAATATGACTCTGATGGCTGCATAAGCGTCCACACACGCACACCAAACAAAAAGTCTGGTAACATTTCTTTGGTTTCATTAAATTCACAAATATTTTATGTATTCACTTAATTATTTTATATATTTCATCCTTTTTATTAACAAGTTTTGGCAATAGTTAACTGATTGTGTGCACATATTTAGTTGACTAATTTATTTTGTCACATTGTTGATTTGTTGATATTTTTTAAGTAATACATCTTTCTTTGAGTTGCCAGTTCCGGAGAGGCTGCGGTGAAGGGGAAGTTGCCAGGCCTGTTGAAAACAACCCCAGCTGCTACAAATCTGTTCAGATGAGGCCTAATTAGACTAATCCACTGTATTGGTAAGGGTTGAGGAAAAGTTTAGGTTTCCTATTTTGGTTGTTTTGTGTTTTTCCTTTATTTGGGGGAGTTTGGTTGTTTAGATTAATTTCCCTATGGGTTACTGTTTAGTATTGTATTGATAAGTAAGCTATAGTTTTTTTTTTGTAATTTGGTAAGTAAATACTCTGCTCCTCTTTTGTGCCAACATGGCCTGATCTGCCAGAATATATGTCTCCCTCTTGTGTCAGTTAGGGTGGGTCAGTTTGTGCTTCAGTTTCCTATAGTTGCTTTTGTTAAAGTTTGATTTTGTCAACCTCTTTTATGAGTCCAAACGTTCCTTTATCTTCCTTTTTTTGAATTCTTTGCAAATAAATGTTAAATAATCTTTTTCTAAATCACCTGTGCTGCTCTGATTTTTCGGCTCGGCCCCTCACAATGACAGAAACTTAAAGTTTTAATAGTTGGGGATTTGAATATCCATGTTTGTTGTTCTGCAAAGCCGTTGGCCAGAGACTCTGTTGGCCTATGCAGGGTCTTAAATACACTCTTGTTATAGATTAAACTCATCGTTTAAGTCTGTGATGCTGTGTTTTAAGACCCTACGCTTGTTGATTTTGGCGTGCCGCTCCCCTCTCACATGGTTAAATGACGCGTTACCATGCAGTCATGTTGTAAACTCCTCGACAGCTGCTCGGTTCTCAGTGGTTTTCAGCTCTGCTATCATCTCGACGGAAACTCTGTGCTGTAATTCAGATTTTGAGGGAATATCATCTCACTTTTATTCAACCTGCCAAACTGTTTTAAATACTTAGGCTCCACTGAACACAACACGAGGCTCTCCAAGCCCAGATCTGGTTAAATGATGCAGGAGAGCTGAGCGAAAATGTAAAAAAGCTAAATTACAGGTGTCTTTCCAGATGTTGAGGGACAGCTGGCACTTTTATCACAAAAACCATAAAAGCTGCTAAGACATAATAATGTTCAGATATTCTTGCATGCAACCATCAGAATCTCCATCTCGGGTTCTGTTTAAAACCATTAACTCTGATCTGAATGTCCTACAAACAGGCTGCCTGGAGAACTCAACTCTTCTTGAGCTTTTTTAATGATAAGGTTGGAAACATTAGGGCCCTAATTAGCCCTCCCTCTTTTAACCCCTCCTTCTCTGTCACATCCTCTGCTGTTTTTGACCAGTTTGAGCCTGCCAGGACCTCATTAGCCACATAAAGCCTTCCGGGTCTCCTAATGATCCAGTTCCACCTTGTCTTTTGTTTTTTTTTTAAAGATTTTTAGTGGCCTTTATTAGGAAAGTAGGTAGACAGGAAATGGGAAGGATAAGCGAAGGGGGAAATACACGCAGTACAGAGCGACAGGCCAGGACTCAAACCTGCAGCATCTGTAAATGGCGCCTGCTCAACAATACCATCCAGGGCTCCACCTTGATCTTTTTAAAGAGGTTTTTTCTACCTTGGCACCTTATGGCAGTTTAGCAAATGCGATTTACCTTTGTCATGGTTTTGGTGTTTAGTTCCTGTTTTATTTTGAAACCCATGTCATTGTGTTTCAGTTTTGACTTCCTTTGTTCCCATCTGCCCTGATTGTCTGCACCTGTGTCTCATCAACCCTTCTGTGTATATCTGGTCTTGTCTTTCCCTCGCTCTCTGCTGGTCTGTACTGTTTCTAATATTTATATATATACATTTTTATATATATACATTTTTATATATATATATATATATATATATATATATATATATAAATTTATATATATATATATATATATATATATATATATATATATATATATATATATATATATAAATTTATATATATAAAACTTATTTCTAATAAATAATTTTTTTGTAGCTCCTGCCTCTTTGGTCTCCTGCATTTGGGTCCTATCCACCACATCCTTCAGGTTTAAAGCATGTGGTAGAAACACCAATTGTGAAAAAGCCTGGCTTAGATTTCTCTACATTTTCAATTTTCAGTCCCCATTTCTAGAATCCCTTTACTTTCTAAGCTTCTTGAGAAAACAGATTTCTACCACTTGATAACCTTTTTTTAGATGAGTACAACATTCTTGAGGTGTTCCATCCTGCATTTAAAACCCATCAAAGTACTGAATTGGCACTGTTTTTTTTTAATATTATTTTAGCCACAGTATAGCACCCGTTTTCATCAGTCTCTCTGACGAACACCTCTCTTCAGAAAGGCAAAAAGCCGTCTCAACCTTATAAGTTTAAATTACACAAAATACATCCCATTAAAATAGTCACAGAGCCCACCAGCAGCAATTTTTAGTTTTCTTTCTTAACTCAAACATAGTACAAACATCAAAAAGAAAACACATACCTGTGCAACAGAAAAAAAACACAGTATAGCACCCGTTTTCATCAGTCTCTCTGACGAACACCATTAAGAGAGAGCCACAAAAAGCTGGATGAGAATCGATCTGAAATGGCGGCTAGCCTCGCTCAAACCACCGATTTCACCAGCAATACTCAGCAGTGCTATACAAAGTAAAATACACACACCTAAATGAAAAACATGCTACAATAATATAATACAGCATAACAAAAACATAGCACAGGTTTATGTATCTTTAACATCCTTTTTTTATCAACTTTTTTTACCAGAGCGCGATAGTCTTACCTCACTTCAGAAAGGCAAAAAGCCGTCTGAAGAAAAGTGCGCGAAAAAGCAGGAAGTGACCTCGCGGCACAACGAAACAAAGGAAATTAACAAAATAAAAGCTTCTTACCAAAATAAAATTAACTTTTGGTGAAAATTAACTAACGTATATATACATCGGTTACACATGCACAAAATATTTCTACAAGTACAAATATTTTTTGCAAGTACAAATATTTTTTGCACACGCACAAAATATTTCTACAAGTACAAAGTTTATTTACAGATACAAAATATTTATGGCTTTAATTTGAGTCCATATTAATTTCTATATTATATATGACTGCAGCCATGAGGTTTTTTTTATTTTTGTTTGCAGTTCATAATTTGATCTGGTAGTTGTCATAGCATCCTCAATGTGTGGCTATATTGAAGAGAATAATAATGCGTTGTTCTCACATTTCCTCTTATATAAACTACACATGTAATAAAATGTGCTCCATCTCCTGTCACAGCGACACTCTGTTGCATTTGGTCGGTAATGAGCGTGTGTTATGAATACAAATGGAAAAACTCTGCCACAGCTAATTTGTATACATGACTTATGCTTTGTGGCATCATGATCAATATTAATACTTTATTTATCAACAGCAACTGATGAAGTATTATCTGAAGAAGAGAAATGAAGGTGACCGCATTTTAAATAGGCCATTTCTTATTAGCGATGCATGGTGCCTGATTCATTTGTCACATATTTGGTGTTTCTATTTAATGACTGACTTTTAAGTAGTTAATCACATGCCTTTTAAAACACAAAGCAGCTTTCATGATTGCTGTGTGTTTATTGTCTAATTGGACTAAACATATGAGATGATCTGTCTGTTTATGTGAAGAAAACCAAAGGAACAGCAGCGCGTGTGCACGCTAATATGCATGTTTCCAGAATGCCATTTAATGCATAAAACGTTACATACACGTGTGTGTGTGTGTGTGTGTGTGTGTGTGTGTGTGTGTGTGTGTGTGTGTGTGTGTGTGTGTGTGTGTGTGTGTGTGTGTGTGTGTGTGTGTGTGTGTGTGTGTCAACTCAATGTATCTATGTAATTACGGACAAAATTGATTATTACGAATTCAAAAAGCCTCTTATACACAAAAATCGTTAACTACGTGTGCACGAATCCCCTGATACATGTGTACAAGTATACATTTACGCACAGATCAGCACACAGGGTTTTGACACTCTTCACATCTCCGAAGCCTCACAGATTCTAGCTTACACGGTGCGTTTGAGTGCTGGTGCAAAGCTGGGTCATCTGGTTTTGCTTCCGAGTCAAGCATTTTTTCCCTCGTTACTTTGTTCCTGTTGAACTTGTAATGAATTGTGGAAAATTGTAGATTTTGTGTGTAAAAATGACTATTTCACATCTCATGGTTATAACACATTCACTTCGTAATATTCTAAAAGTCCTTATATGGATATGTGTTTATTATATATTCATTATTTATGAGCCATATGAATGTAATCAGATGGTTTCGGCAATGACTGCAGGTGGTGGACTTCTTCTTCGGTTGTGAAAAGTCAAAAAAGTCAAAGTTGGTAATGGTGGAGCATCACAGTGGTGTACCCAACAAAGCAGCTACTGTCTATTAACTATAAATCTGGACATTATTATTATCAGTTTTTGTCTTGAATAAAATGCAGAGTAGAATCGACATGAATATAATTCAATATTGAGGACATTTATGAAATTCATTGCCAGAAACTGAAAAAGCATTAGTTATTTCTGGCTTTATAAAAACACTAAAGTTAACGGATTACTTTTTATTCTTTTTTATTTTCAATCCTGTGGGCCGTCGTCGGCTTTGGCACAATAGCTGCCAGCTTCTCGCTGTAAATGCCCGGCCCGTCCAGACCATGGATCTATAATATTAACTGGATGGTACATCGAAAATGGCTGCCCATTCATTTCAATGCAATTTGCTCACTCAGCACATACGCCGGAAAAATTTCTGACTTCCGGGTTTACTTCCGCGTTAAGGAGCCCATAGAGCATGCGCAGTTGAGTCACCTCCCATGATGCTCTGGGGCCTCCCATCATGCCCCGGAGCAACATCAATGGCACCGACACGGCCGTGACGTCACGCCCAGAAAGAGACTTTTCTTTGACTTTTCTGGCCGTTATAAAACATTTTTGACGGATATAAAGTCCATGACTTAAAAATATAGAATACGGGGGCACGGTGGCGCAGCTGGTAGTGCAGCGGTCTCACAGCGTGTTAGTTCCCCCATGACTTCAGCGCCCACACCATGGGTGGGGTTGGCGAAAGGATCTTTCTGTGTGGAGTTTGCATGTTCTCCCCGTGTTCCCTTGGGTAGCTAATGGGAGCTACTCTCACAAAAACATGCACACAGTCCTGGGCTATACATGCTCCCTCTGGCCAACCGGGGCGCCAGATGGGGTGGGGAGGATCCGGCCGGAATAACGTGATCCTTCCACGCGCTACGTCCGGCCGGAGAAACCCCACCCTGTCTGGTGAAAAGATGCGGCCTGCTCACTCCTCAGGTTAAGGAGGAGACCTGAGCTCAGTGCAGGGCCCTCCCGGGGTTGGTAGAGGATGGCAATGCACAGGACTGTCAGTAGGTAGGAGCACGGGGTGGTAAAAATGGGAAAAAAACCGGGATAAAAATATTAAGAAAAAAAAAAAATATATAGAATACAAAGATTAGTAATTGCCGGTGATTACAGCTGGAGGTGTCCTGTGAACAGTTTTAGAGGCTTCTCTTTTACTATTGCGGTCTATGGGAAAAAAGCTTTCTGGGCCCCATGGGATTTTTGGTTGCAGTACCGCGGCTGGACACTGGAAAGAATCAGCGTGCCTTCTGAGTGCGAGACTCGGGGGCTGGTCCAGACTTAAGACAGTGGGTGACCAGCCTTGGCATTCTAGTCGTTAGCCTCTCTCGGGACTGTGAGTTGCCAAGTAACATCAGCAGTCTCCTTCTTCGTTGTCAGCACCGGCCGCTCAGTTACTGGTGCAGGCCTATCAGTAATCAGAGGCTCTTTGAATTCGTATTAATCACCATAATCACCGAAATCACCTTAATAATCATTTTCCCTGCAAAGTCCGTCAGACTCTCATCCTGCCACACTTACTTAATTGAAATGAGCTGAACTGAATTAAATTGACATATTTTTTATATTATGCCTCAAAGAGAAATTATATTGTTTGTATAAATTAAAAGTATAAATTATTGTGTAATAATGAATAAATAAATAAATATGTATGAATGCGTTGGGATGTTGTCTGTATCGCTCTAACAACTGAGCAGAGGATGTCACATGCAGCGTCGCCAGATGACACAGAAACTAAACAAGGATGGAAATTCACAGCCAACACTTTTAGTGTATAGACATTCCTTCACATTAACACGTCTAGAATTAAATCATCTTTTGTCAATAATTGTTAAATCAGTTTTTTATGCAAAAAGTTATCATCAAAAAAATCTATATAATCTGTAGGCTATAAGAAGAACTGGACAAAACACTCAGTGATGTCACACATTCATTTTCTTAAGAGTGGGCCAGATTTTTAAGTATCTATTTGATGCCATATTGGCAGGAGCTGCCTTTGCCCGACCCCAGTTACCCCAAAAAATTGGCAAAAAGTGTGTAACGAGCAAGCCTGGCAGCTGAACACGCCCACCTCACTTCAGTTATCACAAGCTAACTGTTTAAGTTTAGCTCTCAGCTCATGCTAACTTACCTACAGGACTCATTCTGATGAAACAACATCCAAAATGAATAACAGCGCTTTGACTGAACTCCACGGGGACCCGCCTGGTCACTTGGTCACCTAAACGTCCCACCTCAAGCTCCACATAGCAGGGACTCAGCTGTTTCTGTTCATTCTGGTAGGTTCATGTATTTCTTTAACTGATTAAATCTCATCCGCCTAGTTTTCTGAAAGATATGTACATTTCAAACCACACCTTTGATAACGTGATAAGTCAATTAAAAATCATAGAACATCACACTCAAATCAGTGTAGGTGTCGTGTTTGTATATATTAATTGTACAGCATTAGACTATCATTAAGGGGTTCCATCACATTTTATCTTCCCAAAAAAGTGAATCTGGTTAACAGCTTCACACATGAGAGTGGTTCAAAAGTGAATGTCCCTTAACTTTTTGATTATAAACCCATCGCTACTAGGATTTTCCACGACAGGAGTGGGGAAGGAAATTGCTTTAACAGAAGAGCCAGAGAAACTAATTTATAGGAGATCAAAAGCATGAAAGAGCACTTCTGTGCAGCGATGATAAGCCTTCAAGGCCTCTGCCAGAGCCCCAGGACTGCGCTTGGGTCCGAGCCGTGTGGACACCTTCTCCAACCACCTGTGTCCACCGTTGTCCAGGAGACGAGCCACGACGACGCTGCGAATGGGGCGGCTAAGCAGCTGATAAACGGAGAGCAGCGGTGAGGAGGTAGATAAACAAAACACAGCCAGAGATAAGGGGATAGCGAGGGTGCTGCATGCTATCGTCTCCAAGTAATTTTCATACATTACTCTTCAAAGGGATTTAGCAGTGTGTATGTGGTAGGGGTGTGTGTGTCTGTGTGTGTGTTTTAAAGCCTGCCAGCAAGAGTGATTGTTGTAATTATTCTTGAAGCATAAAGGTATTTTGTTCCCTCCATAATCAATTACCACCTCTGCCCTTTGACCGCGCTCGTGCAGTGTTTTTTCAGCTGCCTGCTCCATCGGACTTCAAGACATTTGCAACCCACCATGTTTTTCTTCATTGTGACATCAACCACAACGCCTGTAATGTTAATGTGAAGTTAAAAACAAGCATCTTATCACCAGCTTCTTGTTTTTAAGAGTTGTTCTATAAAATTGCAGCATGTTTCCTCTTTTTGTTGTTGTTTTTTTGACTCTGTACCAACATTGGACTTGTGAACAACAAGATTGCCTGTTAAGCTTTCATTTTATTACGGCTGATGTTTTGTGGCAGTTTATTTTATAAAACAATGTTTTTAGTATAAATATACTGGCACTGTAGCCTCACAGCTTCAGGGTTTCCAGCACAAATCCCATCCAGAGCCTCTTTATGTGGAGAGTTCTACAATGATGTGTTATTATAATGGGTAACTGTAATAATATTACTTTACCCGAGCAACGGGAAATGTAAATGCATAAACTCTTATTTCAAATGCATAAAGTTATTCGAACAACACCCCTCAAAAAGTTTGTGTAGCTTCTGTCAACCGTGGGAGTAGCCTCTTGGCAGCTAACGTGATGGCTAGAGCTCTTCTTTTTGAAGATGAAACACGCTTGAAAGATGGACATGGAATTGCTAACTAGGGATGGGAATCGAGAACCGGTTCTTCTTGAGAACAAGTGTTTCAATTCCTTGGAATCATTTGCAAATTTTCCATGAACGACGTCATCACACACGTTGCGTAGCTTAGCCAGCAGTCAACAAACATGGCGACCAGTAAAGTTTGGTTACACTTCAGTAAAAAAGACGACAACAGGGCAACTTGCAATACTTGCCAAGTGAATATTTCGTCAAAGGGAGGTAATTTTACCAACATGCCAAACAATCAATGAAATTGCGTTTTCGATCCACTCCAGACCAACGTCAGTAGCCTACTTCTCAACCCAGCAGCAGCAACGTTAGCATGTCCTTGGCTAATAATACTGCAGGTAACTAATTAAGTAACAAACACTGCCTCTCATATTAACACCATTTACCTCATTGTTGTTCTTTTTTTCCAAATGAGAATCGATGAAGAACCGAATCGTTAAGCAGAATCGAAAATGATCATCATCATTTTCGATCATCGAAATGATTATCAATTCCCATCCTTAGTGCTAACACTGCTAACACAGTCTGGTTGATCGTTAGAGGACTTATCTACATTTCTACCCTCACCGATGGTCACGATGCAGATAGTAACTAGAAAAACAAAAAAACTAAAAAAAAACACGGACACACGTACTGTAGCTAAAATACCTTTTTTTTCCTCTACAGGGTAGTTGAACTCTCCGTTAGAGGGAGGGTAAGAATTGTGTCATTCAGGAGAGACGGAGTAGATGCGCTACTCCTCCACATTTAGAAGAGCCAAGTTGTGGTGGTTTGGGCTTCTGGTTAGGATGCTTCCCGGGGGACTCCCAGGGAATGAGGTGGACTCCAGGTATAGACATGTGACCGGAACATGGATACGGATGGATGGATGGATGGATGGATGGATGGATGGATGGATGGATGGATGGATGGATGGATTGACCAGTCATTTGATTAATGGGCCATTTTTGACCCATGAGAAAGGTGCTATGGTTCCAAACACATCAGAGAGCATGACTCTAAACCAAACCCAAGTTTGGACTGATTTGACACCTTTTATAAGCCAGAACTTACTTTGGAGGACAGAAGGATACTGATTTGTGTCATGCGGTTTAATGGTCCAATGCTTTTTGTATTTTATCTGTGCTACAAATTAATTTCTGTGATATAAATATTATTCTTGATAACGTAACCACAGATTTTCAGTTAGAATAATCGCATCCTCCCATTAAAACAGCTTTAAACTGTATTCCATCACACAACAAAGAGGATGTAACGCTCCGTCGAACACGACTTTGTCTCCAACTGATGATGTTTCACTAGTAGAAACAGCCACTGAAATGGGAATGGGTGGATGACCCGATGCAACAACATAACTAATATTAACGACTTTATTTGACGGGGAATAATAAACATACTGATAATATAACCTATGTAGTGAGTAAGAAGTAATTAGGGTCATTACTTGCTTTTATTTTTGAGTTAAAGGCTCAGCGCTGGTGGAGTTGACATTTTCCCACCGTGCCTCCAGGAACTTCCTCCCACAGTCCAAAGACAGGCATGCTAGGTTGATTGTTGCCTCTAAACTGTCCGAGGAAGTGAGCGGTCTGTAGTTGTTTGTCTCTGTGGCGCTCCGTGATGGACTGCTGACCCCCCCAGGGTGCACCACCGCCTCACCGTCCAACATGAAGCCTGTGCAGAATATGGATGAATGGAAATGTCATGCGGACTCATGAAGAAGCAGCGCGTGAGGACTTTAACCACATATTTATCATTTTGTTTTGTGGCATTTACACTGAAGACGTGGAGGACTGGCAGGCTTTCGTGTAGCGGGAGGTGACAGCGTCGGCAGGGAGACCGCGCAAAGAAACAAATGTCAAAATACAGGGGCATTTCATCTGTTTCTTTTCTGCGGTTTTCACTTTTTGCAAGATTAACTGGTGGCATTTAGTCTGGAAAAGACGGAGAACAACTGCAACAAAAAAAAAAAGCAAAAAAATATTACATTAAAAGAAAATAGAAACATGACACAGATCAAATGAAACTGTCTCCTTAAATCCGTCTGTTCTTGTTTCACTCATCTTGTCTCCTCGGCACTGTGAAGCCCAATCCGAGCCGCCCCGTGTAAACTCTGCAGGAGTGCTGGCTCGGGCTGACGATTTCACAAAAACGCTTTCATCAGAGTTTAACTCTGATGGCTTCATTTGAAGGTGACATGAAACGGGACTCATTTAAAACTGGCAAAAAAAAAATATTTAAATCAGGTGCTTATTAAAATCGCAGATAAACAAGAAGACTCAGATTGGACACAAGCTTGTCTTGAGAGGGCTAACTATGGTGTAAATGTCGATCAACATATGTGCCGCGGTTGATTGAATGCCTCGGTGATGCAGGTTTCATCATCTCGTCCGGGCTCACAGCTGGAAAATCAGAGAAAGAATGAAGAATATTTTTTTAAATCTATCTCTCAGCAGTTGATGTAATGACGAGAAATGTTGTGCCTCAAAAAGTCGCACGTGATCTGGATGTCAACCTGCCAGACCGCCATCCAGATGTGTGAACGGTTAAGCTTGACTTCCGAAAGCTGCCATCACAACACAGCTACATTTCAATTAACTGCTCAGAGACCCGGTGACGACGTGCTCATTGGAAGAAAGGGCTGTATCATTACCGTTAATAAAAGCACCATTATTCAGCTGTAGATAATTGCTATTTCTAAAATCCTGTCACGGAGCAATTTGTGTGCACTTTATTTGGTTATGTAATGCTTTTTTTTCATTTGATTTAATGGTCATCTGACATTAGATGTCATATTTCATTCAACCGCACTCGAAGTGCACTCAGAGAGAGGTTTTCCTACGAGGCGGAGGATGTGATACGCAGCCAGAGTCAGCCTGGAGTTCCACTTGATGTATGACCACGTATTTGACCCCCGACACCAGATAGAAAAGTCCCGGTGTGGGATGGGAAAGGCTAACCTCCCCCTCTGCAGCTCTTACAGGCACCTCACTTTTAAGCTGCACAAGTGGAGTTCAACAGCCGTGAAGAGGTTGTGGCCTGAATCCTGCAGAATGGCCACTTCGACGTTTGCCTTCCACGAGAGAGCGAAACGGGAAAAGACTGACACCACTTTAATGTCCGTCCATCAAATGTGAGGATGCAGCTGGGAGGACTTCGGCTCAGTGTGGAGTAACGGCTCGAAAAATAAAAGGTCCAGGGATTGAAATAAAAAAGAAGAAGATGCTGTATTTCTATTTAATAACATTGCTATGGGACCGGACCGGTACAAGGTCTTCAGTCTAACAATACTGAGCTACGTCATCCAGGACCTTTCAGATAAAAGTGCACTTCAAACTCAAATATACCTCAGAACTCTTTGTTTGAGTTAAGTGGGTCTGCACACAGAGATAATGAACGACGGAGATGGGATTTCTGTGTAAAATATAAGGAAGATGTAATATAAAAGAAATAAAGAGGTTTACTGTTGGACCCTGTTCAAGGAGACACAGTTGAGTCACCCAAATTGTGTGGGTTGTGGGCCTTTGCCTCTGGACCGCATCATCTTTTTTTAGTTCAATACATTTGAAAAGATTAACATTTCCCTGGATTACGGTCGCAGTTTTTATGATGGTGGGTCCTGAAGTCCCGGAGTTGAGAACCGCTGTCCCAGTCGTCATTCACTGGCACTTAGCACCAAGTTCCAATCTGCCCCACCACGGTTATAAACAGCAACAGGCAAAGTTTAAAGGAGCTTGAGGCCGGATTGTGGCAAGATTTATGAAAAAAATCCGTATACATTTTAAGTTTTCTAGTAATAATGTCAGATGAAGCGTTCCAAACCCAAAAGAGTGAGCCCTCTAGTGTATCTCTCCTTTGCCTTGAACAGGCTGTGTGCTGCAAAATGTGCTGCAATTCGGTCCCGAATTTCCCGCACTGGGCTGCGGATGTGACGTCACATGACGCTGCATGTGCGTTCTCCCCGTTCTCCCGTGCCGGCTTCGCTGTTGGCTGCAGTACCCCCAACGGCCGTCGTGGTGAAGGGTGGCGCTAGAGAGTCTCATTTATTAAAAGGAGCCTCAAGCTCCTTTAAACATCAAGGTCCAGTTTAAAATGTGTAGTCTTGTATTCCTAATTTCATGTGTACAATCAGTAGCTTTTTCTTTCTTTTAACCATTTGTCTAGGTTTGATATGATCCCAAGCGTCTCAAAACTTTTTATAGTATATGACGTACTGGCATGTGCTTTTGATGCCATCCATTTACTTTCGTTTATTATTTTGACATTTCATGTCAAATATTGTTTTCGATAATTTTTTTGTTCATTGTGTTACATTGTTTTATGAAATTGATCTTAGGCGTCTTACATCAGAAGTCATAAACCAGTGAAAAACTCTGTCGTACGTGTGCGAGAGGAGGTCGTGCAACTACTGTACCACGGACACAAGCACAATATTTGGCCGATTGGCAGAAAGGATTCACAAATCATTGTCTTTTTGTTGCTTGCTTTTCTTTTTTTTAACTGTCTTTTAACAGCAAATGTTTGACTCGGGGTGTCTTTCCTCCGTCCCACTGTACTCGGAGCATTTTCCTTCCTTTCATGTTTGGTTGACACTCTTAACAATACTGTTGTGCCACGTTTTCAACCTCCTCCCCGTCACCGTGACAACAGCTGCCACGAGCCACTCATTTAGACGAACTAGACTTTTTTCATCACCTAGAACTGGATGAATTTTCTGAAAAATGTTGGTTAATTTTGCAGTTTCTTCCGTGCGGCGAAAAACGCTGCTGCCAGTTCTGCAGTTGCCATGGTTACCGGCCTCACTAGCTTTCTCTGCAGGGTGTCTGCAAGTTGTTTCTGAGACTTTCTAGAAACAAAGTCATCATCGTGCCTCTGAATCCCTCTGGCATCCTCACCTGATCGGTCCGTGACGGCGGTGGCAGGTTTTTCACACGGTGGGAGAAATGAGGACAGACACGGATTCTGTCCTGCTCTCTCTCTCTCTCTCTCTCTCACCCGGTACGATCCAGAACCGTCCACGGGCCACGTGTCTCGGCAACATTTAGACTTGAAATTAACACACAAGTCAGAGCCTCTCTGTCTGGCGAGGCTGATCCCCGGCTTTTCCTGCTGGTTCCACCAGAATTACCCGCTTCGCTTATTTGTTCAATTATGCTGTCGGCCCAAATGAGACCGACATGTGACACCAGTTTTGGGCCCATTCGCCAAGCAGCTATTTTTCAGGCCCATTCAGATGGGACCCTCATACAAATACTGGCCAGATATTATCGAATCGAGTTTGATATTAACTCAATGAGCCCACTGCATTAAGTTATAAAATATATGCCCGGATTGATTTGAGCTGTTTCCACATGTGTATTGATCTGTCCTCATTGATTTGGGTTTTTAAAAATACAGGAAGGATAAACACTTCTTTTTCCTTCGGATAAAAGAAAGTCGTTCAGCTTTATTTGACTTTTTCACAGTGCTTCACTTTTCCTGATCTTACCTTGATGATTTATGCAGATCAGAAAGCGGTCTGGTTTCATTAAGCGTTCACCCTCTCGCTGTGTTTCGGAGGGAGAACCGAATTCTCTTTGAATGATGCCGAATTAAAAGAAATAAATAATGAAACAGCACGAGGGGCGGAGGCATTAACAAATCCAGTTCCCACAGGAGGAAGAGGCAGGCTGCTCCCAATAAATGTGCTCAGGGCTTTTAAAGCGATCAGTCTCACACAGACATCGCGGCGTGAGGAAATCAGCTTTTTGTAGACAATAATATTTTATTGATTCAACACAAGGTGTTGGATAATGCGCCTGCCAGCTGCTGCTCCACGGCAGCTGCAGCTGTTAACAGGAATTACCGACAATTTTTGAATGCCTCGTTCTCAACACGGATGCCAGCGCACACAAGGAAACATCAGGGCTCGTCTTTATTAACACTGGCTGGATGATGAACACGTTTACCAGCCACCTAAAAGAAAAAGCTTAATTTGTGAGGAATAAAACTACTTTTCATTTCCGGTATAAGAAAGTATATGAAGCCGCGGCCGTCGTGGATTTTCTCTGATGCGGCTTTGCTTCGCTGCATTGTGCTCTTCAAAATGACACGGTTGCCAATCTAAATCCATCAGAACCAAGGCCTTCAGATGTTATTCCTGCCAGACTTTTGAGTGAGGCTTTTATGGCAGTTGAAAATATTTGATCCTGTGTAAATAAGTCTCAGTTCGCAGGTAGCGTTCCCTGCTGCCTTCAGCAGGTAGTTGAGCGCTGAAGAGTTCAGGAAAGCCTTGACTGTCTGGTTTGCAAACTTCGAGAGGCTTGTCTGAGACAGCGTTTCCCTGAATCATACCTGCTATGTATTCAGTTCAAGGTCTAATTCGACATGGTGGAGATGACCAGAGTATATTTAAGTTATTTATGATGATGGAGATTGCTCCGTTTTTTAATTTTGTTCAGATCCATCTCAGCATTAAACACGTCAGATCATCCTACCTCCTTGGGTTTTTCCCCCAATGGCCTCCTTCCTTCGTGCAAGTGTGACATTTCTTGGTTAAAAGGAATATTCAGCCTATTTTTATGTGGTTTCAAAGGAGAAAAAGGGCATTTTAAACGCAGCGTTAACACGTTCATGCTTCTTTTCTGCATGTGTGGGGCTTTTTTTTTTCCCCGATCATACACAAACACTCTCACTTGCATCACAGGCCTACATTTCATCATTTCTCCCTGGTGTCAGACAGTTACACATTAGAGACCCTCAAAGCACCTGTCCTCAGTGTGTGGGTTCAGCGCTGTGAAGAGCTGGGTTACAAGCCCTGCCCTAGCAACGCAGATTTGTGTTTTAAGCAAAGTAAATAGTAACTGGAAGTGACAACAGGAAAAAAGAAGAAGAAAAAATGGGAGTTAAGCCTGAATATTCAGAGTAAAGTCTGACAATTTTGCTGTTGCTGCCTCCTGTTTTATTTCTATGCTAATCCTAGCATCGCATGCTACTCCAGCCTGAATGGATATGGTTGAACTTCAAACTTTAAAAATAATGTTCAAAGCAAAAAATAGACCAGAACAGCTACAAAATTTGTTCAGATTGGAGGATGAAGACAACAGACTTAAACATGATTTCAAACATACTTTTGCAAGGCTAAACATAAAACAAAGGTGTATTTCTGTTACAGGTGTAAAATTATGGCATGGACAAAGCAAGGAACTGAGAGGTTGCACAAGTTTGTACCAGCTTAAGAAAATGTTTAAAAAAGAGAAGATAAGTGCCCACAAAAAAGAAGAAGGAGAAAGAGAAAAAAATAGATAGAAGAGTGGTATTTTTGTTTGTTTTCTTGTTTATATATGTATAGATAGATTGGTGTTCAGTAAGTCAATGTAATTGTATTAACAGAGAGGGGCAGGTATCATAAGTTTTCTTCTTCCTGCTCCTTTTCTTCATGCTGATAATGTGTACTTCTTGGAATTTTGTACAACATTGTTAAGAAGATATAGCATGAATGGAATAAATGAAATGAAATGAAATGAAATGAAATGTAGGCTCCATTTTTCCTTTTTCCTTTCTTATTTTATGTTTTTCTCTCAGAGACTCAATGAACTCACTGCACTCTCGCCAGTTTAGCTTTGGTTTCAAGCTTAACCCCTCATTAACCCCCTGTGTGACATAAGGCCGTCTCGCGACATCTCAAAGCCCAATGAGCCGGTGGTCTAAGCTGCAGCTCTCAGCTGGATCCGTGGTATCAGCTTCAGTGTCACTTTAGAAAAAAGTCATCTAGCATCACGCTCATGGTGCCCCGTCCCTTTGGACTCCCGTTCTGGTTCACCCGACAGCTGTGCCACATCTGTGTCACAGATCAACAACCATGAAACCAGTTCACACAACTTCAACCGGGGATATTCTGTCTCCAAAATCATCATCAGGCTACTGGTCCACGGTCACTACCTAGGGACTCGTATGTAGAGAACTATGTCGGGCCTTGACTGAACTTTCCGACATTACTACGGTCATTTTGTCGGCTTTGTTCATTGCGTCATTGCAGTTGCAGAGATAAAAGATGTCACATTGCCACCAGCATCTGTCTCATTACTGTATAATCTATTTCAATATCTTTGCAACATCTAGTTTCCCTTCAGGGATTAATAAAGTATTGTTGAACTGGATTGAATTGAATGGACGTTAAGACTGCAAACTCCCCCTTAGGGAAACGTAGTAATTGCAGTTCGGTTTTCACATCATAAACAGTAACCTTTAGTGTTTAATCATGTTGTGGTTGTTACAGTAGATACACGTTTAATTTGAAGACACAAGCTTGAAAAAGTCTTTCTGGGCTGCTTCACAAAGTGTAGAGGACCCCGAAATACAGGATGCAGGACACAGGAATACAAATCAATGTTTTATTTATTTATTTTAAAAATAAATGCTGCTGCAGGAAAAAAAAGCCAAAAAAAGCAGACAGGAGACAGATGAGCACCACAGGGGGGGACATGAGAAGCATGACAAACGTACAAGCAGGGGAAGGAGGAAAAACAGGACAATACGTGGTGGGCTGTCGAGGCAACAAGAGGGAAACACAAACAGAGGAAAAGCCATGTACTTTCAAAATAAAACACAGAAAAAGACCCCAAAGAAAAAGGACATGCAAACATCAACGTCATCAAAATCCATAAGCCACGACAGCAACAAGCATGGACAAACCCTTTCCAGCTCTGGTAAATGTGTAAAAAACTATTAATTATGGTTTTTGTTATATCCTCATGCACTGATTACAGGTTACAGAACACTAAGGTCTAAAGAAGTTAATGTACCTGCAGGTACGCGAATAAAACACTATTACTGCAGATGACAGGAGTCCACAGATGTGGGGTGTGTCGGCGGTGGACAGGAGGCTGTGGGCGCTAAAACACCTCCTCGCAGTACTCGAATTGTAAAAAAAAAACAGGGGGGGTGGTGGATTTTATCATATGGGGACAGATAATTTGTGCTGATTACAAATAATATAATATATTATAAACAATAGCACTGACCAAAACACCTGCAGAAATACTGCAGGAATGACATAGCAGCAGTTAAATGCAGCCTTCTGTAAGCTTTAAATATCCACTGGGCTTACATCAAATACATCAAAACACAACAATAAAAAACAGTTTTCTGAACTTATCAATATGACTCTATCCTTCACAGGATAAGTAAAATGGATCACTGCAAAAACTCAAAATCTTAACAAGAATATTTGTCTTATTTCTAGTTAAAATGTCTCAATTTAGTAAAAAAAAATCTCATTACACTTAAAACAAGACTCATCACTGGAAAAAACAACAATTTTCACCTGTTTCAAGTAGATTTTCACTTGAAATAAGTAGAAAGATCTGCCAGTGGAACAAGACTTTTTTTGCTTATAATAAGAAGATAAATCCCACTGGCAGATTTTCCTACTTATTTCAAGTGAATATTTACTTGAAACAGGTGAAAATTGTCAAATAAGTTATTTTTCTGGTGTTATTTTTCTGGTGATGACTCTAAATGTTGAAATAGCAGTAAAACCACATTCATTGATGAAATGACATAAGGGATGGAAAGGCAGGATGGCAGTTTTACAGGGGGGATGATTTTGACCGTTTTTATTTCAGGGGGGGATGCCATCCCCCCCCATCCCCCCTCACCTCCCCTCAACTCCAGTACTGCCTCCGCGTCACTTAGACGTCAGACTGGACTGAGGCAGTCTTCAAAAAAACATCACTTTTCAGTTGGTGCAGCAGATCAAACATGACTGACAACACCACCCTTCAAAGTGACCGACCGAGAGGCTTTTTGTGGGTCTTCTGCTTCACACGCAAGGTCATTCTTCCCCCAGCAGCTTAGACGATGACGCTACAAAGATTATCCAGTACGTATCTATTTCTGCTCCGGCCTCCTCCTGGAAACCTGAATAAAGATTCAGGCAGGTATCGCAATCAGATGAGTGGATGTCGTTTCCATTGAGTGATTAATTAATGACGTTTTATTTAATTCACTTCAATAATGGCACTTTGGCAGCCGCTTGTTTCACTTGAAAGGCTCGTCAGTGGCACTTTGGAAAGCTTATTTATC
This sequence comes from Cololabis saira, assembly GCF_033807715.1. NCBI lineage: Eukaryota > Metazoa > Chordata > Actinopteri > Beloniformes > Belonidae > Cololabis > Cololabis saira. The sequence continues at coordinate 41,373,121 of NC_084590.1, forward strand.
ACAATAAAGATGAATCATGGTGAAAGCTGAGTTGATTGGACGAGTACAGCCCTTTTACTAACAATGCACTTGAGACTCACGGACAGGAAGCTCCTTCATGACTTTCATGCTATATAACACGATCTGTTGATTAGCATCACTGTTTTGGAAGCTGCAGGAACAGTGTGGTCACAATCATCATCGTGAATGTCACGTAGAGGGTTAGACTTTTGAGGGACTCTGTCCTGTAGTTACGGCGACGCATCATGTCCCCACATCTTTGCTCTGTATGAGGTTATTACTTAAATTATCCCAAATGTTTTTGTCTTTTCACGACTCCCCTTATTAAGTAGAGTCTTGTGGAAGATCACGTCCTGTACCTTCGTTGGCTCTCATTAGCCCTGACATGTCACTCTTGATAGTTTTACCTCCCTTGCATCCTGTCTGCAGAGAAAAGAGCCGTTATTATGTGGCATCAAAATTAAGATAATCAGCATCTTTTCGGATCTTCTCTGCACCATGTTCCCCCAGCGAGCTGGATTTCACATTCAGAAATCCACAGGACAACACTGGAGGGGAAAATGCTTCCAAGCAGCACGCCAATTTACCGAAGGAGAGAAAAGTGCTAAAAATGACCCAAGGAGTCATAACCAAAGCTTTTATTGTTGCACTGGAAGAATAAAGCCATTATAGTCATCAAAGTCATTTTGTATGCGAAATGAGGATGTAGGAGGACCACCAAGTCCTGAAAATACGTCTTTCGGTGAGTGGCTCAGATTTACAGGGTTCTGTTACCTCTCGGACCCAGATCAGAGGGGAATAATCCAGATTCTCCATATATATCTCCATGTATATCTGCACCTCAGGATAGGTTACATAAAGCTGCCCATCGTCCTCACCCCACAGAAGATGGTGATGTAGTACAGAAAGCTGGTCAAAATCATCCTATCTTAAGCAAAACATATATTTGCAAATGAGGTAAAACAAAATTTCACGACTAGAATTCTTCAGACGAACAAAATAGTCTTTTTTTTTTCTTTCTTAGGAATTGAAACTGGTTACTAAGAGCCGGAAGGAAAGGTTCAACATGGTGCTTTCGTACTACCATCTTTCTTTGCACTGTGTTGATTTTTTTTTCTTATTCACCTGGTTCTAACTCCTACTGACTGCAGTCAAACTAAAAGTATTCATGTGGCTGAGAAATATGTTACCGACATCATCAGGAGTCCTTCCATGCGCTCGGCCATACTATCTTTTTATTCCTCGGCTTGTGCCGTGTGGAGGTGGGCTCTTCTTTTGTTAAAAATGTTAAAAATGACACACGACAAACACACAGATGCAGTTCTTACTGAACGCTTCAGGCTTAATTTGTCACCTGACAGCTCTTTTATGCAGCATAAATGCAAACAAACAAACAAAAAACCCTTCAAGGTTTGACATGTTCGTAGCGGCTCCTCAGTGGGAACCTCTGATCTGAAAGAACCTTTCTGAGCCGTTTCACTGGGAAACAGCTGTCCGGTGATGAAGGCTGCTGACAGCCTGCGTTCCTCCTCTTCACCCCTCAGACAGTCTAGAGCAGTTCACTGAATATCTTTTAAATTATAGAAAATGTCAGTTTCAACATTTTGTGGGATTTCTTTTTGTTTCTGAATGTGCTTGCCACACCGGATGATTGACAGGTAAATACAGTGGTAAAATATGTGTTGAAATTAACTAGTTCTCTGCTTTGATTTGACATGAAATGTGATCTGATCTTTGTCGAGCTGTTATTAATAGACAAACACAGTTTGATCTGTATAAACACAGACCCATTAAAGCAGTGTTTCTCAATCCTGGTCCTTGTGGGCCCCTGTCCTGCATGTTTTAGATGCTACCCTGCTTCAGCACACCGTGATAAAAGTACCTGTGTCATCAACAGAGTTGTGCAGACCTGGTGACAAGCTAATGAGGACCTTTAATTAGAATCAGGTGTGTTGGTGCAGGGAAACATCTAAAACATGCAGGACAGGGGCCCACGAGGACCAGGATTGAGAAGCACTGCATTAAAGGAATGATTTGGACCGGTGCTCTTTACAGAACTGCTCCAGAACGGCTCTCTCGGGGTTATTCCCCAGCATCTCTGCAGAGGTGGACTGGGCTCTGACTGGGCCGGTCCAAAAGGAGGATTTTCTTTTTCTGAAGCCTTTTACTTCCAATGGTCAGTCATTATCCTGCTGCATCAAACACAGCTTCTACAAAGCTTTCAGTTTGACATCACCCTGGAGGATATTTTGATATTTAGACTGGGATATTAATTTTTTCCTCTCAATGACTCCAAGTGGTCCAGGTCGTGATGCCCCTTTCCCCTATACTCAACGATTGAACAATGCCTTACATATGACTCATGGACAGAGATGTTTGCCAGTTCCAGTTTTTTACCATTTTATCTATGACATATAAATCGTATTTTATGGGAAATTAACAGGAAGGAACACAGAAAACCAGTTAATTCAGAAGGGTTCACATAGAAAGACTGAATCATGAATTACGGTATGCAATGAAAAATGATAGACTCATGTCTTGTTTTCAAAATGTTCCTAATAAAAAGTTTTATACAGATGGATGCACAGTTTGGATGGGATGTTAGTTTACGTCTAATCTCTTGATTTTATTCAGGTTTTGTCCAGTCAGACTGGTAGATCTGCAGGATTTCACTCCTCCAGGCTCAGGGCTTTCTTGTACACTTCTTCAGTGTTGGTCCTGCAGCAGGTGTGCACCACAGTGCACGTACCGCAACGTCATATTCCTCACTCATGGTGTCAATGTTTTGGTGACACATAGAAGATAATTCTGCTCATCTCTGGTACTCATCACCATCGGAGATCCATCAGGCAACTGTCACAAGCGCGTTGACAGTTGGAGCGAATGCAGACAGGACAGTCCCCCTGTGGTTCTCACATTAGACTCGGAGCTCCCCAGGGACACAACCTGATGCCTATCTGACAGACAGTCAACAACCCAGGAGACAATAAACGGGCTGCCACCCATCCTGCACAAGCTCGCAATCAGCAGAAGACACTGGGTGGTATTTTAAAAAGGCACATGTCCCCTCACACAACCACTGTTGCCATCATCACCTGCCCCCATCTAAAGCAAGATTTACCGGCTGTGATTTCAAAAATGACCTATTTTGCAAACAAAGTTTGTGTGTATTTTGTGTATTTTACAGAATTTGCTGCTGATGTTTCTTGAAGAAGCATCTTACAAAATGCAATTATTTACTTTTCTACTGTTGTACTTCAGCTTATAAATTGAATAGATGGAGCTTTATAAGTCTGCATGTTATTATATTCAATTCAGTTTTATTTATATACAGTAGCGTCTATTACAACACGTTGTCGTAGATGCTAACCAGAGACAAAGAACATGACCCCCAAGCAATTATTACAGAAACACTGGCAGGTAAAAACTCCCCTAGAGGGAGAAAAACCTTAAGCCAAACAGGTTTCTTCCCTTTAAGAGGGAAGAAACCCTAAGCAGGACCTGGATCATTAGGGGGGGATCTTCCTGCTGAAGGCCAGCCAGGTAGAGCAGGAAAAGGGAGATAGGAAAGAGAAAATGAATAACAGAGGGAGGAGAGGCACAGATATATTGTCAGTGTTACATAAGACAATATATATTAGTATTAACTATCTTTTAGATGGAAAATCAAGAGTTCTAAGTACATATGACTGATACATGGTTAGTTGGTGGACTACAGAGATATGAACAGGTGAACAGGTGTAGACAGCAGACACTGGGATGGTTAGAGGGGGGGACTGCAGGTCAGCATGCAGCTCTGGCCTGTAAACATGTACAGAAGAGAAGAATATGGCAGACCAGCTCAAAACTACAATAACAACGGAGCACAATTATGGTGATGAGATTCTTCTAATTAATACCTGTGGATTGAAAAGTGCTGCATGTATAAACTGAACAAGATTGGCCCTAGCACTGAACCCTGAGGGACACCGTAGCAGACACTTATCTACGCAAAAGAAACCTGTAACATAAACATCTATCTGTCAGATAGATATAATTTAAACCAATCTTTAATCCCAACAACATGCTCTAACCTTTGCAGTAAAATGCTGTGATCTACAGTAACAAAAGGAGCACTCGGGTCTAGCAGAACCAGTAATCCATTATCTGAGGCCATAAGAAGATCATTAGTGACCCTAACCAGCACTGTTTCTGTGCTACGGGAATTCTGAACCCAGACTGACTTCAAATAGATGGTTTCTATACAAATGGTCACATAACTGGCTTGCAAGTATCTTTTCCAGAATGTTAGGTATAAATGGAAGGTTGGAAATTGGTCTATAATTCACTTGAATGTCTTGAAAGGGTTTTTTAAAATAAAGGTTTTATTACTGTGACTTTAAAAATGTACAGCACATATCCTGATTTCAAGGATAGGTTGATATGATCCAATATTGTCATACGAGTAAGAGAGAAAACATTTTTGAGTAATCGCGTTTGGATGGGGTCTAACCGACACGTGGATGATTTATATGTAGCAATTTCCTAAATGTATTGAATTTGCACCAATGGTTCAAAAGATATGACTCCTGTGTTTGAATGCACCCAGAATCTTGACTTTGGAGATTTCTAAGAAACATGATAGTCATAGTTTGAGAGTATAACACACATGCTTTAACATCCAATTAGAGCAGAGCAGAACTACTGTAAACACATTTGCAGTGTTGCCGAAGACAAATGGGAGTGCATATGTAATGTGAAGCATGTGTGCAGCAACATTGTGAGGAACACTGACAATACCTAGCTGAAAACAGTGTTTTTAAACTGCCATAAATGGGTAACTATGGTAACTAAGCATTAACAGGGCTGGCAGTAGTAAGCACACACACACACACACACACACACACACACACACAGTAAAAAAAAAGGTAATGGTGGAGAACTTCAGGACTCTGGGGAGAGCCTGAGGGAAGTTTTTGCAGCTCCATCCTCAGCTGACCCGTGGGTGTGGTTAGGGCTGTGATGGTTGGAGCTGTGATCCAAAAGGGGCCCGGGAAGGATGGGGGCAGAGTTTGGGACGGTTTGATGGCTGAGGGGGTATTCAGATCAGTGGAGTGTTGGAGTGTTGGATGATCCCATTGGGGGGTACTAAACCTGTTTAAGAACATTTTCAACTTGTTGGCTCTTTCCAGGCTGCCCCCTGCTGCTGACAGTCTTTGGTGTTAAAGCCTGTGATCTCCCTCATCCTCGTCCAGACACCTCTGATGTTATTTTGCTGGAGTTTAAGATCCATCTTCTGCCTGTGCGAGTCTTTACACTTCCTCAGTCCCACTCCACTCTGTTCTGCCGCTTTAAAGGGAAAGTTCTGTTTTTTACAACCTGGACCTTATTTCTGGCATTTTTTATGGTCGTATACTCACCCAGAAAAGTTTGGTGTCATTTGGAGTCCTTCGGAAGATATTAGGAGTTTTGTGCGAGCCGCTTCTCCATATAACGGTAGCGCATGGGGCACCGCGGGACACAGACGATGCAGCGTCTAAATAACACATTATTGCCGCGAAACTCGTTCATTTCTTTTATGAATCACTAGATCTGCTTCCAGGACCTGTTGTCTACATCCGGGGCTGTGTGTGTAACAAATAAATCAGTTTGTAAACAAGACCTCTGAACTCATGACGTCATCTCTGTGCGCGCATCGCGGACAGGTACAGCTAGACTTTGCTAACATATACTCTGGCTCAAAACGGTAAGGACGTCCATCATATTCAAAGTCGTCGTCCACAACCTCAGAATTTGACAAATATTTAGACATGTTTCAAATAACTAACAGTAAACTAACAATAGCGAACTCCAGCTGTACACAGAGCTGTGTCTGGGATGCGCGCACAGAGATGACGTCATGAGTTCAGAGGTCTTGTTTACAAACTGATTTCCTTGTTACACACACAGCCCCGGATGTAGACAACAGGTCCTGGAAGATGCACAGAAGCAGATCTAGTGATTCATAAAAGAAATGAACGAGTTTCGCTGCAATAATGTGTTATTTAGACACTGCATCGTCTGTGTCCCGCTGTGCCCCCATTCGCTCGCATTATATGGAGAAGCGGCTCGCACAAAACTCCTAATATCTTCCGAAGGACTCCAAATGACACCAAACTTTTCTGGGTGAGTATACGACCATAGAAAATGCCAGAAATAAGGTCCAGGTTGTAAAAAACGGAACTTTCCCTTTAACTCCTGAAGTCAAGTAAGACAGAAAAATCCCCCTTCTTTAACATAAATGTGTACACAAAGTAGTTTGTTTTTGAAAAACATGCAGACTACTATGACAGGAAGGGATAGTATTTGATTGAACTATGTACTATGGTGGTGCTGGTGGGTTGTTTTCATCCATTCCTCTCCAACCAACTCCTCAAAAGTATCCATGCGGCACATATTTGGTCAGTCTTCTGCCTTTGCAGACAGAGTAAAAGGAAAAAGGCATACGCGGCAGTAGTGAGCCCAGTTGAAGATGCTCAGATATTCTTTGGGAGTGACAAGAATGCACAGAATTAAGAAAAAGCACATGAAAGCGACAGCCAGGGTTAAACGTCTAGGAAATCATGTAAGTGAGATGGTTTAGACACATGAAGAAGAGTGATGTTGCATACTTTGGTAGAAGGATGCTGGAGATGGAGCTGTCAGACTGAAGACAAATTTCCAAGTGTGGTGAAAGAAGATATGCAGTTGGTGAGCGTAAGAGGCTAAGATGGAAACGTAATCTCTCCTGTGGCCACCCATGAAGGGAAGAAAGAAGGAAAGATCAGCATTTTTCTGAAGGAAATAGTTGCTGAGTGCTCCAGACGGAAGATGAAAAGGACTGATGGTACAGGGTTATATTCAGTGCCCGTTGTAACACTCATGCACACATCTGTAACAGCAGCATTGATGCAGAAAAGACAATGAGGTTTTAAAGCAACACATTGTGCTTCCAGGACCACATCCTTTCCATGGACGTCAATGCAGCTTTCAAGCGGATGATGGAAAACCATGTTTTGCACATGACATTGGCCCTGTAACCCAGTTCTGCCGCAAGTCTTTCCATGATAAACATCAGAAATAACTGTTGACTGCCCAGTGCCATGCCTTTTTGGGTTTTTGAGGGAAAGGAGCATTATGAAGTGGTGAAAGTCTTACTGCCCCAACTTTTTGTTGTTTCAGGCCTTAAAATGCAAAAAACCCCAAAAATGTTGATCAGCGAAAATTTAAAAAGAGTTATATTAATTTTAAGAATCACTCTTTTTTCTTTTTGTTAATTAATTTTCCATTCTTTTACATTTTTTGTCAGATGTGAGCTTCTATAAGCAACTAATATTAGTACAGTAACGGATGATAACTTGGATCATTTCCAGGCTTAAAACTGACAAATACATATCCTTTCAGGGTATATGTGATATAAGCTTTCAAACGGCACAAGCAAAAGGACACATTTCACTTTACAATGTCATACTCTTTACTGTATAATTTAGCCGTGTGTCTCTGCATAAGTGTGTTTGTGTGTGTGTGTAGGGGGGGTGAGGGCTGAGAATCATGATCACTTATCTGATAAGGAGCCCACTTAGACTCCTGATGACCTCATGCCTGTCCGTCTCCGTTGGCAACAGCAGCATCTCTGACACAGTTCATGCCAACCTGTAATTAAATACACATTTTAACAAATGATGAGTAAGCCAGATAAATAGAGCACAGCTCCACCATCAACTTAAGAGGTCCTTTGTAATTGGTTTTCTGGCATGAGAACAAAATGTCCTGTAGCCCTGCATCGGGTTTCAGCATCACCCCCCCGCCTCTGAGCCGTTGTAAACAGGACGAGATGAAGGGAAAAGTCCTGGAAGCCAAAAGTTTCGGTACTTGGCAAAGTAAGCGATAAATTATTGGTATTGATCAACAGCTCTGCCAAACACTGCAGACACTTGCAAATTTGTTACAGCGCCGCCGCCGTAAAAAGCAACAGAAATCTTGCCTAACGCTCAAATCAATTCTGTGACACAACCAGAGAAGATTGTTGCAGGCCAGAGCCGACAGACGACAGATCTCCAACCCAAACAGCACAGTGAGTTGCACCAAATGTCAGCCAAACGGAGTCATTTCAAATGTACGATTGGATAAATTCATTTTTGCAGCCTTTTTTTTTTTTTTTTTTAAAGAAAAAACAACCTGGAGACACAGTAGCTCATCCTGACGCCGCAATCTGTTGGAACACTGGCGATATGTCACTCAGACAAATGAAACGCCACTTTTGGTCGCCTTCTTTTATCGGTTGTTGTGCAGAAGGACACAATCAGGGATGTTGTACAAAACATATCATCTTTTCCTTCCTCACAGAAGCCACTGTAGTGCATCAGTGTATTCCAACCACCAAAATCAACACAGACTCTTTTACTCAATAATAAGCTTGTCAAGTGTATCTTTTCTTTCCCTCCCCCTTTGCTCAGCCTCCTTTCCCCCCGTGGTGGCTTGTAACCAAACAACACAATACTGCAAATGGATGCAGGGTGCTCCAGGTTAATGTACTTCATTAATGGCTTGGTTTTGCATGTCTAGCTTAATTTAACAGGCCCGAAAGCCCTGGGACAATTCTTCTGACATTTGGAGAATGCCAGGGCTGGCAGAGGAGGCTTATGTTTATTCTGAAGTACTGACAGAACGAGGAAAAGGCTTTGGGAGAGGCTGCGGCTTGTACGCTGCCTGTTAATGATGGTGTACGGCCAGAGGAGGCAGCACGCAGACAGACCTGGGGAAAAACACAGCTGGAGCGAGGAGACCAAATGTTGCAAGGTAAAGCACAGCCAGAACGGGGGATCACATCCCACCCTCCCCCCGAACACGACAGCAGCAGTCATTCACAGCAGCCCTCAAGGTTTCCAACTTCTCTTATTGGCCTCATCGCCATGTCCTGTCTATTAAAGGGTAATATATGTAAATAAATTCTATTATTTATCATCTCACATATGTATGTAGCACAAGAAAATGGGTATGAATATTGGATGACTTGGCATTATTTTGATCATCATGTGGATCATTTAGCTCAAACTTTTATGCAAACATTAATTTATGCATGTTTTTTCTTGCTGGTTGGCAAAACGGAAATGAAAAAATAGACTAATATTTTTCCATGTCATGTGCTAAAGACAAAAGAGCTCTGAAAAAGAAAAAAAGGGGGAAAAATACTTTTTCTAATCCTTTTTTTCCATTATTTAGCAATCTGAATATAGTTATAGGTCAGATACTGCAGGTGACACTTTCCACACAGCTCGCAAAACTGAAACCTCTTGATTTTCAAATACAAATGAGCCAGATGCTTTGTAGCCATCGGAGGTTTTGATAAAGCCTTTCCCTGTAATGACAGTGAGGGCAAGAGGGCACAAAAGAATGGACAGGAAACGCCAAAATAATGGGCACGTTCAATGCGGGAAAATGTCAGCCTAACAAGCGGCCCAGTTGAGCTGGATAAAGAAGCTTGAAGGGTCACTTAATGGCTTACTCGTGAAACAAAAGAGCTCGTGCTCATCATTTCAAGTGAGGGAAAAGGGTTTCGTGCTGTAATGTCTTTCATACAGAATTGAAAATAGACAGATCCCCTGAACACAAAGTTCCCTTGAGTGGATGTTATTTTCTGTGACGTGTCTGAGCACTACCGTCTCATGATGCCTATTAATCACTGGGGTGTGTGAATGTTTTATTGTTTCCCTATCCCACTGAGCCACCCCCACATACTGTAAATCAGGGTGCGGTTTTTGTGAGGTGTTGAATAAGGCCTTAAATTCGTGGTAAAAAAAGAAATATAGCCTCTTTCCCTTCAAGGTTTTCCATATTTTTTATATATTTGGACAAAAAAATAATTTAATCATCGCCAGTTGTTAAATTTCAATCCATCAGATGACCGTCAACAGATTATATTTCACCGAAACTCAAGGACTTAACTATAACCACTGAACTGTAGGTGTATTTAGGGCCCGAGCACTTACAGTGCGAAGGCCCTATTGTATCTGTAGGAATTTTTCTTTCTTTCTTTCTTTCTTTCTTTCTTTCTTTCTTTCTTTCTTTCTTTCTTTCTTTCTTTCTTTCTTTCTTTCTTTCTTTCTTTCTTTCTTTCTTTCTTTCTTTCTTTCTTTCTTTCTTTCTTTCTTTCTTTCGACGATAGGGGGGCCTTTTTGCCCCCCTAAACGTGCCCCAAAAGTCACCAAATTTTGCACGCAAGCCAGGCCTGTTGAAAAATTTAATATTTAATGGTTTGCATTAATGGGCGTTGCAAAATGGCTCAACAGCGCCCCCTAGAAAACTTTGTGTCTCACAATACAGTTTGACGTACATGCACGAAAATCGCTTAGAGGAGGCGCCACTTTCAAATCTTGCTAGCTCTCAGAAGTTGCATAGAATAACTTTAAAGAAAACTTTGTGCCTCAAGCCCCACAATACGGTTTGACATGTACGAAAATCGGTATACACCAAGTCTCTTGGCGCCATGGCCGAAACCGAACAGGAAGTCGGCCATTTTGAATGAATCGCGTAATTTATGCCATTCCTTCGGCAGTTAATACGGCCCGAACCGTAACGTGCACCCAGGTGTGTTATACATCAAAAAGTGCGTCTCCATCCTGCGACAACGCGCATTACATTTCTCAGTCAAAAGCGTTACCGTGGCGACGCTAGATGCCAAAAAGCGCGCCCCCTTCATCTGATTGGTCCATATTTGATAGTTCCTACTTTCTGCCATAACTTTTGAATGGTTTGATATAAAGACTCGTGGGTGGTGTCATCGGACTCGGTATTGAGTACTTGAACATAATTGGTGCAAATTAGCCCCGCCCCTTCTTCTGATTGGTCAATATTTGATAGTCCCTATTCTCTGCCATAACTTTTGAATGGTTTGACATAGAGAGTCGTGGGTGGTGTCATCGAACTCGGTTTTGAGTATTTGACCTTCATTGGCATGAATTATCCCCGCCCCTTTTTCTGATTGGTCGATATCTGATAGTTCCTACTTTCTGCCATAACTTTTGAATTGTTTGGTATAGAGAGTCGTGGCTGGTGTCATCCGCTAAATCTCCAGGACTGAAGAATCTACATGCAAGTCATACAAGCGCTTCCACTGCAGCACGCTTGAACGTGCACAAGGGTGTGAGGGCACCTTTTTTTTCAGCTTTTGCCTTTAGGGCTATCTGCTTCCTGTGCATCATGTTGTATGTCTTGCTGCAACTGAATTTGATTCCTCTTCCCCCCATCGCGTATTTCCAGCTCTCCGGGTTTTCTTCTACCTCCTTCCTACTCTTATTACAGATGACAGTTTCCTCTGCAGACACCGTGGTCCATTCAAATTCAGGGATAACGTCTCATCTTCCAGGTTGATACCGATGCAGAAGTAAGAAGAGTTGCAGTTCCTAGACCGACCACTTGGGGCAGGCTCCAGAAGCAAGTCAATCTCCACTGATGTTAAAATGTCCAGTTTAGCAGCAGAATAACCTCATTGGCTATCTCCAGCTCCTCGGCTCCTAACGCTTTTAGCAGCTGGGTCCTCTGGTTGAGAGGCGTTTGTCTCGAATCGTTTCAGTCCCCGTCAAAGTTGACTAAGCAGACCACGAGCCAACAACATACGTGACAAGTGTTTCCAGAGCTGAAATCACTCTGCTCCAAACCGGCAGTCACTTGCCTTGTGACTTGCAGGCCTACACTCGGAGAGTTGCATGACCTGTAAGTGATTACAGTTGGCCCCTGGTTGATTGGCAGGCCGAGTGATGGTGGGTCCCAGTGAAACTCCTGGTTTCAGCTCTGGCAGCACTTGTTTCAAATGTTTTCTTCAGTAGCAACATATAAAATGAGGGTGTTTGGATGCATTTGATTTACAAATTAATATAAAGTAATAGCATAAGCTTAGCAAGCTCCTCCCATTTACAACATGGTGCCACAGATTAGAAAGGGGAAACAAGGCTTCAAAAGCACTTCTCACAAAGCCGTGTAAACTCCCAGTGTGTGGTTCTGTTCTTCTCAGTGTGTGATGGAGCCTTTCTGACCCTTATCTTTCCATTTTCCATCACTATGGATATCAGAAAGAGACTCAGCGGTGATCATTGATGCAGTCCCACCTCTACCTGAAATCCCTCTGTTACTCCTACCTACCTACAACACCTCAACGCCACCATGCTGCCCTCATTCATGTCTTAAAGAACATACTCTTTCACTATTCCCAACTTTCTTATTCAAGGCCATGACCAGTTTTTCCAGCTCGTACTTGCTCAAGTAGTTGCAGTGGCAACATCTTTGCCAAAACGTCTGCAGTCACAACTCCTCAAGCCAATTGGCAAATATGTCAAAAACTAGGAGACACATATCCAACTGCACAACCCACTGGAAACTTTAGTTCATAAACAAAGCTTTATTCTGAAAAGCCCCACCAGAAAGACACTGCATTATGCCTTTCTGCATCACAAAAATCATATCTATGTTAAAACTAACAACATTCATCATCTTCTTTTCCAGCTTCAGTCCTGCAGTCTAGTGGTTGCAGAGGTGGGCTTGGGTCTGGACCCAGGTTCAAGTCCCCGGGATGGCAACCAAGATGAACCACTTTGGGACTCTGAGCAAGGCCCTTCACCCTAATTGCACCCTGGGCGCAACTGTGATAATTTAAAAGCAGAGGACATATTTCAGTTTCGCAAAGATGTATACTGACAAAGATTACTTTTTGGGGGTTTTTCTGTTGTTATTTGGTTTTCCTGTGTTCTCTTTTTTATCATGCATTCACTTTGAGTATTTCATGCTTTATTTTGAAAGTGGTTTACCCAGTACTTTGTCTGCTCTGTCCTTTTCACGTGTCCGTATATCATACATTCTCTCGTCTTTCTATGCTGATATACGCTGCCCGCTATTTCAATTTTTCTTTCTTTTCTCTTTTTTTTTATTATTGGTTATCCTGCCCTTGCAGTCTTTTTCGTTTTCTCATTAAAATAAAGTTTGTGGATTCCTCCCACTCTTTGATTTCCTGTGTTTGGGTCCTCTGTGCTGCCCTCATAGCAGGATAATAATCATGCTATGAACGTGTTATTTATACAAAGACATTACAATAAATTAATGACATCAAGAAAGAGTTACTGTCATTTATATAGTCAGATTTATGAATCCCCAGTGTGGAGGAGTAAAAGCAAATACAAACGACATTAAACTATGTACACAACTGTGGTTACGATTAAAAACATGATTACCATCTTAGAAAATCCTCCAGGACCACTAATATAAAATTATTTATGTAAAAAAAAGAAACTGCTGCATTTCATCACCTGAAAGTAATGATTGTATTGAATAAATAACATTTTGCTTTCAGCATTCTTGCTGGTAGGAATGCTGTTGGATAATGTAATATCTGACCATTTTAATTTCCTACAAGATTAAATTTATTATAATTTGGTGGCAATTATTCGGTTCCAGCCGTAACTGGAGCCCGAATCAGCTCCCACTATATGAAGCATTGCAGCAAGAAGAAGATTCATTATCATCGTTATCATTTATTATTATTATTTATTGCACTTTTTGTCAGATTTATGAGCATCCCAAATCTGCACCGACTTTGTATTCAAAAACTGATTCCAGTGATGCGGCTGTATTTATCTGAAACGAGTCTAAATAAAACTGTCAGTAACAATGATGATGGAAAAAGGCTTTCAGATAAAGACGCCGTCTTGAGGGATTTATTTAATACACTCTTTGCCACATAAAACAATATTTAGCTTCATAAGCTTTAACAATGTTTCTTGCCCTGAAGGAAGTCTTTAATGGGAGCTGATTCAGCATTTACTCTTAAAAAAAAAAGTTGTTGTTTTTTCCAAGTGTATATTTTTTTGCTGTTACAGCGTGAAGATCCTTCACCTTGGACTTCAGACACTGGATAGTTTTCTGTTGGTCTAAGATCTTGATCTTTTCACTTTCAGATGCCAGAAAGCCCCCCGATTTTACTGTAATAAGGGGAATTCTGTTCCATACAAACAAATAAGGCCCTGCATTCACAGAGAGCTACGCATTGGTTTATCCATAGGACCGTACATCAGAAAGAATATACTGTATACATATTTTATCAAACTCCAGTCTTGTTGGGATTTTCTTTTAATAATGAAGTCCTCCTCGGCTTTCGCCCGCGGAGCCCTGCATGCTTCAGTGCGGCGTATCACACGCTGCTGAAATCAAAACTCCAGATTGCCAGCCCCAAGCTCTTTGGAGTTCTGCATTTTTTTTTGCAGACTTCGCAGACTTGGCGGGTTTCTTTTTAGCAACGTGTCCTGGAAACATCTTGATAACTGCGAAACTGTTAAGATTACAAACTGTCGCAGCTGGTTTTTCAGGACTTCTGATGGCTGTCTTGGGGCCTCTGGAATATAAAGATATTTCTTTGTCCCTCCGACAGCCTTCTTCTCATTAGCTTCTTCAGGAGAGGTGTTATTGGGGTGGCTGTTACTCAGAAAGCAGGGCAGCCGTCTGGAAATGGAGGACGGCGGGTCGATCGCTGAATTCCACCGTCCCCAACATGCACATTTAAGTGCGAGTGTGGTGAAAACCCGATAACAATAACAAAGCCATGACAGTAATTGTCTCTCTTGTGACGGGATTTTGTGAAGTATTTTTTTTCCCACTACCTTACTTTCAGGAAGGATAATTTTGTGTTGACGTTCAACAAATTTAGGTGATAGAAACTAGTACTTTTGTTTTTAAAGTAATTGGACTTTGCTTGGTTTTCAATCGTGCAGGACTTTACCCAAGTTTAAACAAATGCAATGTTCGCACGCCTTCAGAAACACTTACGTAGGCGTGTTGGAGCCTTTGACTCATGCTGTAAGTGAGAGGTTTGTGCTTCATTTAAAAACGTGAACATTACTGTTGTCTGTAATTTACTTGAGCTGTTTGAAACCGACTCCGGCTTCTTCTCACGGCCTAAAAACATGTATGTTAGGGTTCATTGGTGACTACTCATTTCCGTTAGGCGTGAATGTGGCATGTTTGCCTACATGTGGCTCTGTGATGGACCGGTACCCGGTCCGGGATGCACCGGGACTTTCCCCCCCGAAGAAAGTTGAGATCCAGACCCTGAAGTGGAAAAAGCGGCCACGGATGATGGATGAGTGGTTGAGGCTGTACGGTTTTACACGCACAGTACTGCATTAAGAAAACATTTCTACTTTAAGCAACGGCTTTATGTGACAGTTTGCTTTATTATTGTTCACATCATAATTATATCTAAACTGCTGAGCTCTTGCTCCGTGATTTAGCTGCTGTTTAAATCAGCTGCAGTTATTGTCAGCCAGCTGTAAGATATACTGATAGTCATCTGTTTTTCTTACCAGCGCTGCAGAACCTTCCAGACGAGGCAAATGTTTTTGCTGCTCACCATTAATCTGCTGCTCGGCGCGTATTACTGTACCTGGACGAATATACACTTGTGCCAAAAATAGCATTCTCCCTTTGAACCATGTGTTTGTGTGTCATAGTGTATCTTAATGTGAGGAGATTATAACATCAGACCAATAACAATGTATAACATGTTTCAGGGGTTGTTGTCTTTTCATTATTTGTACTACTAAAATGCAAAAGAAAAGACTGAGTACCCCTGTTACGACTTCCATGTGATTTAAGAGGCCGATGAAAGGCTAATGAAAGACTGATTAAGGTGAAGGAGGAGCTATAAGCTACCAAATCATGGGGGCAATTAGTATTTCCCACAGGATTTTATTCTTTGTTTTAATCACATTTTTTTTTTTACTGCCATCGATCATAAATTTTAAAGAAAAAACAAGAAAAATGTGTGAACCTTCTTACTGCTGACTGATTCAAGAGCATTTGTTGCAGCCAGGTGCTGCTGGCCATCAGCTCCTGAGGAACAGATGATCGCCAGATGTGCAGATCTTCTATAAAAGCAGAGGTTGCATGGCAGGAACATTCAGGCGCGTTAACACGCGGCAGAAGTGGTGGTTGTTGTACTGTACATCTCTCTGGAAAAAGACTAAAATGACCCCTGAACAATCTGGAGTTCAAATGTTCCCCAGCGACAGATTATTCAAGACAGCTGCCAATCTCACCAGGAGTGGATGTCCCAGCAAATTCACCTCAAGGTCAGACCAATGTGCAATGCTCAGAAGAAAGAAAAAAGCCAAGCAGTGCATCTCACACCCTAAAAGCCTCACCGGGTATAAAATATCGAAGTCCATGACAGCACAATTAGGGGAAAGCTGAGCGAGAACAGTTTGCCTGGCAGTGTTTGCCAGGAGATTGTTTCTTTTGTCTAAAAGGAACACTGAAGCATGACTGAGGCTGGGAATATGAGGTCTGAACGGACCGCAGGACTCCTGAAACACCGGCCTACGGACGGACGACGCCAAAATGGGCTTTGATGGCCGGTGCCATGATCGACACAACAGAAACACCTCATGCCTACGGCCAAGCGTTGCATCTGACGTTGGTGATTTGAGCCGGTTATGCAGTCGCAGGACACGGCCACCACGCAGCCATCGAGGGCTATTTCAGAAGCAAATCTGTCCAACAGTTAAAGCTTGACTTAATAACAGCGATGCAACGGGACAATTAAGTGAAGCAGATTAAAGTGTACAGTAATCCCTTGCTATAACGCGGTTAACAAAGGTTAGAAAAGAGCGACAACAGCGGCCCATAACTACAGTATGTTCTTCTCTCGAAAAAACACACATGCACCGCGGCTTTAGAAGAAAAAGACGCTACAGAGCGGAGTCAGGATGCAGTGGCGTAGTTAGAATAGCACAGTCACAATTTGTCATCCTGTACTTTTTGTATTTTTTTTCATAATCATTTTTAATTTTCTCCCATTCAAATCCAATTACTCGGATCGCGGTGGGGCGGGGCTGATCTCTCTTGAAGCCTTGTATAATAATTGTAAAAAAAAAAAAAAAAAAAGGTTGCTACTTTGCAGATTTCACCTATCTCGGGTTCTTTTTGGAACGTAACCCCTGCGAAAAACGAGGGATTACTGTACATCAAACTAACTGAAAAATAACTGTGTGTGTGTTGGAATAGGCCAGTCAAAGTCTAGACCTTGACCCAATCTGAATGCTGCAGAAGGACCTTAGAAGAGCTTTGTGTGAACAAACCCACATAAAAGATCGATGAAGTGAAGCAGCGTTGTGAAGACTGGAACATATTTCCTCAACAATGACGTGAGAGGCTGTTGACTTTTAAATCACGGTGGAGCTCCGTATTGCCCGTGTGTTTTTTTATTTTAATCATCTATTACACACACCTATACAAACGTATATGTGAGGGGATCAAGGATGATGAGGTTCAGTCTTGCCGTGTTGCTGGTGTTCTGCACGTCTGCGTGTGCACCGTCCTCAGCTTCCTTTATTCACAGCTCGGCTGATTATTACATCTTAATAGCAGCATGGACAAAGACCGCCGCAGACGGGTTCCTGCCGCCAGCAGCCTCGTCAGTATCGCCGCTGTGGAATAATATTTATGCTAACCTTTCATTAAGAACAAGCGCTCTGTGGAATAGCAAGGCCTCTGCATGGAGAAATACCAGCGGTGAAGAAACGTTCGCTGACGTTCCTCAATTTTGTCTCTTTTTTGTCGTTTATTAACACATTTGTGTTTTTTATCCAATGAAAACGTAAATAAATAAGTAAATAACAGCATGATTGTAGCATTGGATGTATCATTCATCAGATAATTAATCTTGGCTATTTTAAATCCCACGCTGGTCATTTGATGAGAATACACACATACACACACAAACATACGCACACTGGAAAAGCTATTATGGTTTGCATGCATGTATTCTGTAAACAGGATCACTATTTAATAGCTGCTTGTTGCAGAGAGTTCAAGTGGCTTCTGCATTATTGACTAATGCCTCCAGAAAAGGGAGGTCTGTAATCCTTATTTTTATTTTTGACGCAGAGTTCAGAACGCTGAACGCTCTGCCGGCCCTCTTAATAACCACGAGAACCTTAGCTAATTTTTTAAAGAGCCGTATTGAAATGAGGCACATTTTCTCCATCATGTTCGCCCTGATTTAAAAGGAGGGAAAACAATTTGACTTCATTTTGTGGTCATGAGTTATTTACCACGTTCACAGACTTGGGAATAGTAATAATAAAGTCTTAAAAATTGCATCCGATATAACCACAGTACAACAGCGTTAAAAAAGAGGTGTAATATTCACACTAAAACAATAAAATAAGATAAAATAGCACGATGGCATCAAACGTCAGGCATTTGCATGATTTCCTCTCTTACTTTTAAGTGCGTTGAGCATTTACACGTGGATTTTTGCGTCCTTTGCGGGTTCAAGTCCCGTCTGCTGCCTTTTTACATTCGTCCATCCTCCAGGCCCGTTATATCTCTGAGTTCTGGGCTCCTCCAGTCCGTCTCATGTTTTCATGTTTTCTGTCACCGCTCTGAACCTCCCTTGATCTTCTCGGTTTGTTTCGATCCTCTGACTGATGTTTACCGCTGAGAACAAAGTCCATCCTACATTTCACAACGGTACAACAGCGAATGCGATGATGAGGCAGTCGTGAAAATAAGAAGGATGAACTTATTCACTGTTTATCTGAATGTTTAAAGAAGACTTAAAGGGGACATATTATGGCATTTAATGTATATTTTAAACAGGCCTTGAATGTCTTAAAAACAATCTAAAGCTTGTTTTTTCTACATAAATCAGAAATCCAGCCTGTGGGCCCTGTCACTAGTTTTACCGCTTCTAACCCCTTTTTCCCTGCTCCATTCTAAGGGAAGGGGGGGGTATGATAATGAGGCTCTGTGCTGATTGGCTCCCTGAATTACGTGTAGCAGAGGAGGAGAATAAACCTCGCTCCGCCAGAGCAGCCCGAGCCTGTAAATAAATCACAACACTGAATTTTCACAAATGGCAACTTTATTGTTAAAAAAATAAAATATGAGTTCTATATAAATAACATTTATGCACTATTTCAGCCGGATCTGCCCGGCGGATGCTGAACGTTGGCCCCGCAACCCCACGGCGGGCGCCCGGCGCATGGCTCCGCGGCGCATGGCTCCGGGCGCATCGCCTGATACCGGGGATCAAACCGACAGATTTGGCTGAAAATCTTGGAGGGTGAAGTTGATCCGACCTGGGACGGACCCCCGAGGACCCAGCTCCCAAACCACCCGGGAACCTGGATGATTTAACCCGGATCCGCTCCGCCGCGGCGCCGCGTCCGACTGGCTGAAGGAAGGACTGCTCAAGTCCTGCGAAGAGAGCTGGTTTTGGGCGTTTCAGCAGCGGAGGAGACCGAGGGCGGGGTTTGCATTTTGCTTACGTAAAGAAAATGCACAAATCTAAACGGCCCGTGGAAACCACATGACACTGGGGGACTCTGTAAGGTGGGGGGGGGGGAGCAGACCTTGCAGATTTTCATGGGGTATCATCTTTTCTGTGTTGGCAGGGTGAGGGGAGACCACTTTATATATGTTAAAACAAGAAAAAACGTGTTTTTCATAATAGGTCCCCTTTAAAACCTAAAAACCTGCATTGTCACAATCTTCTTATTTGATTGGGGGTAATCTAAGACAGAAAACAACATGTTCCCTGACCTGGCTGCTTTTCCGAGAAAAGTTCCTAAAACAGGAACTTGTAATCACATTTCTAATGTGGAATTCCTCATTTAGCTCAAAGCTATCAAAGACAATGTTTTCTGAACGTTCGGCGTGTTAAACACTAATGATTTGAGTTACTCCGTTTTCCTCTCGCTCCGAGACGTTTTCTGTTTTTTTGCCTCAGTTCGGCAGTGAGAACTTGTGAGTCATCTCACACTCTTAATTTGATTTGAACCAAGTTAAATATCCGCGTCATAATGGAGGCTAATGACCAAACGTAATTGAGCGTGTGATTGAACCTTGGAGGAGAGAAACAGTTGCCATGGCAGCAGAGTTGTTGACCCGTCAGGTAATACCTGCTCTGACTGTTGGATTTAGTGTTCAAGTTTGTCCAGAACAAGATTAAAGTCTCCTCGACTGAATACTGGGATCCATATTTCTTCATCGTCATCCCTGTTCCCGGCAACCTTCTGTTAAGTGTTTTTCCTCTGCGTCTGACACGCGTTAATGAATGTTTTGGCAAAAATAACCAAATCTGGGATTGTTTTTTTTTTTTTTTGTTTTTTTTCTCCTACAGGTAAAATGAGGTAAGATGAATCTTTCAGCTTTCTGCTCCGGGTTGCCCTGCTGAATAACCCATGTTATATTTTAGCAAAAGGGACCACAGACAGATCCCAGGTAAATATTTTATGCACATAAATAATTCCATTTGTTTCCCCGCGCCTGTGAGGAGCCGGCGTTACCTGCTCTGGAGGTTCTGGAGACCCCTGTCACATCCAGATCCTTGGTGGGACACATCAGACTGCATCTTCAGCATTGAGCAGCAAGTCAACCATGAAAGACAACTTACCCTGAAGTACGACAGACAGAGACATATATATATATAATATCACCCTCAGGGTGTTCTGTGTTGTTGATTTTACTTGAGTCCCCGTAATATACCCATTACAGCAGTTCATCATTATGAATAGTAACAAGAAAAAGTCACCTCTGTAATGCTGTATAAATATTTTGCATGCTGTTCTACATTTAATTAGGCGAGCAAATGCATTATTGAGTT
The DNA here is from genome assembly GCF_033807715.1 of Cololabis saira. Taxonomy (NCBI): domain Eukaryota; kingdom Metazoa; phylum Chordata; class Actinopteri; order Beloniformes; family Belonidae; genus Cololabis; species Cololabis saira. The sequence continues at coordinate 41,393,771 of NC_084590.1, forward strand.
ATATGGGCCAACTTTCACCGCCGTGGCGCCGTTTTAATATTCCGATCAGCAGTTAGACCTGTGGTGTTTCCTGCTGTTTGGGTAAAATTTTCACGTGGGCATTTGTTTGTGGCGTACCTCAGGAGTTCGCCGCTCCCACTCTATGGTAGATGATACTAATGAGGCCGTTTTGTGAGGATTAACACAATTATTCATCGGTATTGTGTTGCGCTGAATATCTTCCAATTACTGTATCTTACAGATAAAAGAGTCAAATTGTGTTATTTTATTCCAGCGGGGGACCTAGAAATTCTTTATCCACAGCAAAAACCAGGCTGGAAATGGGCTCCTTTCCCACAATGCAGCAGTATTACCCAGGACTTGCAGATGTAAGTTCGTATCAATTATATTTATTCCAGTTTATTTTAGATTTAAATGACTTCTGCTCCCCGACAGACTCTGACGATGAGGGTGAGGATGAAGGCAAAGAACAGCAACCACGAAACAAGATGCAAGAATGAAAGTGGCAGGAGCATCAATAATTCTGACAGTGATGGTCACGGATGACCGTAAAATATACAAGGTTATCAAGACAATAACTCTAATAGACTCTGACAAGTTCTTTTAAGCCACGCTGATGCAGGTTTGGGGCTTTGGATCAAATGGTAAATGATCTGTGTTTGTTTATAAAGCACTTTTCTTGTCTTTGTTACTACTCGAAGCTCTTTTACGTTATCGGTCACATCCATCTTTTCACCCGCACCTTGGTTAAGGTAGCCTGCGGGGATCTATACAGATTTTTTCCCCTTTTTTTTCTCTCATGGCCATGTAGCATTGGGGGCAAGGAATGGTTGAATCTTAAAGTTTTCCAAGTCCCTCCAAGCCCCCCATGAACTCAAGGCATCAGTACAACTTGCACAAATCTCCAGTCCATCACAGATGAGAAATCGGATGTAAGAAACTGATGACATGGACCTCAAAATTCACACCATCTGCTGTCATCCAGGTTTGCACACCGGTTGAGTATGAATTAATCAAGGGTTGATGATTGGCAGACATAATTTACCCTGAATTTGCAAGGTAAGTACTGGAGGGGGGTACTTAGTATTACCCACATTGTTTTTTTTTTCATTATAGCTTCATTTATGTTAAAAAATACATAAATGATGGGTCAGTTATTTATATTATTGTTAATCTGATGCTGCATTTTCTTAATACTAAGAACCACAATAAATATTGTTTCTTTCTTTCATTTATACATTTATAGTTAGTGGTTACTAGGGGTGGGCAAAAATATTGATACGGCAATATATCGCGATACATAGTCTCCCGATACGATATCGATATTCAATGTATGTATCGCGATATATTGCTGTATCAATATTTTTGCCCACCCCTAGCTGCACTTTATTTTGTGATTTCAGTGTGGGTGAGACACTGCATTTTATTTTTGTCATTTTAAGTCAGGGGCAAGTAGCTGTACTGTATTTTTGTGATTTCAATTTCAGTGTGGGTGAGACACTGCATTTTATTTTGAGTATTTTGTATCTAAGAATAATGCACACACTGCACTTTTCATTGTGTTTCAGTGTGTTTTTTCATGCAAATATGTTGCATAATTAAAATGGAAAGTTTGAATTACATTGTTTTGACTCAGTCCGTCCAATGAATTATCACTATCATCTGATGTACATATACAACTTGGATTTTAAGATGTGTAATGCATTTTTAAATTTTTCAGTGAACTATGTAGAATATCGCGATATATCGGGATATATCGCATAATCGGGATATCGCAATTTGTATCGTATCGTGGCTCAAGTATCGTGATGCGTATCGTATCGTGAGGTCCTTCCCAATACCCACCCCTAGTGGTTACTATGGCTCATTTATTTTTCTCCTGGTAATAAGAACAATAACAATAGTATTTATAATAATAGTGATACCAGATATGACAAAAACACAGAAAAACAACAGCACTGCCAAAAACAACACCGGAAAAAGTATACAATTTGCTATACGATGACTCTTAACGTATAACTGAATTAAACATGAAAGGAGGTCTGATATAATACGAATGCAGAGAAATCAACAAATTATGAGAACTGTGATGCCACAGGCAGTTTATTAAAAAAAAAAAAAGTTCAAAGACAATCATATCTCATTCTAATCAACATTTTGCAACAGTCAATAAAACATGCCCACGAGTGCCGGTTTGTTATCAGTTATAAATTAAATCAAATGAACTGTGCTGTTCCTCTGGCAGCTTGAAATCTGATAATTTCACAGACGGGAAGAAGTTTTAACAGTATGTTTAATATGTTGTTTCACCAGCTTTAATGTAATTCTGTTCCACTATAAACAATGTAAATGGTAAAAATACACTTTTATCGCACATCATGAAATGATTCGAGCAACACGGAGGAATCTCCGATGACACCGACGCTCATACAACCCCCGGCCAATTACTTTGGGAAACCTTTGTGTCATGGCCTGCGAGGAATCCGGTAAACGTACGTAAGACAAAAGGCAGAAAAAAACAGATTAAGATCTTTAGAGAAATTCTGTATTTTTCTTTTAAGCAGAGACATTCTTCTCCAAGGACGTTCACATACTTTTAAACACAAAAATGAAAAATCTTCACATATTATAAAGGCAGGAGGGGGGAGGAGGAGGAGGAGGAGGAGGAGGAGGAGGAGGGCACTGGAAAGGTCTGCCTGCAGTCCTTGGTTGTGTGTGAAGTTGATGAAACAAAACATGAAGAATCTGGGGTTATCCATCTTCAATTTAAATCTGCTTGTTATGTATGCAGCCTGTCAGGTGTTTGGTATCGGAGGCTAAATTGCATATTGAAATCCCCCCGCCTGCTAAACTCAAGTGGGTGTGTTTAGTTTGTCCTCTCAGTAGGATCATTTCACAACCAAACACTGTGAGAGGAACTCGACAAACCCCGGTAATGTTACCCATGAGTGCTTCCATCATGCTGCATGGTAACATGTTGCAAATGAAGCCTGGAAGTCACAGCCAGCTTATTTCAGTAACTAGTTAACTCACTATTTTAAAGAGTAACAAGAAATTTAAAAATACTTAAATTGAAGGGAAATTAACTGTTTCTTTAATCATGATTTAAGTCTCCTTCAAAGACTCATTTGCAACCTTTCATGACACTTTTGCACAAAAGCAAATTGAATCTGAAAGTGCGATAAAGGTAGCACTGCAGGACGTTGTGTTTCCACTGATCGCTGTTTTTCGAATAAACGTAATTCTCGTAACTCTCTGTATCTCATCCTGTGAGAATCAATCGTATTAGGCTTTGACAAATTATTGCTGTTGAGAAAGTAGCCAGATGATGATCATTCAAATGATTACTCAGAGGCAAAGCCTGTATGTTATAATGCAGAACGATTAACTGGTGTTACTGCACAACTTTATCGTATCAATGAGGCCAAAAACAACTGGAAACTAGATTTTGATGTCTTTAGATTGATGCAAAAAAGCGTTTCCATAACTCTTTTGTGGATAAGTGATCATCGAATTGCCTGAAAAACCACCTCCTGGAAGCGTAAAAAGGTTTATCTGATATTTGGGAGTTTTTTTTCTCGAAATAATACCGTTTCCATTACATGATATTGATGATATTTGGTTTTGCGCAAATCTCGGTGTGATGGAAACGCGCTTATTATGGAGGTTTATCGCTGTGGCAGGAAGGATCTCCTGTAGTTGTATAACATCTGATCTATTTTTTTAAAGGAGCTTGAGGCTCCTTTTAAGAAATGAGACTCTCTAGCACCACCCTTCACCACGACGGACGTTGGGGGTACTGCAGCCAACAGTGAAGCCGGCACGGGAGAACGGGGGGAACGCACATGCAGCGTCATGTGACGTCACATCCGCAGCCCAGCGCGGGAAATTCGGGACCGAATTGCAGCACATTTTGCAGCACACAGCCTGTTCAAGGCAACGGAGAGATACACTAGAGGGCTCATTCTTTTGGGTTTGGAACGCTTCATCTGACATTATTACTAGAAAACTTAAAATGTATACAGATTTTTTTCATAAATCTTGCCACAATCCGGCCTCAAGCTCCTTTAAGTCTTTGTATTAGTTTTTATTCATTATAACAGGACCATACAGTCAAACAGAAAAGAGAAACAAAAACAAGAAGAAAAAAAAAAAAAAGAAAAAAACCCCATATATTGCCAGATAATCATGAGACACATAAATGAAACGATATAAATGAAAATGAATGAAAACCTTTACATTATATTATCTGCATCAATACCCTCCACAAAGTTCAGGAAAGGCTGCCGAACATCTGATATATTTAATACTGCAGTAGATTCTGTTTAATCATCTTCAAGTGTCAATTCCAAGACGAGTGCTGCCAGAGCTGAGACGAGGACCTCCAGCTCCTCAGACACCCCCTCTCCGTTTGGTTGGGCAACAACATAAAGGTCAGAGCCTTGCAGTCCCTGTGGCTTCATCACTGCTAGAGCTTACCGAAGGTCTGGTCAAATTTAGCCAATTTGAAAGGTTAGTTTAACTCCAGGACGCTTGGCTGGAGGAGCCAGAACCTGGCAGAAGCTGCAATCTTTCAGCTGACACGGGGTTACTCCAGGCAAGGGTTGTTTTCCTTTCTGAAACTTTCTTTTACTGCTTTTAACACAAGCCAGAACAGGAGGTGTCATGCTTGAACAGTTTCTGCAAAATAAATGCAACATTTAATTTGAAATTATGGCTAGATTAGTCACGGGTTGAAGTTTGGAGTGTTTGTTGCTCGGCAGGGATATTTACATGCCTTACAGTCCTGTGTTTGGAAAGTAATCATATTGCCGACTGCGAGAGTCGCTCCTGAACATCTGCAATGATGGCGAAGTGACATCAGCCTCCTCTCTTGCACGCTGGTGGAGTCATTCTGCAGCAGAACATTGCTGTCATATTACAACTCAAAGCAGCGAGCATCATGCTACACAAATCTATGTAAATTCAGGGGCTTTTCTGACCCGTTGCTGCTTTTTTAGGGTTTTCTAAAGTTTTTGAACTCTTGACAGTAAAAGCAGGGTTTTTTCCTCCCTTGGAGTTGGTACACATCTCTCTGCCTCTTCTCTCTTCTATGTGCTCAGGTGAGGGAGCTGTTTGCTCACAGTGTTGCTGTGGCAACAGAGAAGCTGGAGAGTGTTTGTTTGGTAAGAAATGGCGGAAGAGATTTTAACTGTCCTTTTTTCAGGGGTAATTTTCAACTGTTCCATCTGCAACTCCACCGCCAGACCAAATCACAACGGAATATTTTTACTGGAGTCCCTTTCAGCACTAATTACTGCCCGCATTCGCCATTGCGTCCTATGTTACAATTTGTAATTCCCAATGTTTGCATAAATTATTCACCAAGATCATGTGTTGTCATTGGGGTACTGTGTTAAGTCTATTCTAGCGAATCTTAAAAGATCCCACTGGGGTTAAAGTCTGGACACTTCATGTGTGAAACGAATGTCTTATGCTCCCTGAACCGCACTTTCACAATTACAAGCCCTTGATCCCGACGTTGTGATCATTAGGGGAGAAGAACATTTGTTAGTGGAAAATCCAGTCACTCAGTACATTCAGGAAGTCGGCTGGCCTCTTATTTTTTTGTACTGAACCATGACCTGCAACTCCACATCATAACACTCCCCCCACTGGCGTGCATGTACGCTGGAGTGTGAAGGGGGAATCCCTTTATCCACCTCTACAGCAGTGCTTCTCAACTGGTCCAGCTTTGGGACTGACCACAGCCCCTCGATGACGAGCCGCACCCCAAATCACGGAAAATGTTCAGATTCTGAAGCTTATTTCATAAAAATACGGTGCAAAATTAACACTGCTATCATGAACGAACGTAAAAGAGCTGAGAAGTAGCTCTAAAAAGACTCCAAAACGTACAAGTTTAAATGATCAATGATCAATCAAGTTTTAACCGTATGGTTGACATGATATTAACATTGCAGCGGCAACCATTTTCTAGAGGTTCAGCCGCTGTTTTCCTGCAAAATGCATGAAATAAAGAAGTGCAACAACTGAGGTTGTTTTTTTAAAAAAAGAAAAATGTGCAGCTTTACCTTTTTTTTTTTACCTGGAGCAAAGGCCTGTGACCCAAGTCTTGGTCCCTACCCCAAGGCCTCTACAGGGTCAACACGGATGTTTAACAAAGCTTTAGAGGCCCGTCTATGCTCCCTAACAAATAAAAGGCTTTTATTAAAACCTAAATGGATCAGTGGTTTTCTGAAGGCTACATCACCTCCAAACACTTTGAGGGTTGTTTTCTTTTTTGTAAACTGAGCTTGTGGAAATACACTTTCACTATCACTAATAAAAGTTGCTGTGAATTCTACTGTTTGAAAAACAAACGTCTCTGTGGTGTGAAGTTTGTTCCAGGACTTTAGATATCAAAACGTTGGGATTGTCCTGATTGGTCAGATTCTATGATGTCTCTAGTGAGATATATAAATATACATGTGTTGTTTATGTAATCTCTTGGAAGAAACGTGTGTTTTGTTGCGAATCCACAATTCACATTTTCCAGCTCTGGCAGGATTTCTTTTACGAGCGTCCCAAACGGGATCTGTTCTGGCTCAGCTGCATCTGGCTGGGTTTCTGCTCTTGTCATCGTTGAAAACATGAGGAGTCTCTCAATGTCTTACGTAGCGTAATTTAGCTGTGTTCCTGAGCAGCAACAGGGGTTTCTTCACAACAAAACTGGTAGAAATGCAAACAATCAGAAAACACCTCCGACCACATCATGCCGTTTATGGAAGTAGTGTTACTCAGGATTGTTTTTCTTCATTGCTAAAACGTATGTACACAGTTTGGGGGGTTTAGTGCCCTGCTGAATAAGAAATAATCTTAAGAAAAAAACCCATCTGATGGTCCACTTTCTGTTAAACAAAGCCCCTCATTGTGTCACTTAAGGTTAAATAACCTATCGGTGCCCAAATACATGAGTCACTACAGTACTTTTACTTTTTGGCTCGTACTTAATAACCTATTTTTCTTTAGTTTCTTAGTTTTTTTCCACTTCAATCCCAATACAGCCATCTAGATTCCCTTTTTTTTGCATCTTTTTCCTTTTCTGTTTCACAGTCGCAATAAAACAAAAGCTGCACACAGTAAATTATGTCACCACGGTGTAAAGCAGCATTAGTGATCCCACCCCCTAATCTGCAATGTAGTCAACAGGATGACTCACTTTTTCTAGTTTGATTTTTCATCACAGGGTGATGGAGGATTGTTTCTAACCCTGAGAACTACCACAGGCAGTGATGAGGATTAAAACAAATACATCTAAATCTGTAATTTTTTCTGTGCCAATATATTTTTTTTAACAGGAGGAAAAACACTGTAGCTACTGTATGTGCTTAAGGTAATTTTTGTTGTGCCACAGAGGGGGTGCTGGTTCAGTTATCAAAGAGTCATTAATGATTGTTGAAGGACAATCATTAATAATTCATAATTAAATAAATAAATAATAATACATTAATAATTAAATAAATAAAAATGATTTATCAAATTGAATTATCAAAACGAATTAATCAAAACGGGGCACCACCTGATGTAATCAGGAAAATGATAACTAAACAGCAAAAATCAGTCTCAAGGTAAATTATTCTACAGAATAATAGTGAAGGAAGGAGAGTCCGAGCACAGGCCTTTGCAACCAGCGATTGTGACAAATATGTGTGAAATAAGGACAAACAACTTCTTTCATTCAAATCAATCAGAATGTATTTACACAAGTGTCAAGAAGATGGTAAACAACACTTGGCTAAACTACACAAAACAACAACTAACTAACATAAACACAAAACTTCCGAGCATCCGGGCCGCTCGGTGGCGCAGTGGGTTAAGCAGCGGCTCATACACTGACTACAGTCCTCCTGCAGCGGTCGCAGGTTCGAATCCCGGCCTGCGCACCTTTGCTGCATGTCATCCCCATTCTCTCTCTCTACCCCTTTCCAGTCTGCAACTTCAATAAAGGGCCACTAGAGCCCAAAAAAATCTTACTGGGAGCGTGGAGGCCTCGTGGTCTAAGTGCTAACGTGCCCGTGTGGGTTAGTGAGAAGGGAAAAGGAAAGGACAGTCACCTTAAAATACACACTTAATGGCCGCCGGGCGGCGGGAGAGACCGTTGGCGCGCTACACGAGAATAAACAAAACAGCACTGCCGATAATCACGCCGGCAGCTGTGGGAAAATAGGCGTGATTTCTAACTGCCGTTACCCTATCGTCCTATGGTTTTCCACTCAGGGGCCAGGGTTTGGGGTTTAAACCACCACCCCTGCTCTAAGCTTAATGGGAAACCGTAGTCCGAACCGCTTCGGCAGTGAGGAATCACTTCACAGACGCAACAGCCATCGGTCTGTATAAGAGACCGTCAGCGCGTTACACAGTAATATACAAAGCAAACAACTCTTACGTCTCCTGGTTCTGGAGTTGTCGGTGGCATCCTGAGGATTTCAGAGGTCTCGGTTCAGTTCAGGTCCACCGGGTGCTGATTAACGCTCCCGCTGGTGGTCCAGTATGATCGGCTCCCGGTTCCCCCTCTCTTTCCTGACTCGGAAACAAAAGAAGATAATGCAGAGTTGCGACAGCCGGGCGCCCCCCCTCGGAGCCTGGTCACGTCTCCTGCGCGGGTTCGCTTTGTTGGAACGTTGCGGGCTTCCCGTCTTATCGCTGGCGTCACGGACTCAGCTGGCTGGATGCTCTTCGGCTGATGCTCGTCCACGCTGATTGGAGGATGAGGTCGTCCTTGCAAAACGCAACGGTTGCTTGTGCAAAGAGAAACTCGGAGTGGAGAGAAAGTCAGAAAGAGAGCAAAATCGGGAGCTTGCGCTGCGCTCCGTGGTAACAGCTGATCTTACGCTCTGCAGGTGATCCTGTTCAAGAGCGGCCCTTTTCCCCCAGCTCTGGAGCAAACGAAAAAGACCTCAAGCAAAACCGAGCCGGAAGGAAAAGAGGAAGATTTCGGGGAGCCACTGCTCTTACCCACCGGGGACGCGCTGACGTCATCAGCGCGGACAATTCACTGTCCTTACTGTACGCGCGCCGCCTCAGGCACGTCTTTTTTTGACACCTCCTGTGGACTAAAAACCCGCTGGGCTTTGGAGTCTTTTCCTTTATTCCCCAAACCAAGTGGCCAGTGAATGAAACTCGAGGCTGGTCTCAGACTGAGGCTTCAGAACTGGGCTTTAAAGTCGAATTTCACATAATCACATAGTCACATAAGTTCATAACCACATGGCCCAACATTTTCAGTGCTGTATAAATGTAAATGTTATTCACCCAGAACAGGAACAGCTTCCTAGGAGTTGCACCGATTCAATCGTGCTCGTGTTTCCTTTCTCTAAATTAGTGATTCTGAGTGAAAGCTTCAATACGGCATGCTGCTATTTACTGGAGACGATGACCTTGGTCCTTAAATACTCCCATTGATCCCTCTGGCCTTGGTGCAGGGCTTCCAGGCAAGTATGATAATTACTTTTACAAGATTTCCTATTGGTAAAACTCAAGTGGATATAACCCTTTCAAAGAAAGATTGAGAAAATAGCCCCAAAAAATCAAAGCGATTATATTTAATGTATGATTTAGTACAAACGGCTTTTATAAAATGTTATAAGATCCCTGAAAAATGTAGATGTGTAAATTAGTTATTCAGTTGACCCTTTAACTGAGAGACACAAGTACAGAAAACGGGCTTCTCCTCGTTTTTAATGATCAAGTTTATCAAGTTCAGGAAATGGAAGCAAATGTAGAGCTTGATTCTTGCAGTTCTCTTGCTTTCTCTTTCTCTTTCTCCATCCGTCCATTCATTAACTTCCACTTATCAGAGTACAGCAGCTCAGCAAACTGTCGGTGGCCATAAATGAGGGTCGGAGCGTGAATCGACCAGTAAACAGAGAGTTTTTTTGGCACTTTTGGCTCAACCTTCACTTCACCACAAGCAGACACGTAAAGGTCTAGTAGCTCAGGCCACGATCCGCCTGTCAATCTCAAGATATTTGAGCAGGGATCCACTAAAAGAGCTGGTTGCCAAACGTTTGACGTATGGTGGATGTGGTTAGTACAGAGAAAAAGAGGCTTCACCCCAACGGGTCACGTGACCTAATGTTTCGGCCATCGTATTTTACAGCCTACGCACCACACCTTAAACCTACATCGACGTTACTGTCTTGATCGTTTTAGTCATAATTTTGCTTGCATTCAGTCATGTATTTTTAGGGCCCGAGCACTTACAGTGCAAAGGCCCTATTTGAAAATTTAAAATTTGATAATTAATGGTTTGCATTAATAGGCGTGGCCTAATGACTCAACAGCGCCCCCTAGAAAACTTTATACCTCAAGCCCCACAATACGGTTTGATGTACAGTACATGCACGAAAATCGGTACACACCTGTATCATGTCGCAACTTAAAGAAAAGTCTCTTTGCGCCATGGCCGAAACCAAACAGGAAGTTGGCCATTTTGAATTAATCGTGTAATTTTGGCGCAATTTATGCCATTTCTTCGGCCGCTTCTTCGCCCGAACCGTAACGTGCACCCAGGTGTTTTATACATCAAAATGTGCGTCTCCATCCTGCGACGATGGGCATTACTTTTCTCAGTCAAAAGCGTTACCGTTACAACAATAGACGCCAAAAAGCGCCCCCCCCCCCCCCATTTTCTGCAATAACTTTTGAATGGTTTGACATAAAGACTCGTGGGTGGTCTCATCGGACTCGGTTTTGTGTCCTTGACCATAATTGGTAAAAAATTGCCCCGCCCCTTCTTCTGATTGGTCGATATGTGATAGTTCCTATTTTCTGCAATAACCTTTGAATGGTTTGACATAAAGAGTCATGGGTGGTGTCATCGGACTTAGTTTTGAGTCCTTGAGTCCGTGAAAATTGCACGTGTGAGGGCCCGTTCAACGCTGGTTGCAGCTTTAATATTATTATTTTTATCTTTTTTTCCTTTTATGTGTATTTGTTTGGCTGTTCATGCTAGCGTGATGCGTTAAAACAAGAGTGACGTTGATGTGCTGGGGGGGGGGGGTGGACCACCACTTTCCCAACTGCTCACGTACAAATTTGTACATGAACAGATATGTTATCCTTCTTAAAGACTTGCATGGACAAAAACAAACATTATCGGGCTTTACGTCTTTACTAGTTGTTGTTAAATGTACTGAGGGGAAAATTTAAAAGGGGAAAAAATTATTGCTACCTTTCTGAGCAGATATTATTGATTTAATGTTAAATATAAAACGGCTCTCAGGTTAAAATCAAAGCACGGTGAACGGGTTTAGACGGTCGGTTTAGCAAAAACGGATAACGAGCAACATTTAATGAGTATGTGTCCAAAGAAGTCCAAAGAAATAACACAACACAGAAGAGTTTGCCATAAACATAATCATTTTGAAAATGTTAAATAAATGTCAACAAATAATTTTTTTTTTTTTCTCCCGAGGCTTTGGATTTGTTCTGTGTCGCTTAAGGGACAAAAAAATAAAAAATGAGAGCTTAAACAGACAATTAGCTTCATTATGTGACCTGAAATATTCAGTTTCACTAAGCTAAGTTTAAGAATAGCTGTTGCTATGAGACAATTAGACTTCACTGGCAAATGTCATGAGTGTTCGGAGCTACACAGTGGAAAGTTATAACATCCATGTTGACGAAGATCATGAAAAACAAATGACCTGTTGTGTTAATTTGTGTCTTCAATTATAAACTGTAATCTAGTTTTTTATGAAAGACAAGACATGTCATATGCCAGCGGTTCAACCACACCAATCAATAGATCTGATCTCCTGTGAGCAATGAGTGAATTACTCCGAGTTCATAAGAGCAGAACTTTTATTTCCCCATCTTTGTTTCTTAACACATCTATCCAACTGAAGCATGTCACGACACATTTGGGTTGTTAAAGCTTTGCTCAGCCGGGAACATTCACCGGGAAGGTGAACTGCAGAAACCGGGCGAAGCTGTTTGTGAGGTTGTCACGATGAGCAGCAACTTCCACCTCCTGCTGTGTTCATGAAAAGCCTTGAACTGAAAGTTTCCTGCTCTTCCGAGCAAAAGTAAAACAAAAACAAGAACTATTGTTTCAGTGTCATTTCAAAACTCTGAGACTGGTTCAGGAAAAAATAAAATTATCTCTCATCGAAGCCTTCTTAAATGTTTTAATTATTAATTCATTTAATTGAACGTTGAATCATTATTAAACGGCTTGAAAGATGAATTGATTTAAATAAGTGTTTTTAATTACAGTCTCAATTAGTAATCATTAGAAAGTTTGTCTTTGAAACATCTTGGAATATTTTTTTTTTTACCGGACTAAAGACTCTTTGAATCATGTATGCTTTGGTTTGAATGCTGTGCTACTTGAAGGATGCTTCCAGTAATTTTGGCACTTTTCAGGGTCTGTAAGGTTTTCTAGCTATGACAAATAGGATCAGTTGAGCTATAAAGGAGCAATTGTAATGTCAATTAAAGCTGCAAGCAGCGATGAACGGGCCCTCGCGCGTGCAATTTGCACCAATTAAGGTCAAGGACTCAAAACTAAGTCCGATGACACCACCACGACTCTTTATGTCAAACCATTCAAAAGTTATGGCAGAAAATAGGAACTATGAAATATCGACCAATCAGAAGAAGGGGCGGGGCTAATTCACACCAATTATGGTCAAGGGATTCAAAACCATGTCCGATGACACCACCCACGAGTCTTTATGTCAAACCATTCAAAAGTTATGGCCGAAAATAGGAACTATGAAATATCGACCAATCAGAAGAAGGGGCGGGGCTAATTTGCACCAATGAAGGTCAAGTACTTAAAACCGAGTTCGATGACACCACCCACAACTCTGTCAAACCATTCAAAAGTTATAACAGAAAATAGGGACAACCAATCAGAAGAAGGGGCGGGGCTAATTCAGGCCAATGAAGGTCAAGGACTCAATACAGAGTCCGATGACACCACCCACGTGTCTATGTCAAACCAGTCAAAAGTTATAGAAGAAAATAGGGACAACCAATCAGAAGGAGGGGCGGGGCTAATTTTCACCAATTGTGGTCAAGGACTCAACACCGAGTCCAATGAGACCACCCACGAGTCTTTATGTCAAACCATTCAAAAGTTATTACAGAAAATAGGAACTATCACATATCGACCAATCAGAAGAAGGGGCGGCGCTAATTTGCACCAATTATGTTCAAGGACTCAAAACCGAGTCCGATGACACCACCCACAAGCCTCTATGTCAAACCATTCAAAAGTTATGGCAGAAAGTAGGGACTATCAAAAACGGACCAATCAGATGAAGAGGTGGGCGCGCTTTTTGGCGTCTAGCGTCGCCATGGTAACGCTTTTGACTGAGAGAAGTAATGCGCGTTGTCGCAGGATTGAGACACACATTTTCATGTATAACACACCTGGGTGCGCGTTACAGTTCGGGCCGCATTAACTGCCGAAGGAATGGCATACATTTCGCCAGAATTACACGATTAATTCAAAATGGCAGACTTCCTGTTCGGTTTCGGCCATGGCGCCAAGAGACTTGGTGTATACCGATTTTCGTACATGTCAAACCGTATTGTGGGGCTTGAGGCACAAAGTTTCTAGGGGGTGCTGTTGAGCCCTTTTGCCACGCCTATTAATGCAAACCATTAAATATCACATTTTTGCCAATTTGGTGACTTTTGGGGCACGTTTACGGGGGCAAAAAGGCCCTCATTTCGTCGGAAGGAAAATTCCTACAGATACATAGAATAGAATAGCCTTTATTGTCGCTGAGCTGGCGTCCCAGCACAGTGAAATTGAACCAGTACAACCTATCAGACAACAGACAAAACAATAACAACATGAGACATGAGTCAACTGGCGAAATTAGATCAGAGAAAGGATGACATTGGGGAGGGAGGAGGGAAAAAAAAGGCATCTTCATACTGTGTATAAATACACAGTGTGAAAGTGCAAAAAAACCCACCTCAGCACAGAAAGCAACATAACAATTTAACATCAACATCTCAAGACTTGCACATGTGTGTGGGGGGGGGGGTGGTTCTAGGGGTGGAGGGATCCCGGCACAGTACCCCAAGTGAGCACCACGGCCATTGGTGCGGCTCTCAAACCTGTTGACTGTATTGGGGGGGCTGATAAGAGGGGGGGCCGGGGAAGGCATTGACTTTAAAGGAAGGTGTATTTATCATTGTGTGTGTGTAAGCGGTAAGTCTATGAACTTCGCCCCAGAGCTGATCCTCAGCCATTGTCCTTGATGTTATCAGATGGCCCGGTACAGTTCTGGTACAGTCCGCAGGTGTTCTTGGAATGGGGGGGGGCTGGGGGGGGAGGGGCAGAACGTCTTGTTTTCATTCCTACAGGGAGATTGTGACTGGAGCGGTCTGCCAGGCTGCTCTGTCAAGGTCGGATTATAACATCAACAATTGTATTGAAAATAGGCAGATCCCAGTAATTTTCCATCTGCCTTAAAGGGATTGTGACATGAAAAACACATTTTTCTTGATTTTTTGTGTTTTGATGGGTGTCTTGACATCAATTACACCCAAAAAACAACGAACTTTTAACATTCAGTGTATTGTGTGCTTTCTGGGATTTTCCGCATAACTATGCAAAAACGGCGCATGTGGTTTGGTGGCGGGCCGTTACGTAACGGCCCGCTAAATCACCGCCCCCTCCACCCAGCTCCCTGTCTCCTCTCCTCTCCAGCGCACCATAAAGGCTGATTTATGGTTCCGCGTTACACCGACGCAGAGCCTACGGCGTAGGGTTACGCGGCGACGCGCAACGTACGCTGAACCCTACGGCGTAGGGCTCTGCGTCGATTTAACGCGGAACCATAAATCAGGCTTAACACGGAGCTGATCAGAGCCTCTTTTGTTCTAATCACCGGAGGAAAACTGCTAAGAACACCCGCGGCCACTGCCTGGACTTAAGATAAGGGGACAGTGCTGCTTGCATGCCTTTATTTTTATGATTGTTTGCTGTGGTTCGCCGTGCTGCTTTTCCGTGCATGCTTCGCCTGTCGCTCCCGGCTCTCTCCGACGCCGCTGTGAGCGTATGGCTGGAGGAGGAGGTTTGGAGGAGGAGCGGAGCAATGATTGACAGGAAAGGGGGGAAAGGAAGCATTTTTCACGGCGCAAAAAAACACTGTAATAAAAAGCCAGGAATAGAGTACTAGAGTGAATATTTTCTTGTTACACTCTTTTAGACACATTTGAGGGATGTTGGCCAAGACTTTTAATAGTGTTAAAAGCATGTTAAAAATGATGTCACAATACCTTTAAGTCTCTGGTTCATCAATGGAGACTCCAAACAGACGAATTATTGATCAATTCCCGCCAAGCCAAGCTTCCAACTTCTCCAAGGTCTTATCCAACGTTAAAGTCTGAGTGTTGGTCGCCGTGCTTATCCCCTCAGCAACGCCGGGCAGCTTAGAAAGGGCCAGAACAGCTTTCGACGACTTACGCGTTTGTCGATATACCAGGAATCCACCAACTCCAAACAGCAGAAATCCTGTTATCATTAGTCCAATTATGAAGGCATCTTCAGCGTCCTCGTCGGACAGGATCGACAGACACAAAACCCTCCAATAGGAGTCCATCATGTGTCCGTGTAAAAATGTCCCGTCGGGGCAGGAGGGCTCCCTTGTCTCCTGAAAAATTTGGTCAATAGTGCTGAGAGACCAGGTAACCAATTCAATGATTGTAGAGTTTCGGAGGAGTGAAAAGAGAAGCTCTGAAAAGACAAGACAGGACAAAAAGCAGCAGCATGGCAGATAGGGAGGAGAGGAGCAGAAAAAGCGTCCGCCTTCGCCGAGAGCCGGAAGAAGTAAGTACAATAGGGCCTTCGCACTGTAAGTGCTTGGGCCCTGAAAATGTAAATTCATACCCCCCACCATAGCGTAGTGGGTTGGTCTACCCTCGCATATGAAACGAAAAAACGCAGTCACACACCAGATGCATTGCAATTAAAACCCAAAATATGATCTTTAGAACCCCAAATCTGTAACCAAGAAACCAAAATCTCTAACAGTGAGTGTTTCATTTTTCTCAGCTATACTTTTCTTTTCTCGCCATCAGCTCTAAAGCTACCTGTTTCTGAACTGTCTATCTCAGTTGTGCTTTTTTCTTTTTGCCATTGAAGAATCTGACGTGAGTCAAATCAGCATTGATCTACAACAGGCAGGGCATAGGTCTTAAACTACTTAAATCATGCTTTTTATTTCTACTATGTGATGTTTGAATGTCTCTGTAAAGCACTTTGAATCACCTTGTTGTTGAATTGTGTTATTCAAATAAACTTGCCTTGCCTTGCCTTACTCTACCATCACAAATGTTTGGCGAAACAAACCAGCAGCAACGGAGCAATTTCTGCATCAAGCTTAATTTCTTTGCTTTCCACCAGCGTGGGACAGCACTGCTGATATTAACTCTGGTTTTACTCCTGTTTTTATCTGCTCTTGTTTCACTTCCGGTTGAACAGGTGGTCGTGGCAAATTTTTTTTCCTGAGAGCTGCAGCTGTTTCTGTTTAACTCCCCTAAAACGGTAACTCGGGGCCTGTACTGTGAAGCCTACAAAACTATCATCAAAATGCTGTGAAGTTTTTATTTTGCATTTCCGTCAAAGGACATTAAATTTGAGTATTATGCATTGAGTATTCTTGCACTGCACACCACTCGAGATAATATATGGCATACACCTTAAAAAGGTGCAGTTCCCAATCACACCACAAAGGGGGGCAGTAAATATGATAGTGGTGAAGGGCGCTACAGTACTTCGTTATTCTGCCCGCATACAGAGATGAGCTTCCTCAACGGCAACATCCTTCTAGTCTTCTTGTCCCTCCTTCTTACTCTGTCTGAACAGGACAGCACACCTGTTACTAGCACAAACACTTGACCGGTGTGCGGCCCGTAACAGTACCTGTAACTGTACCTTAATGACTGACAACAAGTAAGAGTACCAAACTGAACCATCTTTGTATCATAATTTTGTGCTGAGGCTGCTATGCTGCCCGCTACTGCCACGCATGGCAGAAACTGGTATTACCAGATTTGGATGTTCCGATGCTAGTTATTTAGCACAGTAACTCGGTAGATATCTCAGCAGGCAAATACGTAGACATCATTTTTAAAACATGACTGCACTTATTTCTCCATCCTGTTAAAAGCTGCATACGTGAAGCATTTTTTCTTCGTTTTTCTGAAGCCAATATTGTGACAGTTGACAATGGTCCCATTGTCTGCTTGACTGAATGCTGTGATTAGTAGACTCATTATATTGTCATGCTCTGCTGCTCTTTTGCTCTCCATCTGCCATCGTGCAGAAAGATAGAAAAATTCACATCCCTTATTGGCATCCTCAAACTTGTCGAAGATGTAAACAGGATCGGAAAGACAAAAGGGAATAACGCCTAAGAAGGAGATTCACGCACATATGTGAAAAGCTTTTTCTCTTTTTGCATCTTAAAAGTCATTGACTCATAAAAACCAACCAAAATTACTAAAT
Organism: Cololabis saira; assembly: GCF_033807715.1. NCBI lineage: Eukaryota > Metazoa > Chordata > Actinopteri > Beloniformes > Belonidae > Cololabis > Cololabis saira. The sequence goes on from NC_084590.1 coordinate 41,411,292, forward strand.
TAACTCAGATAACAGAGTTTGGGGCTCTCTGTCCTTAAGAGAGCTATTGCGTTGTGTAATTGTGGACTGTAACGAGGCCTTTGCTCTCAGTTTCACCTTCCAGATCATTTGCTTTCACTCAAAAACTCTTTGGTTTTCATCAGCTGCTGTTCATGCCCACCTCCACTCCCAGACCCTTGTTCTCCACCAAGCGAGGATGAGGGTATCCTCGCTTTGTTTCTGGCTGTGTGAATCTCATCACGCTTTCTGTATATATGTATGTATGTATATATGTATACATGTATGTATGTATGTATATATATATATATATATATATATATATATATATACATACATACATACATATAGTATTTTTAACGTTATTACAATATACAAACTTATCACGTTATAACGTTAAAAGTTTATTGTTAGAACAATATACTATTAATCACGTGATAGTTGTTTTGGTTGGTGTCGGGCCGAGCTGAGTCTCTGTGACATGTGTTACGGTTGTGAACTGGCATCACCATGTCCCAAAACATGGATAAAGTTACTCCACTCTTGAGCTTTCTATGAAATTGCGGTGTACCAGAAGAGTTCCTCTCACGCATGGAACAAGAACATGTAAGTGTAGAAAACTTCTTGTAAAAACTCTATTTCACTGCTGTCAAGGCTCAGTCATGTAGCTAGTATAACCTAGATAACTTAGTCAGCCAGCCAGGGTTACCGGGTAACACCGGTATTATGCAGAGTTTTGCATCCCTGCCGCGAATTACCATGTGATTTCTATCAACCTTTGATTTTAAAGTGTCACTACTGAGTGTTAAGGGGTTGAGTTGCCGCTCGGTGAAGCAATTCTCGGCAGGGATGCAAAACTGGGCATAACAGTAACGGTGCAGTAACAACAATTACCAGGAGAAAGAGATGCTGCTGCTTCAGGTCCTCTGTATGAACCGAACTGAACCTACATTCAACCAGAATGACCGAATTTATACAAGAAACCACATCTACTAACATTACGTCAAAAAAATCAACAGTTATTGGGCTACTTATAAACTTTTTATCCCATACATACACCCCAACATCTGCCAAGTAATCTGTCAACTATTTAGCACTTTTAAAACAGTATTACAAAGTGCACAGATTTAAGCTTCAGGCCCCAGTATAGTTGTTAAAGGTAGCCAAGTGTGTGTGTGTGTGTGTGTGTGTGTGTGTGTGTGTGTGTGTGTGTGTGTGTGTGTGTGTGTGTGTGTGTGTGTGTGTGTACATAAGAGAGCATATGTCTGCATGTATCATATTGACTCATAACAGGAAGCATTACATTAATCTTTGTTCTTACTGGTATTTTCTTCTACAGGAAGAGCTGCAGCAAGGTGCGCATTTATGGAATACCCACATTATCCGCAACAGCAGAAATGCAGTAGCTCCAAGTGGACGTCCAATTCTTATGTACACCATCCCTCGTCTATTTGGAGGACAAGATCACCTGAAAGAGGTCTCTCAGGAAGCAGTGGAGGCTTGTAAACAAGAATGCCAACAAAGAGGACCTTACCCTTGTGATGAAACTGTATTCAGCTTGTGTTGCCTTATAATGGCATAGAAATTCTTACACTCTTCCTGAGAACATACATACTTAAAGCCTTATAAATTTGTCTGAAAATCACAGACAAGCATTCTGACCTGCTGACTGAAATAAAGTGTACTGGTTGTGCGGGAGTGTGTCTATGTTCCCACAGCTCTATGTTCCCACAGCCCTATATTCTATATATCCTATATTCATTTTCTAAAGACATCTGTTTCTGCACCGTCAATCACAGTGCAATAAACACCACTGGTAATGAAAAAGACACAAATTCCAGTCAAATTCCAGTCAAATTCCAAAGAAACTATCGACCTTAAATAACCATGGACATTTCTTTGTTTACAAATATTTGCATTAAGTAGGAAAAAATAATTATTGGGTGACAACACACTTGCTGTCATATGCAACAACTTGCTGATAAACAGTTTGGCAGATGGCAAATGTATAAGACCAGTTTGCATGTCCTAATCTGTGCAAAAAAAGAGAATATCTAAATGGGTCTAACAAAATATTTTGCCTGCACTGCACATCTGCTCACTTAAAACTATCAAAAAGGGGCCAGGCTCCTGAGTCCCACGCGGCAGTAGAGTTCATACAGAGCTGTGTCCTGCTCATCATGAGAAGAGCTCCTTCCTGCCCAAACTCTGAGACTGTTGTGTTGTTTGTATCCCTTTATTTTTGTTTTCATGATATAAAACAGACATTTTTTCATTGTTGATACCAAAAACATTTCTCAACCTTCATGTTTCCAATGTGGATTTGTTTTAAATCTTATTTAGATGACAATAATCAGTGAAACTACTAACACTCACTTACTGACAGATTTCTGTCAAATGCCAAAATATGAAAAATGTCAAAATCATTTAAGAACAAATAAAACATGTTATAGATCAAGTACATTTGTCATGCACTTGTCATTATTTTCATTCCTATAGAGAACAAGAGAGGTCTTAATATTTGATATGGTTTCAATGAATACACCTAAGAGAAAAAAATGAAATTTTATGAAAGACCAAAAATGACAGTGAACATTCACTTTGAGAGCTGCAACTATTCATTTATTTTCATTTAACCATAGTAGCAACATGCATCTTATATCATATATAATATCACAAAATGACGTGTCTAAAACCATAGACTTAACCATATTGATTCATTCCACCATCCTTAGTACCGTGCCCAGTTCCCCAACTGTGATATTTTCATCAAATACAGCTTCCTCCTGATAGTCTAATATGTCATGACTAAATGTCTCAAATTTTCCAAATTTCTTTTTTCCATGTGGGAAAAAGGGTCTTTAGCATACTGTAACATCCATCCATCCATCCATCGTCCGCCGCGTTATCCGTTCCCGGGTCGCGGGGGCAGCAGCCTCAGCAGAGATGCCCAGACTTCCTTCACCCCAGACACTTCCTACAGCTCCGGGGGGAGTCCGAGGCGTTCCCAGGCCAGCCGAGAGACATAGTCTCTCCAGCGTGTCCTGGGTCTTCCCCGGGGTCTCCTCCCGGTGGGACATTCCTGGAACACCTCCCTAGGGAGGAGGGACATGCCTGGAACACCTCCCTAGGGAGGCGTCCAGGAGGCATCCGGTACAGATGCCCAAGCCACCTCAGCTGACTCCTCTCAATGTGAAGGAGCAGCGGCTCGACTCCAAGCTCCTCCCGGGTAACCGAACTCCTCACCCTATCTCTAAGGGAGCGTCCAGCCACCCTGCGGAGGAAACTCATCTCGGCCGCTTGTATCCGCGATCTTGTCCTTTCGGTCACTACCCAAAGTTCATGACCATAGGTGAGGGTAGGTGCGTAGATTGACCGGTAAATCGAGAGCTTCGCCTTTCGACTCAGCTCCCTCTTCACCACGACGGTCCGGTACATCGACCCCTGTAACATGTCAGCTTTTATTGATTCTTTGGGTACATCAATGGCCCTTGTTCCCCCTCCTTTGCATTTCCGCACTTGTTTACCTTCATGAATCCACCCTAACTCAACTTTTCTGGTCTTTCTTTTCAGCCCATCTGTTGTTTTTTTGCACAACTTCTTTTCTGCTTTGGAGAAGAAGTCTCCTCCTGACCAGATTTCTTATCATCATTCCCATCAATGCCCATCTTTTTCTTTAGTTTTTCAAGTAGTGAATGTTATTTTGATTCTCTTGCACTTGCACCTTGATTTTCCATACAGAAATGTCTTCATGATATCTGATCTCCATATGTTGGGATGTAGCCAGCCAGAGTGTCATCATCCATACAGTCAATGACTGTGGCATCAATCTGTCAAGACAGACATAATAATTACAACTCAAGGACAAGACAACATCCTCCCACCACAGTTCCCACAGTTTTATCAATTAATTTTCTAAACTTTTCCATAATATTTGACCCCATTTCCATGACTTTAATAGTAGTTTAAAATAAGCAGAACAATATATAGATCATAGGGCGCAATAATGAGGCTCTTACTCCAGGAGGAGGAGGAGGAGGAGATTAGACTTTTTTTGACGTAATGTTAGTAGATGTGGTTTCTTGTATAAATTTGGTCATTCTGGTTGAATGTAGGTTCAGTTCGGTTCATACAGAGGACCTGAAGCAGCAGCATCTCTTTCTCCTGGTAATTGTTGTTACTGCACCGTTACTGTTATGCTCAGTTTTGCATCCCTGCCGAGAATTGCTTCACCGCGCGGCAACTCAACCCCTTAACACTCAGTAGTGACACTTTAAAATCAAAGTTTGATAGAAATCACATGGTAATTCGCGGCAGGGATGCAAAACTCTGCATAATACCGGTTTTACCCGGTAACCCTGGCTGGCTGACTAAGTTATCTAGGTTATACGAGCTACATGACTGAGCCTTGACAGCAGTGAAATAGAGTTTTTACAAGAAGTTTTCTACACTTACATGTTCTTGTTCCATGCGTGAGAGGAACTCTTCTGGTACACCGCGATTTCGTAGAAAGCCCAACAGTTTATCCATGTTTTGGTTCATGGTGATGCCAGTTCACAACCGGAACACATGTCACAGAGACTCAGCTCGGCCCGACACCAACCAAAACAACTATCACGTGATTAATAGTATATTGTTCTAACAATAAACTTTTCACGTTATAACTTGATAAATAGTATATTGTTCTAACAATAAACTATCACGTTATAACGTGATAAGTTTGTATATTCTAATAACGTGAAAAATATCACCTTATAACGTGAAACGTTTATTGTTCTAACAATAAACGTTTCATGTTACAACGTGATACTGATATTTTTTTTTCTCTGGTTTCTGTGGCTAGATTGCGAGCTGACTGGCTCATATTTGCAGCAGCAAATATGATGTACAAGATGGCGGTAATGATGACCTCAGTCAAGGTTCATTCAATATATTCAAGGTTCATTCAATATATTCGGGGGTTCATTCAATATATTCAAGGTTCATTCAATATATTCAAGGTTCATTCAATATATTCAAGGTTCATTCAATATAGTCCGGGGTTCATTCAAGATATTCGGGGTTCATTCAATATATTTAAGGTTCATTCAATATATTCAGGGTTCATTCAATATATTCGGGGGTTCATTCAATATATTCAAGGTTCATTCAATTTATTCGGGGGTTCATTCAATATATTCAAGGTTCATTCAATATATTCGGGGGTTCATTCAATATATTCAAGGTTCATTCAATATATTCAAGGTTCATTCAATTTATTCGGGGGTTCATTCAATATATTCAAGGTTCATTCAATATATTCGGGGTTCATTCAATATATTCAAGATTCATTCAATATATTCGGGCTTCATTCAATATATTCGGGGGTTCATTCAATATATTCAAGGTTCATTCAATATATTCAAGGTTCATTCAATATATTCAAGGTTCATTCAATATATTCAAGGTTCATTCAATATAGTCAAGGTTCATTCAATATATTCAAGGTCCATTCAATATATTCAGGGTTCATTCAATATATTCGGGGGTTCATTCAATATATTCAAGGTTCATTCAATATATTCAGAGTTTCGTTCAATATATTCAAATATTAATTTCCTGAACAGCATGCCATAGTATACATATGGTCATATGGTTTGTTTGTAGCTTCCTCTTAAAAACCACTTCTCACCATTCGTACAGCACAGCTGCAAGTATTATCCAGGATTGCAAGTCTAATTGTTGCGCTTGGGTTGTGTTACATGTAGCTGCAAAGGAGGAAAATCATCCAAAAAATGCGCTGCAAATGATGATGGGAAAAGAAAAGAACATATTTTCTCAGTTAATTATAGCACAGTGATTGTTGCTCTTCTCTTGTATTGACGAAACCTTATTAGTGGATGAACTCGTGGTGCTGAAGTCACACACACACACACACACACACACACACACACACACACACACACACACACACACACACACACAAAATCCAGTTGTTTAGAGTCATGCTAGATGAGCCAAGAGCTTAAGTTCTTTGCTCATGATTTATTACTGAAGCACTGCCACATTTGGACAGCTGAGAAGTACACAGGTGGATGAGAGAAACAATTTCTCTCATCTTTATTACAGAAATAAAAAACAAATCCAGTGTGTCTGCCTCCTCCCGTCTGAAGGTGTCCTGTTGTTTTATACCTTTAATGTTCTCATACAAAAGCTGACATCTGTGCTGAATAGTTGGAGTCAGATCTGCGGTTGTGATGCTGAAGTACCACTTACTTGTCCACTCTGGAAGAAAATGTGGTTCCTCTGATGTCCAGAGGGACTCTTCTCGCCACTTGTTTTATTGCCAACTCAAAGGCCAGTTTGCTACATGTCACAGGCTATGTACCTGCATCGTGTTCACCCTTTTCGGTGGAAGTATGTGGGAGGTTATATTAACCCATAAACTAATGCATCGAGTGCACTCCTGGAGTCCAACTGATGGAAGGGTTTTTTAGGGGAGGTAATGTAGAGCTACTTTGACTGATAAAAGACACTCGACCATTTGAAGTTTGCAGTTTGCACAAATGATCTGCTGATGTGAACCGTGCATGAAGGAGATCAAGAGAGGCCGATCAATCCTGGCTCTAAAGGGAGACGGTTTACTATTGCGGCTACTCTTCCCAGAAGTGGTTGCCAGTCCAACACGACTGAAACAAACATTGTAAATCTTTTAGTCAGAATATTTAGCACTATGTATGTATAGCACCAAAAAAGTGATCCCAGTGGTAAAGCATCAAGATTTGGGCTTCCGTTTTCGCTTTGTGACCTGGACTACTTTACATCAGTCAGGGAAAACTACATTCCCAAATTTACGGAAATATCCCACTGGACAATGTTATGATGTTTATCACGTGACGATTTTGTAGAAGTTGAGTTATGAAGCAGAGAAATCATTGACGTAAATCCAGAAAATGGTTTGAGATAATGAAAATTCAGCTTTTGTTTGTGGCCCAATCAGAGCCCAGACATTGACCCATGACATAGCTTCTTGACACCCACTTCTCAGTAACTTTGCCTATTTAGCAACAACACCATACAGCAGTGTTTCTCAATCCTGGTCCTCGTGGGCAGGGCCGCCGCAAGGGGTGTGCGAACCGTACGGCCGCACGGGCCTCCCGCCCCAAGGGCCTCGCACTATGGGCCGTTTTTTCTTTTTCGTTTTTTTTCCTTCTTTCCCTTATAAATATCAACAGTCACGTTCCATTACAGACCTAAATGTGTACTAGTCTGTGCATATCAATAAATATATGTGCAGTGATGTGCTTGCTGATTGATGTTGCTGCGCAGCTGCGCGTTTCAATACAACTGCGTCAGACCAAGCGCATTGACACAAGGTGCTCTGATCGAGACGGGTGGAGTGTGTAACAAACTGTCACACAATGTCGAGAAAACCAGACAGATTCAGGAAATTTCCATCAGGGGATGAAAAAAGAAAAAAACTAAAGAAAATGGAAGAGTTTGATAAATTTGTTACAGAATAAAAGCCCAAAGACACTTAAGTGGAGGTTTCAAATTTGTGCTTCCCAATATTTTCAAATATTGTAATTTTATATAACTGTAACTCATATTAATTCAAATTATTGTGTTTTGTTGAATCAAGTAAAAAGCTCTGAGGCTAAAATAATAAAGCAGCTCGGTCAGTCAACTGTCGTAATGAAGACTTGAAAATGATTGCGTAACAGCAGCAGCAATCATCATTGAAAAACTAAAAAAAGAAAAAGATTATCATTAAACCCAGGTTTTACGTTTAAGCCTTCAATCCTATCGGACTCTGCTTACAAGGCATACATAGATATATCGGGGTTAATGAACACAGATGTGGGATTTTGAGAGCGCTGCCCACCATGGTGGGTGTGAGACATCAGAAGGCACCAAGGAGACAAGTACCTCTTGTTCCCTAAATAGACCTTTTAGACGTGATGGAGTAATTGGAGTGAAACATGCAGAGGAGTGAAAGCGAGCATAAGACCCTGCTCAAGATTGACTGGCTGAACTCGCTCCGGGAGGTCAGCTCATAAATGCTGAAGGAGACGTGCTGGGAGACTTCCACTGACTGCAATTGAAATAAACTCCACAGACGGCTAAAAGTGAGCATTTATACCTGCACAAACAGCATCAATACCTCCTTGCAGCTTACAATTTATTTATATTTTGCTGCTGATTTCTTTCTTTCTCTCATCTAAAGAATAAAACAAAAAGCCTATTTCTGTTTGTGTGACAGCTCCGTGAGGGTTGAGTATGTTTTTAAAAAGCACCCTGTTAAATTGTATTATGCGGTTTAGGTTTACATTATTCTGCATCCAGGGATCCTCGGGGTGACGAGTGGACGTAATCGGCTTCTCCGCCCCCCCCCCCCCGCGTCAGTCCCGGGCATTAAAACCTACGATGACCAGGAGCTGAACTCAAAGCTTCACAACAGAAGTACACAAACCCGTCGGCGAGTCGATGGGTTTTCATGTTCATCTTTTATTCGACAGTTTGAGGCTCAGAGCGGCCAGAAAAAAGTCTGTTTGTTTTCTATTTGATACTTATTAAAAGATTCAGTTAGTCTGTGAAAGTTTTCAGCAGATATAGATATTCTTTATAATATACAATCACAAGAAAAAAGGTTTATGTGCAGCTTTTTTCTTTTGGGTCTAACAGAAACGAGCAGAGAGACGACGGAGACAGCTAATCAACAGGGACAAAGACGGTTTAATTAAAGAAAACTTCCTACTCCATTAATCATCAGGCATTAGACAGGTAATGATTGGCTTTAAAAAAAAAAAAAGTTATCTTTTTTTGCTGTTCTAATTTGTTTTCCTCTCTTTCGTTCATTCAGGCTCAAAAAGATAAAAGGGATTTAGAGTTGAGAGTGAAGGAAGCAAACTCACCCCTCTTTATTCACACGTTTTCAGTCACACCATAAAGATAGAAATAATTTTGCTTTAAATTGACGATGCTTGTTTACTCCGAAACATTCAGCCGCTAAACGGCGAGGACAGATCGAACCCCGAGACTCCGGCTTGCTAGGTCTACTCTAACCAGTGTTCCTATGGAAATGTGGCATTTGCTTTGTTTCCTACCATCTAATGAGCCTGTTAACATTCAGTTGTTCACCCTAATTGACTCTTGCTCTAACCGGATGGAGGCACAGAACTCCAAATAATTACGCTCTTTATGAGCCGATGTCTAATGAATTTAAGTGGCATATTTACCAGACGAGTGACTCGGGGTGGAAAAGATGAAATAAAGAGATGTTTGCCCTGAACTCAGTGGGAGAGGGATCAAATGTTATAGCGGAGCGCATGTGTGGCTGGATTAGATTTGTACACTACCGCTGACATCAAGGTGCTCCTGTATGAATAAGATTGCTGGAGAAAATATTACTGATCATTTTTCCCTTCATGATGACTGCAGCGTATAAACGCCATCGCGAGAGACATTTTTGTGTGTTTTAGCTGTTCTGTCCCATAAATGCAGCACAATGTTACGGTTTGGCTGAGTCCCACAGGTTTATTAACAAATCACTACAAAAATGTTGGAACCCGTTCTCAGGATTTTTAGTTTTTGAACATAAAAATTCCTCCCTAACCCTCTGAAAACGTTTTGCAGCCGAAGTACACAGAAGCTGTGAAGCGATCCGCTGTGGCATCCTAAAACAACAAGGACCAAGAAAGACCAAGTAGGTAGTGGCGCCGGCCTCAGGTACCCTGCCTCTGCTGGCATTTGGGGTGTTGCCATGGCTGCAGGAGGAAAAGGAGCTTTGGTGGGAGGGAGACGAGGCTCGTGTTCAGCCGTCGGAGACTGAACACGGCAACAGGGTTCGTCGAGTCGCTCATAGTCCGAGCTCTCCAAGGCCGGTCCAGAAGGTGTATCGTATTTCTGGCATCTAGTCCGGTATTCATAGTCAGGGAATTTAAGTGGAATAGTACCACACTTTTACTTTCGACTGCAAAACTCATTAAATGAAACATCTCTAGCATAAAAACATTCACAACTTTTTAACAGGACCTCACTTCTTTAGCCGAGGCTGAACACATATATATATATATCTATATCTATATATATATATATATAGTATCTAGTATTCTATAGTATAAATATATATGTTTTATATGTATATATATATATATATATATATATATATATATATATATATATATATATATATATGTGTATAAAATCTTTATTGTGTGGGTATGTATACACATACGCATAAAAAAGAAGCATGTGTGGGTTTGCAATCTCTTTAGCGGCTTTGGAAGGAGCGACATTTTCAAATAAATAGACGGCTTTAGTTTAAAATAACTCGTAAAACCACTTCATGAAAAGCCAGTCCAAAAACAACGCTCACAGGGATTCCTTCAGTATCCACAAACCTCATTATTTGACATTTTGGGGATTGCCAGACACAATATCAGAGGTTATTTATGGCTCAGAAAAGATGAAAAAGTAAAATAAGTCACTGTGGATGACTGTAGAATAACCGCAGCAGGTCGCCGTCTCTGCTGCCAGAATTAGTTTTAATTTTGAGACGACCTTATATATTCTCTGTTGTGAGCGCCGCTCCGTCTCTAAGCGCAAGTGAGTCACTTTCATGCATCGCAGGGTGAACGTTCTTCCGGCCTCACCTTCCCTGAATACACCCCCTTCTTTGTCTGAAAGTGTCTGGGTAAAGCAAAGACAGTGAGAACTTTCTTCTGCTCGCCCAGAAAACAAAGGCCTCCAAGCTGACTGAAGAGCTGCAAGCCTGCTTTTGTTCTTGTTTCCTGCTGCGGGGTGACGGTCAGTTTTATGCACCAAAGCCTCGTGTTCACCTTCTCCTGGAGAAGTCCGGTGATCAGAATTTACGAGGTGACCCCCCCGGGAGCTTGTTCAGGCAGTCAATCTAACGCAGCGTTTTATGCTCACTTCCAGCCCAATAAGTTTAAGGACTAAGACATATTTGTCTAGCGCCTCTCCTGATGCCACCTGCCGCTAAGCATAACGTTGGAAGCGCCAACGGCATTGCTGTCTTTTGACTTTGAATATGGTGATGTCGATTGTAGCTGAGTGACGCGATGAAAGCGCAACTATTCAGGTATTGATACAATACCTGAAGTCTGATTGATGCCAGCATATGAAATCATACATGTTTTTCATTTGCTTTTCCTTGTTTTTTATGGTTAATTGATATTGTTCATTCAAGCATTAAAGGAGCATGAGGCTCCTTTTAAGAAATGAGACTCTCTAGTGCCACCCTTCACCACGACGGCCGTCGGGGGTACTGCAACCAACAGTGAAGCCGGCACGGGAGAACGGGGAGAACGCGCATGCAGCGTCATGTGACGTCACATCCGCAGGACAGCGCGGGAAATTCGACCCCACAATTGCAGCACATTTTGCAGCACACAGCCTGTTCAAGGCAACGGAGAGATACACTAGAGGGCTCATTCTTTTGGGTTTGGAACGCTTCATCTGACATTATTACTAGAAAACTTAAAACGTATACAAATTTTTTTCATAAATCCTGCCTCAATCCTGCCTCAAGCTCCTTTAACAATCTCCACCATAAGGAATTATGACTTACCAACTAACACCACAAAATGTTGCCATTAATCAGTTTTATGTGTAAAGTTAATCAAATGCAGACTCATTTCATTGCATTACATGAGTTGACCTTCTGACCTCTGAAACCTGTAAGAGTAAGAAACTGTTAGACTAAGACTTAGACAGACTTCACTTGTCATTTCGGATTGTCATCGGAAATGAAATTTCGATGCAAAGGCAATGTGGCACAGCAGTGAGTATGTCATATTTACAGTTAGATAAATAAATAAAATAAAAAAATAAGTATTTTTACATACTGCAGATACAAAAAATGGGATGTGATAACATATAGTCCGTATGTAATGTCTGTTTCACAGCAGCATGGCAGATGGATCCTGTGTAGGTGGGTGGTGGGGATTGTTAGGGAGATAGTGTTCAGCAGTCTCATGGCATGTGGGAAGAAGCTGTTTGTGAGTCTGGCTGTTCTGCTCCGCAGGCTGCAGAATCTTCTTCCAGACAACAGGAACATGATGCTGCTGACGAGTTGATGGTGAGAGGAGTAAGGCTGGGCTGGTTCTTCCTGAAGTCCACAATGATATATTTTGTTTTAGAGACATTCAGGATCTGGTTGTTGGTTATTGTTGGTAAGCTGGACATAACGTGATAATATTATATTATCTTCTTCACCCTATTTCTCAATAAGTCAAAGAAAGTAACAGAAATACCCTATTTTTTATTAACTTCTTTTCTATGATTTGACTTGGTGATGGAGTTGACACCAAAAAGTATATATGTGTACATATATATATATACACATATACATATACATATATACATATACATATATATATATATATTATATATATATATATATACATATATATATATATATATATATATATATATATATATATATATATACACATACATATATATATATATATATATATATATATATTCTTTTCAGTTCATGGCTGCTGTTCTTGATAAATATTAGATACTTACCCAGCTTATACCATAATAGTACCGCAAATCCTTTCTCCCAATCCCATTTGTTAGTATTGTATCACATCTTAGGGACAAATTAGTAAGAGATGAATGTAGAGACTCCTTTTATTCAGTCATGGAGCGTCCCACTCATGACATGAACCATCTGCTCTGCTGAATTGTCCTCGAGCCAAACAGGAGGCGTCTTCTAGCCCCAGTCACGTACCTTTCCTCGTCCACAGGGAAATATAATGTTTCCCTCTAAACATAAGTAAAAATGCTAGTAGAGGACAAAGTGAAGTCGACGTCAGAAGAGGCCAGATTGATATTTTACAAATATCCTCGACGAGGCGTCTGAAGACAGACCTGAACACTTGGTGCTGCCGAGGTGCAGAAATCCTCTTCAAGCTTATCAGAGCGACCTGGAGAAGAGTGAGCGGAGGTGCTCCATATTCCCAACCTGCATCAGCCCGGTTGTGATGGACGAATGATCACTATCTGCTGCAAAGTCTCTGCATGCTAATGACTCAGTCTAACCTTCAAACAGTTCTCTCTGAGATGGAGACTTTAAGGTCCATGCTGCCGGGCTGTTTCATCCTCCTAACGACACCACGGCGCCGGTCACCCTGAGCATCACAAAAAGTTAATTCACCCTTCCCAAAAGGAAATTTTGGCCACAAAAGTCTAATGAGAACTTGTGACACAAAGCCATTACTTAAAGGAGCTTGAGGCCGGATTGTGGCAAGATTTATGAAAAAAATCTGTATACATTTTAAGTTTTCTAGTAATAATGTCAGATGAAGCGTTCCAAACCCAAAAGAATGAGCCCTCTAGCGTATCTCTCCGTTGCCTTGAACAGGCTGTGTGCTGCAAAATGTGCTGCAATTCGGTCCCAAATTTCCCGCGCTGGGCTGCGGATGTGACGTCACATGACGCTGCATGTGCGTTCTCCCCGTTCTCCCGTGCCGGCTTCACTGTTGGCTGCAGTACCCCCGACGGCCGTCGTGGTGAAGGGTGGCGCTAGAGAGTCTCATTTCTTAAAAGGAGCCTCAAGCTCCTTTAACGGCATATCGTTGCAGATGGGGTGATTGCTGGGTGATAATCTACTTTTCTGGGCGCACGCTTCCATCGGCTTCCATCAGTCGCTGATGTTCCTCGTAAATGGACAGTAGGATGCTACATATTCACGTATATTCACTTTGCGATGCTGTACATGTTGGACATGGGCTCACAGCTCCTGGTGCCATGGTCCTCGAAGGAGTCTCTCTACATCCACTCTCAGACTCTTTCGTTATTTGAGGGTTCACACTGTAAAATACAACAATGATAAAATTACAAAGGATTTTCTTGTCTTCTTCTCAGCAGCACACAAGCTTGAGTTTGCAGGAAATCATACTCAACAAACTGGATCTAATTATCTTGGAAAAATCTGATTTAACGTACATATTCACACTGCCAGCAATCCTTTTATTTTTTTTTATTTGGATGTATAGCTTGATAAATATTTATTGATTCTGTGTTGAAAATAGTTTTGTCACAGCAGCAAGAAAAAATGACTGTGTGAAAAGCAAAGAGAATGTGTACAAATATAAAGTACACATTCAATAAAATAAAGCTGCTTGCATGAACACCCAAGAGTTGGTTTTACATGAGTTTATTACAACAAAAGGACTTGTTTCTGTGTTTGTAGTTGTTCGGACTGGTAGTGCAGCACCTTTTAAATAGTTTAACTTTAATACAAATTGACATAAAAGTGTTGTTGAGGTGATTGAGTCTCTAAGATTTGTTGTAGTTCCTCGACTGCCCACTAGAGGCTGGCTATAAAAGCGATTCAATTTCCATTAACTCCCATGTTAAAAGGTCCAACTTTAAAGCAGAAATAAACATACCGTATTTTGCGGACCATTAGGCGCTTTATAAAGAGCGATACCAATGATCGGGTCTATTTTCATACATAAGGCACACCGGGTTATAAGGTGCATGATAAAACATATATAAAGCGAAACAAAACATTATGGGAAGTCGACTTTATTCAACTCATTCACAATAACTCCGAATATTGTTCAGTTGTAACAAATTTTAAATAATTCGTCTTCCGCGAATCCACAAATAAAAAGTGCTGAATGGTCCTACAATCAGTCAAATGGAACAGCTTCGTTTACCAAAGTAGCACTAAAACATTGACAGATTTTTGAGCGCAGTGTACCACATAAGATTGGTTCGAGGTGTACTATATCAGGGGAGTTTATAAAAAAACATTCAATATATTTCTAACATGATTGATTGACATTCGGCTCAGCCAATTGTTAGCCACTATCGCGTCCAGCGTCAAGTAAAAGCAACAGTAAATTTAAATTACGCCAAGTCAACATCTTAAATAGTATATTCCTCTTCAACATCTGCCAGCAGGGATCCCCTGAAAGAGCTGGTAGTCAAAGTTAACTTTGATTGACATACGGTGGGTGTGTTCCCGTCAGCTTCCCAAGCAACCTGTCTCTGCTCAGTATGGAAAAAAAATAGGCTTGGAAGCTCTTTATAAACCAATGGGTCAGGTGACTTAACGCTTCGTCCGTTGTATTTTACCGTTTACGGTGCAGGTACACTGCTTGTTACGTTTCACGTCCTGTGAAGTGTGTGTGGTCGCACCACTGTGAATTAGGCGTGGGCTTGCAACGCACACTCAACAAACTGCTGTTTCATGTTCAAAACACTAAATGTTGAAAGTGAAACCCGTCGTGAAAAACACATCACAAAAGGACCATGGGCAGGGCTGCCTTTACATAATATGAGGCCCCAGGGCTGAGAGGTTTTGAAGGCCCCCCCATCACCTCGATTTATGGAGTCTCATTTAAAAAAAGTGTAATCCCATCACAAAGTGAATTAACAGTGATTTTTTTTCCTCTTTGAGCCAGAAAAGACCGTAATATAGTTATGAACATATCACTGATCCCACTTTAGTGTCAACACAAGACACTTTATTTAACCACCACACACAGCAACTTATGGTCAAAATAAAACCAAAATGTGTGAACATATGACTTCAAACACTATTAAAAAAAACCATCGCCTGTCTGCACAAACATTGATAATAACTGATAACAGCATAAGCAAAGAACAGCAACTATTAAAGTGGGAACCTCTTCTCTGGCCTCAGCAGGCCTTGTGAACCAATCACATGCACCTGCAGAGACACACAAACACACTCCATTCAGCACCATGGATAGCAACACGGCCTGATTACAGGTACCAAAAAGACAGTTATAGAAGGTTTACAGTGTTCTTTTGTGTGTCCTGCCCAAACTATACACACACAGACACATATATATATATGTATATATATATATATATTTTTTTTTTTTTTCGTCTTTCGTCTGGTCTTCTTTGAAGAAAAGGCCCTAATTATGCCTATTACATCCAAATCACGAAGGACATCATGCTCAATAGACATCAGTGTGAGATGACTGACTTGGTCTTGCTGTATGTTTGATTGCAGTTCATTTTTCACCAAGCCCAGTTTGGAGAAGGACCGTTCTCCACTCACGTGGGTCACTGGCATAGTCAGGAATAGCCGTAGCTATGTCTGTGTTTGGAAACACTGTGTGGAGTTTTATTCTTCCTAAAAGTGCTGCGAGCAGCCCCCTCCTCCTCCTCCCCTCCATTGCTGCAGGCGGTCCCCTGCTCCTCTCCAGCTACATCCACCTGCGCGGCCTAAGCCTCCTCTGCTCCCCCGGTGTGTGGGATAGCGATCTTCCTCCGTTGCCGGGTCCAACTTCAGTAGCAGCTGGAGCTTTGGGATGATCTTTAGTAGGTCCTTTTTGTGCAAATCCGTCTTAACATGTTTTTTTCTCTCTCAAACGTCCTCCCTGATATTTCCACTGAATGTCACTCAATCATAGAGGGAGGGACACACCGCAAAACTAACTATAGACATTTGGATATGTAAGCCCACGAGCCATATGCTATGTTGCCACGTGGGGGGGGGGGGGTCACTTTTAATTTGGATCGATCAGCAGCCATGGAACGTGTGATTAGAGTGATTGACAGAAAACCTGACCAGTTACAAAAGGATTTGACCTTTTCAGTTCATCATGAACCTGAACATGGGAGGTCCCTAAACTTGGGAGGCCCCTGGGCTTCAGCCCAGGTAACCCCCTGCATTAAAGCGACCTTGGCCATGGGTAACTAAGGGATGGAAAAATAAATGGCATTAAAAAGAAACACCTGCCAGTCCATCTTGCTACTAACTGACATAATTGAGGATAAAAAAAAAGAAAAGCACCTTAGAAGAGTGGAGTCTCTCAGAAAACCAATATGCAGTATGTTTCAATCTTTTTTACGGGAAAACTTTTGATCTTCCAACATTAAATAATAAAAGCATCAAATCTGAGTGTAGGACATTTGCAAAAATAGATTAATCCCATTCGATTTTTATTGACATTCTACACAGCATGATATATATATTTTGGGGAACATCAGCAGCCCCCAATATTGTATCCATCTGGTGCTACGGAGAGGTGACATCTTTGGTGCCCATGTAAGTCACACTGATAGAGGAAGCTGAACTGTGGTAGCAGTGGGCGGTGGAGGCTAACCGCAGAGGCAGCCGGGCCCCGCGCTTCACCTAATTACTCAGAACCTGTCGAAGCCTCCGTGTCAGTGCTGACCTCACACTGATCCAGTCTGAACCCGGGCCCACACAAGGTGGTCCCTGCTGTCGCTGCCGGTAAAGGGGAGGTCAATGAGTCCCATCTTGGTGATCATCAGTTCAGACCGTCTCCAAGGGACCATGCATAATCACCATCATTCATCTCACAGACAGGCCATATAATCACAGCAGGGGAAATCTTAACAGCTTATTTTGCCATAAAGCACAGATGCGGGCTCTACTGTCTGAAGGAGATGCTTTACAGTGATAAACAGGGACATAATTCTTTGTTGGTTCTTAACATTAGTCAGTTGAAGTATTGTCTGACTTCAAGTATGAGAATGTGTGCACAGAAATGCAATTGTGAACCACTTCCATTATCCATTAATCTCTCCACTTTAATTTCAGAGTGGACTTTGCCTCTTGAATGACTCAGTTTTTGTCTGTTTAACTATTCAGAACCCAAAAATATGCAATTTTCATTGATGCAAAACAGATAAGTAGCAAATCTTAAAGCCTACGCTGCCGAAAAGGGACGTTTGCTTCACAAGAGACTTAAAAAGCTTCAAATATTGTTTAAAGGCCCATCTTTTGGTAAACTAATTTGTTACATTTCGTGCTATTCACTTTGTGCACCTTTATCAGCCCTTTAGATCCAAAAACCATGAGTATTTGTGAACAATGAACTTTCCCATCAGTTAAATGTTTGTTTTAAATAAAGCTTCTTGTTCCAGGCTTTTATTTTTTAATTACTTATTTATTTCCATCCCCCCAACTGTGGCAGGGTGGAGAGGTTGATGGGACACACGCACCTGTGTCCCATCCGCCTGAGTGGCTGCCGCTCTCCACCCTGCCTGCCTTATAAGGCAGAGCTGGACAGCAGCGAGGGTTCGGAGGAGTTGCTGCTGGCGTGAGGTGCTTGTGCACTGTGTCCTGGATGATTTGCTATAATAAAAAGGGTCTGCACTAAACTCTGTGTCCTCTCTATCCTGTCGGTCGGGCCCCGTAGCACTCGCACTGCTACACTGGCACCCAACGTGGGGCCCGATGGGATGGACAGGGGAGGCACGGAGCGGGCCCTGGACGCGCTCGCCCAGGCCATGGCGGACCTGAACGCCCTGCTCCGGGACCAGGGCGAGCATCAGCTCGCTGTACTGGCGGCGCTGATGCCCGCGGAGCGACCCACCCCTGCGCCACGCTTGAGGTTCGCCGCAGTAGCGCGGGAGGAGCTGGCGGCGCCGCAGCTGAGAGGCCGTGAGGCAGAAGCTGCGGGCCGTCAAGCGACGGCTCCCGAGACGGTGGGGCCAACGGAGCGACCCACCCCTGCACCCCGTCTGAGGTTCGCCGCGGCAGCGCTGGTGGCGCCGCAGCTGAGAGGCCGGGAGGCAGAAGCTGCGGGCCGCCAGGCGACGGCTCCTGGGACGGGGACGGAGTCGGAGTCGGAGTCGGCTGCAGAGGTGGAGGCGGACCAGCAGGGCACCGGGGTGGAGGAGGCGGTCCCGGGGGCGGACCAGCAGGGTGGCGTGACAGCGGAGACGGAGGCAGAGGCGGAGTCGCCAGCGACGGCGGGTCCCGCGGAGAGGGGGCTGGACCAGCGGCCAGAGCAGGGCGTCAAGGAGGAGGCGGTCCTGGAAGCGGACCAGCAGCTGGCCACCATGGGCCCGGCCCCGAGAGCGGCTTCCTCTGCGGTCAGGCCGACGCCGGGGACGACCCCCCGACCAGGAAGGCCCGGGGGGTTCCGAGCTTCCTCTCCCGCTCCGAGGGGGCGGGGGGGAGGGGGTAGTTTCGGCCGGACGGTCCCCGGCGCGAGATTGGCGTTGGGGGTGTGTGGCAGGGTGGAGAGGTTGATGGGACACATGCACCTGTGTCCCATCCGCCTGAGTGGCTGCCGCTCTCCACCCTGCCTGCCTTATAAGGCAGAGCTGGACAGCAGCAAGGGTTCGGAGGAGTTGCTGCTGGCGTGAGGTGCTTGTGCACTGTGTCCTGGGTGATTTGCTATAATAAAAAGGGTCTGCACTAAACTCCGTGTCCTCTCTATCCTGTCGGTCGGGCCCCGTGGCACTCGCACTGCTACACCAACATAACAGCGTCCTAATTCAGATGTGGCTCTGTTAGTCGTATGCAACGATGGACATGATTAAGAGTGATCCTGATCTCCGGAGAGAGCTCCCGGAGTAAAGTACTACCTTCCCACCGTCAACAGCTTCAGTTGACAGTAAAGTTGTTCAATACAGGCAGTATATTGAAGCCTGTTTTGCAGAAAAGTGCAGAAAATAATTAAGTGCAGTGCCTGTCTGTTAATGCCCCAAACAGGAGGATTTAAATAGAATTTCCTTCGAGCTCATCCCCTCCTCGCTCGCTGATATCAAGCCGTCGCACTCCCCTTTTCACACGGCCCTAAATAGATTTAAGAGTTCCAAAGCTATTTCGGTGCTTTTATTCTGAAGCTACGTAAATGCTAGATATTATATCATGTGTCTCAAGGTATCTTCACTGCATTACAACACAAAACGGCGTGTCTCTCTCTTGCAAGGTGTTGTGCTGCGCTCGCTTTAATCTCAGCAGGGGACTCTGCAGTAACCGTGCACTGGGACTTACGGCAAATATTGAGCTCTCGAATCCCAAAGTCCTTGTGAAGCTTTGCAATGCACTTACGTACACAACACAATAGATTAAATCTTTTAGATACAGCAAACATAACAATAATTGCACAATAAAAGAAGCTACCTTGGTTTTTTTTTTTTACCTTCGAGCTAAAAAAGAAGAAAACATGAACATAATCAAATTACATCGCAGGATGTTTTAAATGGATTAAACCATACGCTGGCCACTAACATGGATCTTTAATCGCCTCCTGGATTTGATGAGCATAAAAATAAATGTATTTTGATAACTAAGCTCCTTCCAATAAAATCAATAATTTCTGCCTTTGAAGTCATTTAAGTATACTTTATGTGGATTTAGTGAATAATTAAATACTGTCGGTGATACTTTATTGCTCCGTGGAGGCTCTTCAAATGTTTAGAGTTGAGCATTAAACTATATATAAATAACTATGTGAGGGCACAAGCATAATTTGCTGCCTCATTTACCCTCCTCCCTTTTAGAGATGCTGTCTGCTCCACGTCTAAAGAAAAAAAATCATCTAAATTTAGATATATGTTCCTCTCCATTTGATCTGCTCAGTGTGACTTCTGCCTGTTTGTTATTGCACTGGAGTGTGCTGGAGATTAATGGCTCTTTTCAAGACAGTCGCTCCTGTGCATATAGAAGATCTGTGCTCGGGCTGAGTCATTTCAGACATGTGGAACATTCGCTCAGACGTGAGTGCTAATTTTAAATGCCACGAGATGGGTTTCTTAAAGCAATCAAGGCAGATTTGTTTGATTGTGAGTTGGATACTCGATCTAAATAAATTTAAGTTGGTGCTCACTAATGGCGGCACTCTTACATGCTGATGTTTGGCCTTTTCATTTCAGTTTAGAGTCTCTGTTTCAGCTTCAAATATCTCATAAAACCTCTATCTGCAACTTCAAGTGATGCTAAAGGAAAAGCACATCTGATTCTAGGGGTTACATTTCTTTTAAGTATCTTATACCTGTAACAGATTAATAAATAAGTATTTATTAGTAGCTGGTCCTGATTGCCAGCACAAACACATGCTAATATCCCGCCTCCATCCTACGCTTTGTCATCTGACAGAAAGTCTAGGTGAAGGAACAATAAAAAAAAAAAGTGTTTCATGTTCAGTGAAGGATTGTGGCTACAGCTTGGTTAATATTTACAGCAGCTTTTCAAAACAAGGGGACAAAGAAGATATGCAAATTTCATGAAAAGGAAAGCTAATTACTGTGCTTTTAGCTTTCATTTCACAGCCTGCATGTTGGAGAGGAGCGGTGCATCGGTTTGAACATAAAAATGGCACCATTGTAAATCAGTTTGTCTTATCAAGGTAAAGCTTGAGTTAAGGTTCTGCGTCAAAACGACGCCGTGCCTACGGCATGTGGTACGCGTCGACGCAGACCACACGCCGTCACTGATGCCGTCACTGATGCCGTCACTAGCGTGCGCCTCCCGAAAATTGTAACTACGCGTCGAGGCGACGCAGACCACACGCAGACGGAGAGGGCTGTGATTGGTTCGCTTGGAAGCAACGTATTTCCGGTTTCCGGTTTGAAGCAGTCGTGAACTTTCAACGCTCTTTTCTTCGTGTATGTGTGATTTTTTTTGTTTTGTTTTTTTGCACAATAGTTGTCCTTATCTCTTTGATTTACTGTGACCGGAAAAAGTCGGATAAACCATTCAGGAAAAGATCGCTAACTAGCGGTCACGGGGGGTACTGCACCGCGATGAAATGGAGTGACGGAGAAGTCCGAAGGGTTCACGACGGCGTCGCGGTGACGCCGTGTGCTCAGGCTTAACTTCTGCAATATCTTTGCACCTGTTATGCCTCCAGATTATAATTACTTTAGATGACAAGGAAACACAAGTAAAGTTAGTACCTTATATAGAGATGACATTGGCTTCAGTGTTTTTAATCTCAAGTTCAATTTCTGAAAGAATTCTCTAAGGTCCAGGTTACTGGACCTTAGAGAATTCCACATTTCATATTCACACTCTTTTCCAGTAACCACAGGTGTTCCTCAAGTTTCTGTCCTCAGTACACTTCCGTCCATCATTTATTTGCTTCCTCTGCTCCATGTCTTCCATACATTCAACGTCCACTGTTATGCTGATGACACCCAGCTCTATGTGTCCACCAAACCCTCTTCATCCCTTCCACCCACCTCCCTCATTGACTGCCTCACGGATGTTAAATCCTGGTTTTCCTGCAATTTTGGGAGGTTCTACTTATGGGTTATACATGTGCTCCTACAAAATTTGACAGCTTTTCAGTCACAAATTGCCAAAATAACAGTTTGTCCTTCCCCACGGGCCAAGAGCCTGGGTGTCATCCAGCAATCTCTTATTTTCATGACAAATCAATAACATCACCCACTCTGCTTGTTTACACCTTCCAAATATTAATCATCTTTGCCCGTTGCTGTCAGCAACAAATGTGGCCACTTTGGTGCATGCTCTACTTCTCGTTTTGACTAGAGTAACTCCCTCCTCTCTGGTATTACTCTCAAGTCCATCAACAGACATCAACCAGTCCGAAACTCACAAAGTCACCTTCCATCAGCCATATCAGTCTTTTTCTGCAGCTTCATTGGCTTCCCATCAAATCTCGCATTGCATAAAAGGTTCTGCTACTTTCTCTCATGACCATCCACGGTTCTGTTTCAGAGCTCCGAGTTTGTAATCAAGGAACTGTAGGAAAAACTTTCTGACGCTAAATATTGATACAAGGGAGGACAGAAGTAATAAAAACACCACTTAGTAAAAACTGCTGATACTATATAAGAGAAATATAGTTTATAAGAAAAGTATTGCATTAAAGAGTTTTCTTGGAAGTGATCCTTGCAGTAAAAGCCTTACTTATGTACAGCACACAAGAGTAAATAAACTATTTTATTTTTCAATAATCTGTTGAGTGTTCTCTTTAAAGGGGAGCTACAGAACGAAACAGAAAAAGAGTGCTGTAAAGCACCAGACGGATAAACAGTACCGGTAAGAGAGCAGATATTGTTCTCTGAACAATAAAGATTTAACACTTTGCCTGTGTGTGTGTGTGTGTGTGCGTGCGTGCGTGCGTGCGTGCGTGCGTGCGTGCGTGCGTGCGTGCGTGCGTGCGTGCGTGCGTGCGTGCGTGCGTGCGTGCGTGCGTGCGTGCGTGCGTGCGTGCGTGCGTGCGTGCGTGCGTGCGTTATCAGACTGGATTAAAATTGGGCACTAAATATACATCATTTCACATGACAATCTTTCCCAGCAACTAATTGCATTTGAGTCAAACTGAAGGTTTTCACCTATTCTTGTTTCCACGAAGAAGATTTCTCTTTCATTGATAAAATGTTAAATTAGTCTGATATCAATAGAACTGTTGGAGGCTAAAGGGCACACACACACACACACACACACACACACACACACACACACACACACACACACACACTTACAGAGAGACTTACTTTAAACCATCTGCATGTTTTATTTTCACCTCATCAGGAAAGGCTGCTCTTATAAATCTTAAGTGTTAATTAGTGTGAAGTCGTCCACCAAGCAGCTGTTGGACTACAACTTCTCCCAGAGATGTTACATCCGGGACCTGAAAGTGATCAGGCAAGAGATTCGGCAACAGTGATCAGGGAAAATATATTAGAGTAAAAGTTTCATTTTACATTGTTCATGAATGGAATAACAAGCAATGAAAGCATTTGTTTGATTTTCAGCACTTCTTTTTGTCAAGGGGTTTTTTTTAACTGTTTTTTTGTTTTCAGAGTGAACACTTCAATGTCTGAAAGAAAAGACAATCAATTCCTTTTTCAAGCCCTAAATCTTGTGTTTGGATAACAGAGAGATGTATTTTGTTCTGCCAGCACATCAGATCTATATTGTATGATTTTTCTTCAATCAAGGAGCAGTTCAAAGCTTTACCTCTGATGTGGAAGCACAAAGCCTTCATCGTCTCCGTCCATGAAGATGATGCACTGAGTTTATGTTGCGTTTGCTCCTTTTTTGAGTTCCTCTCACATTGCTTTAACTTCCAGCCGTTCTCTCCGCTTCATGCCGACATGTGCATAAAGTTGATTTCAACTAATATGTTGTAAACCCACAAGTTCCTCTGGTTTGCACCGGCGCTTTCTGTCCATCCGTGATCCAGAGGTTTGGTCACAGAGAGGTGGACGGGAAAACACAGTTTATTCAAAAGCAAAGCTAAAGATTCGGAAAATCCCATTAACATACGGTTCGGGGTGACTGCATCTCAGTCCTGTTTGAACTTCAAATGTCATCTCACTACCAATTACTTTCTAAATTGCAATTTACCTCAGTTAATTAACTTAATTAATATTCAATGGAACACCAAAAAGACCCCTACTTGATTTGTCACGTTTTTAATTTAACATATCACGGTTGATAATCTGACCGTATACGATATGCATCTCCCTCGCTGGGCACTTCGGCCGCGTTCACGTTATCTTAAAGTGAGGGAAAATTAGACTTAAACAAAAGGGAGAGAAAAACAGTGAAGCCGTTATTTATGCACGCACTGTACCTGGGTTAGCCGCAGCTACTTACTGTGATCAATCAAGAAAAATGAACCTTCATGTTCATAAAAAACATATAGAGAAGGCTTTGAATACAGTCGCACAAGCACTTGGCACCGTAATGTGTTTTACTGCATAACCAATCTGTTGACAGCTTTCTGAAGTTAAAAGAAAGCACGAGTGGAAAACAAAAGTAATGAAAGCGCTGAGCAACATGAGGTGGCATCTGTAAAATAGGTGCTGCCAGAGCGCCGGCGTTTTTTCTATGCAGCGTTTTCACAGGCAATATCAGCAGTCATTTGAAAACTTTGAGAGCATCCATTCTTTCTGGAAATTAGTTCAAATGTGTTTTAGCTCCATTTCACCGTCCCCATTTGCAGGCTCTGACAGCTCCTCCGGCTCCGGAGCATCTCCTCTGTTTTTTAAAAGCTCCTGCAGGTCGGACCACCGACTCTCACCAGAACTTCTCCATCCTCTAGATAGAAAAATAGCATTACATTTCACAATGGTGCTATATTCCTAATGGAAATGTTATGTATAAAGAACCTTTCATTGCATGTAAAGTCAGCGAGCTTTACACTGAAGTATGTAGTTTACAAATACAGAAAAACCTCTGAACTCTTACGCAGCAGGGAATTTGCAGAAGGAAAAATAAAAGCACAATCTCAGTTTTAGAATATTTTCTCTGTTAATAAGCTATGAAATACAGAAAGGAGGGGGGGCTTCAGCTGAAGAAACATCTGGACTTTTTAACCGTGGACGTTGAGTTGAGGGCTGAATCAAATAGATTGTTGGAAGAAACTGATTTATTTGTTCTGCGGGAGACCTTTTCCTGGAAAATCATCACAGTTTGTCATGTAGAGAAGTTCATGGGGTGTTAATTTGTAGAGATTTATTTATGAATTGATGGCAAACAGCAAGGATGCTGTGTGAAATTACAACATGCTTATACTTCATACTGAGGTATAGGAGTTGAACAATTATGTGCAATTATAACAGCACAGTGTACTGTGGCGCTAAAAAAGAATAATCTATGAATCCATTAATTAACAGGTTTTCTGTATTAATTTTACCATTAAAACGTAACAATACAAAACAACCCACAAATATAATGTGTTAAGTTGAAAAAAGTGCAATTATAATTTCTCACGTTTTCAAGGAAACACACTTTAAATATCTGCAGTGCTGAAGGTTAAAGGAAGAACACCTATTTTTCATTTCATTTATTGATTCATTCCAGACATGTCAAAACTATTGTATAACACCACTAACACTGGAATGAATCCATGCATCATACACACACATATACGCGCATGTGTACACACACATTTTTGAACACACAGAATCCCTTGTAAATAATTTTATATAAATAAATGAATCTATTTCAACTGTAACACAAAATAAATACATCTATAAAGCACTTAAATAAATCTATAAAGTAAATCTATACCCAATGTGCACACACCTATCTATACCTATATACATGCACACGCATAAAAGCATAAAAATACACATAAATCCTGTTGGACATGTCTGAAAAGGGGTAGAAGTAGTAAATCCTACCCCTTCTCCAGTAGTGCATAAACACTTGATATCCATCCGGTTTTCTGAGTCTTGAATGGGGTGGGGTGGAATCATACAAATTCCACTCAGGAAGACTCCTGACGCAGCAGGAGTCAAACCAGGATCCTTCTTGCTTTGAAGCAACAGTGCTAACTGCTGACCTACCTTTATGTGCTACCTTAAGCTAATTAAAATCAAAGGTTCAGTTGAGATGAGAGGAAATCAACACTCAGTATGTCCTTTGGTTTGTGGGAATGCCAAATGTAGAGTATGTCCCTGCATTAGACAGACCTGGTGGGCATTATAGCCGTTTTTGCTCAAAAGAGCAGGTTATAGCTAAAAGCCATCTTTGTATTCTGCCTGAGCTGTAGTTCATGAATACCTTCCTTTTACATGATCAAGAACTTTCAGCTTTTAGACTCAAAGCTGTGTGCTAATAATTTTGTTCAATAAACTACAGTTTTATCAGCGTGCGAAGACTACAAAACCTTTCTTGTCTTGCCTGTGTTTTCACACTCTCTGCTTTGCAAAGACAGCACCCTGACATGTTCTGTTACCTAACCATTTGAAGTTTAATACCAGGGCATAAACGAACATGCGAAAAGCTTAAAATGTGTTTAAATAACACACAAAAATGAGCCTAAAGTGGTGCACGTGCATGATGAAGAGATGTCACTGAATTATTGACGTCACTGCATTTAAGTCTATAGGCCAAACATGATAGCAAAGAGATGCCTCTTTTCCAGATATAACCATCTCCCATTTCAGGAGGGAATATCTGCGTATAGACAGTAAATGTACCATTATGTTCACTGCAGTCATAAACTGTCTGCCTGCCATGTGTGGCTGAGCACATAATGTACAAAAGGCGTTAAGTGCTTTTTCAGCAAAAACAACTCTCTGATATATATATATATATATATATATATATATATATATATATATATATATATATATATATATATATGGACAACAGACCCGTTTGTCCCCCCTATCGGCGGGCGTGTATATATATATATATATATATATATATATATATATATATATATATATATATATATATATATATATATATATCAGAGAGTTGTTTGGGGGTAACAGAGAAAAGTCACTATATCGTTTCCCATCATTTCATTTCCACATCACATCCATCAATTATATGTGAGGCAAGGTAAAGCTTTGTATAGTAAGTTTATGTATTTCATGTACAAGACAATTCAAAGTGCTTTACATAAGAAGATCTTAAAAAACTCAAAAAGTCAAAGAAATTAAAGAGACAAATATAAAGTTAAAAAGAACTAAACAAATAAGATGCAAGAAATAAAGGTTGTAGTGCATTGTGGGAGATTACTGAAATGCAGCATTAAACAAAAAAAGTTTTCAACCTTCACTTAGGTTTAGGGTTTCAGGGGCTCTGATGGATTCTGGGAGTTTGTTCCACAGGTGAGGAGCATAAAAGCTGAACCCTGCCCGCTGTGTTTGGTTCTAACTCTGGGTCTGGGAAGTTGGCATGACCCTGATGACCTGAGGGTTCTGGTTGGTTCATCATGGACCAGGAGATCAGAGATGTATTTTGGACCGAGACCATTCAGAGATTTATAAACCAACAGTAGGATTTTAAACTATTCTGTGACGGACAGTAAGCCAATGTAAAGATCTAAGATCTGGATTTATATGGTCCACTGTCCTGGTCTTAGTGAGGACTCGGGCAACAGAGTTCTGGACTAACCCCACCTGTTTGATGGATTATTTAGGGAGACCCGTGAGAACAGCGTTACAGTAGTCCAGTCTTTTCTATGTCTTTGTTGAAATTCAGTTCTGAGTCCAGAACCACTCCCAGGATGTTTGACCCACGCTGCCTGTAAGGCATGTAGAAAATCCCAGATCCAGACCAGATCCCCGAACCACCACAATTGACAATGAGGAGCTGAATCTCCACCCAGAGCCCATCAAGAATGACGCTCGGGAGACAATAATTTTGATTGCTCTGTTCTGTTGCCCTCACATTTTAGGCCACTTTCACTCAGCATCTCCACAGTAAGCAGAGGATGATTTGCCATAATCTCTTTGAGACATGCATTGTCTCACTAAACTCCCTTGCGTGATTTTTTTTAGTCTGACTACCTATAAGCCATGTTCTGCATGGCCTGTCGGTACCCGACATCTGCTCTTAGACATCTCCACAAGCTAACCAAATGATGGTGGATCGTCCTTCAGCAGGACATGCTAGAGCAGGGACAAACTATGTAACAGCTACAGCTCTGCTACTGCTGAGATCAGAATACTATGAATGAGTATTCGTTCAAAACACTGCACAATCGTTGGGGTAATTATCAGATTCCAGACTGTTAAACCTGTTTTTGTAACCTGAAGGTTGACTTAAAAACTGCTGGCACAGTTTCAACTGTATCTTTGTGTACTTGCTCATCCAAAAGAGGTGTTGTGGGGAGCTACTGCAGTCGTTTGAGTGGCTTAAGTATGCAAATTTCACCACATCACAATATCCAGCATGTTGTAGTAACAGGCAGAAAGGAATCATGGGGGAAATGTGACGATGGCTATGTTCAAAATTACGTATTAGCATATAAACGTGTGTTATTATGAGTGCGTAAGTGTGTTCACTCTCTTTGTGAAGAACACTGCTCGGGTACTCAGGTGTTGCACTCAAAATGTGGAATGTGTGGAAGGCTGCACACTTTGCACGCTCTGTGGTTGCCATCTCATTTGCTACTCGGTGCTGGAGATGGACATCTTTAATCTCCCACAAATACATAGTTCGGGGGGGTCGACCTCGAGGCCGGGCCGACCGGCGAGACAGTTCGGGGGGTCTGTCTCGGGGCGTAGCAGGCGGGTCAGGCAAAACCTGAGGAGCCGGCTTAGGGGCAGACAGGATACGAGGAGCCGGCTTCAGGGGACAAAGGATCCTCGGAGCTTGCTCGGGGGGACACCGGGTCCTCGGAGCTGGCTGAGGGGGGACCCGGGTCCTTGGGGCTGGCTGAGGGGGGACCCGGGTCCTTGGGGCTGGCTGAGGGGGAACCTGGGTCCTTGGAGATGGCTCAGGGGGACACCAGGTCCTCGGCGCCGGCTGAGGGGGAACCTGGGTCCTCGGCGCTGGCTGAGGGGGAACCCGGGTCCTTGGGGCTGGCTAGGGGGGACACCGGGTCCTCGGCGCCGGCTGAGGGGGAACCTGGGTCCTTGGAGATGGCTCAGGGGGACACCAGGTCCTCGGCGCCGGCTGAGGGGGAACCCGGGTCCTTGGGGCTGGCTGAGGGGGAACCCGGGTCTTTGGGGCTGGCTAGGGGGGACACCGGGTCCTTGGAGCTGGCTGAGGGGGACACCAGGTCCTCGGCGCCGGCTGAGGGGGAACCCGGGTCCTTGGGGCTGGCTGAGGGGGACACCAGGTCCTCGGCGCTGGCTGAGGGGGAACCCGGGTCCTTGGGGCTGGCTCAGGGGGACACCAGGTCCTCGGCGCCGGCTGAGGGGGAACCCGGGTCCTTGGGGCTGGCTGAGGGGGAACCCGGGTCCTTGGGGCTGGCTGAGGGGGAACCCGGGTCCTCGGCGCTGGCTGAGGGGGAACCCGGGTCCTTGGGGCTGGCTGAGGGGGACACCAGGTCCTCGGCGCCGGCTGAGGGGGAACCCGGGTCTTTGGGGCTGGCTAGGGGGGACACCGGGTCCTTGAAGATGGCTCAGGGGGACACCAGGTCCTCGGCGCCGGCTGAGGGGGAACCCGGGTCCTTGGGGCTGGCTGAGGGGGAACCTGGGTCCTTGAAGATGGCTCAGGGGGACACCAGGTCCTTGGCGCCGGCTGAGGGGGAACCTGGGTCCTCGGCGCTGGCTGAGGGGGAACCCGGGTCCTTGGGGCTGGCTAGGGGGGACACCGGGTCCTCGGCGCCGGCTGAGGGGGAACCTGGGTCCTTGGAGATGGCTCAGGGGGACACCAGGTCCTCGGCGCCGGCTGAGGGGGAACCCGGGTCCTTGGGGCTGGCTGAGGGGGAACCCGGGTCCTCGGCGCTGGCTGAGGGGGAACCCGGGTCCTCGGCGCTGGCTGAGGGGGAACCCGGGTCTTTGGGGCTGGCTAGGGGGGACACCGGGTCCTTGGAGCTGGCTGAGGGGGACACCAGGTCCTCGGCGCCGGCTGAGGGGGAACCCGGGTCCTTGGGGCTGGCTGAGGGGGACACCAGGTCCTCGGCGCTGGCTGAGGGGGAACCCGGGTCCTTGGGGCTGGCTAGGGGGGACACCGGGTCCTCGGCGCCGGCTGAGGGGGAACCTGGGTCCTTGGAGATGGCTCAGGGGGACACCAGGTCCTCGGCGCTGGCTGAGGGGGAACCCGGGTCCTTGGGGCTGGCTAGGGGGGACACCAGGTCCTCGGCGCTGGCTGAGGGGGAACCCGGGTCCTTGGGGCTGGCTGAGGGGGACACCAGGTCCTCGGCGCCGGCTGAGGGGGAACCCGGGTCTTTGGGGCTGGCTAGGGGGGACACCGGGTCCTTGAAGATGGCTCAGGGGGACACCAGGTCCTCGGCGCCGGCTGAGGGGGAACCCGGGTCCTTGGGGCTGGCTGAGGGGGAACCCGGGTCCTTGGGGCTGGCTAGGGGGGACACCGGGTCCTTGGAGCTGGCTGAGGGGGAACCCGGGTCCTTGGCGCTGGCTAGGGGGGACACCGGGTCCTTGAAGATGGCTCAGGGGGACACCAGGTCCTCGGCGGCGGCTGAGGGGGAACCCGGGTCCTTGGGGCTGGCTGAGGGGGAACCTGGGTCCTTGGGGCTGGCTAGGGGGGACACCGGGTCCTTGGAGCTGGCTGAGGGGGAACCCGGGTCCTTGGCGCTGGCTGAGGGGGAACCCGGGTCCTCGCCGCTGGCTGAGGGGGAACCCGGGTCTTTGGGGCTGGCTAGGGGGGACACCGGGTCCTTGAAGATGGCTCAGGGGGACACCAGGTCCTCGGCGCCGGCTGAGGGGGAACCCGGGTCCTTGGGGCTGGCTGAGGGGGAACCCGGGTCCTTGGGGCTGGCTAGGGGGGACACCGGGTCCTTGGAGCTGGCTGAGGGGGAACCCGGGTCCTTGGCGCTGGCTAGGGGGGACACCGGGTCCTTGAAGATGGCTCAGGGGGACACCAGGTCCTCGGCGGCGGCTGAGGGGGAACCCGGGTCCTTGGGGCTGGCTGAGGGGGAACCCGGGTCCTTGGGGCTGGCTGAGGGGGAACCTGGGTCCTTGGGGCTGGCTAGGGGGGACACCGGGTCCTTGGAGCTGGCTGAGGGGGAACCCGGGTCCTTGGCGCTGGCTGAGGGGGGTCTGCGACCATCACAGGAGCCGGAACAGGAGCCGATGTGTCCAGGACCACCGCCGACACAGGAGCAAGCTGGGGCTGGCGCCGACGTCGTCGTCTCCCTACAGCCTGAAGGCTCTTGGGCCCACCTAGCCAGGCATGTTCCCCGGAAGGGGGGACTCCTCCTCCTCGACCCGGCGCATGTTCTTTTGTGCCTCCCGGCGGAAAAACTCCCAGAGGGTAATCAGCTCTCCCGCTGGGTCCATCTTGGCTGGTCCGTTCTGTCATGCTTGTTTGTTGTTGAGGACCCAAACGCAGGAGAGCAGGAGGCAGGAGTTCTCAAAAGCAGGATTTATTCACCAAAAACAAACCAAAAGCGCTAAAACCAGAACATGACAAAATCCAAAAACCAGACCTGAAACATGGAGGAAGGAACAGTACGGAGACACAGGTGCAGACAACCAGGGCAGATGGGAGACAGGAGGGACAGAACTGAAACTCAAAACAGGGGGGAATGTCAAACCCTGACACTTACAACTGTAAAAAAAAAAAGAAAAGAAAAGAAAACTGGGTTTATTTTGTTTCCACTTTACATTCAACAGAAAGTCAAGTGTCACTTGAAGGATAGAACATTGGGACTTACCTGGTTATTTAACAGCAATCATTCAAACATTGCACATATACTGTAAAATATAGTGTACGTAGTCCTGAAGTATGCAATTGAAACAAAGCCATTGGCTTTGACACGCAATTAGAAACGGCATCCCGTCTCACTGAGTGGTTTTGCAAATGGTTTCTCCTGTTCTTCTGCCTGGACCGGTTTTACTACTACTACTACTACTAGTACTGTAATTTACTGCCACTACTACTACTACTACTACTACTACTACTACTACTACTACTACCACTACTACTACTACTGTCATTTAGCAGATGCTTTTATCCAAAGCGACTTACATCTGAGAAAGCAACACAAGCAAGAAATTACATAGGAGGGTACAGCTGGGTTAATGCGGGTCAGACTGCTGTGAGTCCAGTTTTGTCTCTTTGCCAGTTTGCTTTTGAATCATTTCACACTGGCAACAACACTTCTAGGTTGTCAGGGAGACTGCAGATATTAATACATGTTGAGCTGTTTTTGACTTCAGCATAGGGATTTTATGAGAAAAAGCTACTGTACGGTATCTAACTTACTGCATGTCTTTCACTAACAACCCCCCGCCTCCTCCATCCAACCATTCATGCATGTTAACAGTGAAGCAGTCAAGGTACACTTCAGCACTGAAAAATGCTGAACTGTACCTCCTGATGGCTTCTTTGTACAGCAGGAAAACAGGACCATTGAGACATCTGAGACCTATTTTTTCACATGTAAGCAAGAGGTTCTGTGGAAGGTCAAAGCTGCACATTTGAAATAAAGAAACAAACCAACAGCACTGCTGGCAGGCACCGAGTTATTGCATATGCATGATGATAGCTTTTCAAGGAAACCAAGGAGATACTGAAACACTTTTAGCTGTGACGGAGATATTGGTTCTGTGATCAGTTTGAATATTATAAAACTTAAAAAAGACACCAGAATATTCATGGTATTTCAGCAGTTGGATTATATTTATATCTGTGTTATGTTTCTGTTATAAGATGTGTCTGGTAACGCTGATCCGGTTTACCCCTCAGAACCTGTGATGTATGAGAAGGGAAGGCTTATTATTGAGAGTGATTGTATGCAGACACCATTTTCATGAAAACCTTATCGCTCTGCAGCTGTCACTCGTCTCCTAAATAACCTGCCGTTTCCAGATAAACAAAGTAAACGTGTGTTTATAACCGACACAATATCCACTGGAAGGACTCGGCTGCAACTTGTGTGACTAAAGTATTATTGCCACGCAGCAAGGACAGTGATCTGTTCCAGTCACACTGATGATGGAGGAATCATTGTCCACCTGAGTATTCAGGCTTGCGGTTGATGCCGTCACTCACTGCCTGTCGCTGTCGATTACGCATGAGTGTCGAGAAGTGTGAAAATCCACATGTCCCATGTGGTGCTGGTGTGCTTCTGTGTGTCCTTGCCCAAAGTCAGGCAAGTAACTGTCCTTTCTGATGAGATGGACGATAACTCGCCAATTCACATCTTGTGAAAATACAGAGAGATGAGGCAGAGCCCCGGGAGGCGAATGGGCCACATGTTTGGCAGAGATTTGGAAAACCTTGCCTCTGACTTGAAAGACTTGAAAAATACCCTCTTAAAAGAATTGTGTGAAATATTTATAAATGATTGGTGTCTTACTTTTAATAAACAGTGCTCACAGGATTTTCATTTATCACATTTATCAAAAGTAAAATTATGTAAAACCACATATACACACACACATTATATATATATATATATATATATATATATATATATCCCAAAAAATGTCCCCCGCATGTCAGAATGTCCATAATAGACATATTTTCCAAATGTTCATGTTTCCGAGAGTGGTTTTGCTCACCAAAGTTGGATGTGACACCTGTGATAACTTAACCAGGTGATCTTTGTCTTGCTTTTTATTGGTCCAACCCAAGTAAAGTTGGGGGACTGCATTGCTGTCACCATTCAGGCCATTAGGGTCACACTCGTTTAGATTTCCACCAGGTTTAAGCTCCAATATTAGGGCTAAAAAAACCTATGGATGACAGTCCATAGTTTGCTACGTAGCAACAAGCCCATACCAGACACGTAACCCGCTGTGCAGTCTGAGTCAGTTACCCTTGTTGTTCATGTAGAAGTTGGATAGTTAAAGTCAGGCCAAGTAGAGTTTGGGTGGGGCAGAAAGGGAGAGAGAGATGCAAGAAATACACTTTCTTGAGATTCTTCTGAAAAAGACATTTTATGCAAAACACCACCAGGTGAGTAAGCAGGCCTATATAACTTACATGCTATCTAGCTTGAAAGTAACAGGAAGTACACAGTACTTGCCGGTAAAGTAATCTGATCATGCACATGGCTGCATGTACCGTAAACGAGGACAATAGTGAAATATTAACTTCCATTTGCCATGTCGATATTGTGCATCTAAGTGAAAGTGCGAGTGACACTTGGAGGCATGGAAGCGATTTCCACTTTCTCTGAGAAACCTTTTTTCACGAATAATGCCATGGATATCATAAATGATATCCATTTATCAATACACGCTTAAGCAACACTGTATTCACTGTGCAGTCAATACCTGCACTTTTGCATCTACCTACCTCATGTACTGTATTAAAGACCCCTGGAAAGAATCCATATTTATTTCAGCATCATAGCACCATTTTTTGGTTTATGAAAAAACTGCATTGCTGCTGATGTTTAACAAACTATTCAGCATCAAAAATCCTCTTACTTGGCCAACAAAAGTGATTATGGCTCATGTTTATTGTGTTTCCTCCTGGACTCCACCACCTGCTCCAGATCCTCTGTTGCTTCCTCCACACTGGGGTGGACATGAACTTACTGTTTTGAGCATCTTTACTCAAGCAGCAGCTATTTGTTTTAGTAAATATTGGTGAGTGTATTGGTCTCAGTATATTCTTCTCATGAAATGCAGCTGGGGCATTCAGGAATTGGAGAATATTTGGGCTTCAAAATCTTTGAAAAATTAGCCTCATCTTTTTACATTTTTTGTTATGTATGTACATCAATAATAATGTAACTGAGAAGCTTTTATGAGTCTTTTGCTGTATTTGGTGCAACCCTGCTCCCAACATTCAGGTACTTGAAAAGAGTAGATTTAGTAGATTAAGTATTTTTTTTAAATACATCTTTCCCAACTTTTCATAATTTATATGTTTCACTTTACATATTTCAGTGTTTCTTACCAAATATTTGCTCTAATTTATATGTGTAAATTATAAATTTATATGTATCATTTATATGTATAAATGATAATTTATATGCATATGATTACTTAAACTCTTAAAAAGAACAATAGGTCAAATCATTGTGAGCCAAGAAATTCATTTATGATTGTTTTGGTTGAAACTAGAGTAACAGGGTTGCATAAAGTCACAGGGTTGCTTATAGATAAGTAAATAAGTAAATGTGTAAAATAAATGCTCAAGATCACAGAAATGTTCAACTTTTAATTTGCATCAAAACTTACTGTGTGCACTATTTCTCCAATGAAAAATAAAAAGAAATTGCCACTTTGCCTCAAACACATAAAACATCTGGGAATTTTTTTCTAATTTCTTTTAGGCCAGGCTGTAGGTGTTGCCATATTGCAGGTGGTCCCTTCAGTGTCGGGTGGGTCAGACAGGGTCAGCAACCATAGTTTTCTGGAAGATGTACATGGTCGTTCATTCGCAGGGAGGTTTTGTTTCAGTGCCTGTTATTGTAGATACGGCGCCTAAACCTCTGGAGCCAAGTGAGAAATGTTTCCACCAGCTTCTCCTGTGAAGATTCATATTCTTTGAGGTTGCTCCAGAATCACCTTTGTGATTTTTGTCAACAGTGTCCCGCTGAGGAGATATGACTGGTAACTTTGTAAAGGCTTGTGAGTGGATAGGTCTTATTGCTGCATTTCTCACATACTTCATACACGTACACGTTATGGCTTTTAAAGAGGCTCTCCAAATAGAATGCATCAATGATGTGCATCTGGTGAAGCCTTTTAGCAGTAAAACCAAGGTTTTCATGTTATTTGCACAAACATGTTTCACAATCTAACCCAAAGGGGGGAAAGGGTGGAAAACAGTGAATATGACAGATGGATGATGGTCTCAGCAACTTTAAATGGAGGTTCTTGATAGGATTCCAGGAGTCTTTTCTGCATTTTCTTGTTTCCTTGTGTCACTGTTTGCCTGTTTCCAATGTGAGATCCTGCTCACATTGTCACATGCAACGAACGACAAAACCTTTTCTCTCAGTCTAGCACCAATTCCATTGTATTACTTCCTCGGGTAGCAGCAGACATTTTCATTCCCCAGGTTTTCCCATCGTCTCTGTGAAAAGTACCTCCTTTGTCAATTTCTGCAGCATATATTGTACTTCTTCAAGATTTTGCTAGCAATTACTTCTGCAATGAGTTGCCTGTGACTCTCTTTAGTTGTACTGTTGTACTTTGTACGCACTTACTCAGCTGTATGAAACAACATGGTTCTTCTTTCTTGATGTGCTAATCTTCCCAAAGCGTCCCGTTGACTTTGGATCTTGGAAATGGAGTGGCCTTTTTTAATCGCTGGAGCTGTTTCCTGTATGTTTCTGTTTTCTGTTCTGCTCTGCTCTTAACTTTTCTTCTAGTTCCGGCTGCATCCTTTTTAATTTTTATTTTTTTGCTAGCCCATCTTTTTCTCTCAATATCATGTTGCCTAAAAGAAACAGAAAAATTCACGTTCGTTCTTTAAGCATTTCACATGCTTCGAAATAGACACTGGCAGCCATTAACAACCTCTGATAACACTAAAGCGGTTTCCACATAGAGGGCGCACAGCAGAGGCCGCCGTCGGCTTTCCCCTTCATTGTGTATGT
This sequence comes from Cololabis saira, assembly GCF_033807715.1. Lineage (NCBI taxonomy): Eukaryota > Metazoa > Chordata > Actinopteri > Beloniformes > Belonidae > Cololabis > Cololabis saira. The sequence continues at coordinate 41,447,918 of NC_084590.1, forward strand.
GCTGCCGCCGTGCAAGGGCGCAGGGCTTTGCCGCCGAGCTCGGCGGCGCCCAACAGGGCGCACGCCGCCGAGTTTGCGCGGCGGCAAAGGGCGCAAGTGGGCGCACGCGGCCAGGTTGCCGCGGCGGCAGAGCGCGCAACAGGGCGCACGCCGCTGAGCTGCCGCCGGGTTACCGCGGCGGTAAGGGCGCAAGACGGCGCAAGACGGCGCAAGACGGCGCAAGACGGCGCAAGCTGCCGCTGCAAATTGAAATTTTTTTAATTTCACCATGCGCCCTGTGACGGTATCTCAGCGGTGTCCAATAGGAGAGAAGGTGAGAGGGAGGGAGAAGAAAAACTTGCAGCTTGTAGATCAGAGACGATCAAGATGGAAGAAAGAATGATCTCTGTGAGTCTGTGTGAGGAGCTGTGGGATGAGACTGCAGGTCTATCGGGACATCAATAAAAAGGGACAAAAGTGGAGAGAAATCTCCCAGAATTTGGACATACCTGTTGTGTTTAAAAGTGGTAGAAATGTGATATTCTTTTGCTCTTTTAACAATAAAATGTTAATTTAAAATAAAATATAGCATTTCCATGCCTCATATCAGGATCAATTGAATCCTTTATCAATATATGGTTATGAAAAGACCATGTGTCAATACTTTTGCAAACTGAAGCACTACTGTCCACTCAGTATACAAATCTAGATGACTGACATAAGCTAAAAAACAACAACATAGTTCAGAAAGGTTTTTTAATAAAATATGTTTTTAAAGGAGCATGAGGCTCCTTTTAAGAAATGAGACTCTCTAGCGCCACCCTTCGCCACAGCGGCCGTCGGGGGTACTGCAGCCAACAGCGAAGCCGGCACGGGAGAACGGGGAGAACGTGCATGCAGCGTCATGTGACGTCACATCCGCCGCCCAGCGCGGGAAATTCGGGCCCGAATTGCAGCACATTTTGCAGCACACAGCCTGTTCAAGGCAACGGAGAGATACACTAGAGGGCTCATTCTTTTTGGTTTGGAACGCTTCATCTGACATTATTACTAGAAAACTTAAAACGTATACAAATTTTTTTCATAAAAACTGCCTCAATCCTGCCTTATGCTCCTTTAACTATTTACAGTGGATGACTTGAAGAAAAAATGGAAGAACTTGAGGGACAGATATATAAAGGAGAGGAAGGGAGGCCAGGCGTTCAGCTGCAGTGATGAAGCCTGAAGTTGGTTGATCCTGCTGAGGCTCCAACTCTCCCCAACAGGCTGTCAAACTGCTCCCTGTTCAGCCTGAAGTAGACCTGGCCATCATGGAGCTGGAGCTCCCGAACGAGCCTGTATTGCCCCAAATCCTGTCTTCATGAGGATTTCATGGACCGATCCCCTCCTTGCTGCTGCTGCTGCTCGGCTCCTCCTCCTCCTCAGAAGAACTAAAGCCAGGGCTTTTCTTTGAAGCCGGGACAGATGCTGTTTGCAAACCGAGCTGTAGCTACTGTACGTCCAAACGAGTGGGAAAACGGCGCCAGACCGGAAAAACTTTTTTTCGGTCACCAAGCAACTTGCAACAAATATGTACGCGATGCGCGCAGGCGCGCGCTGCTCTGCGCCGAGTCTGCGTGCACTCGCCGCCGACTCTGCGCCCACCTTGCGCCCACTTGCACCCACCTTGCGCCCACCTGCGCTGAGTCCGCGCCCACTCCGGCGGTGTGCGCGGCACAAACCGCGTTCTATGTGAAAGCAGCTTAACTCACATTCCTCAGTAACCTTATTGTCCTGACCTGACCCACTGGCGGGAGTTTCAGGCCTGTTTTGATGGGTGTTTAACCCTTCAAATAATTTTATCCTGGCTTTACTTCTCTCTTGTGCCTCGCTCCACTTTTTTTCCGTTGGACTATATCTCACTGCAGTCTTTTTGGAGGAAGTTCTTCCCCGTTTCTATATGATTCCTCCATCTTTCTCTCTCCTCTTGTAAGTACTGCGGTCTCCTCTGTACATCAGCATCACGCCTGGCGCGACATTGGTGGCCCCTGCTGTGTAGGGAAACATGATCTTACTTAATTTAATTCCCCCTTTACGATTATAATTCAATCCGTACAATTCAGTAGTATGTTTAACTAGTTTAGATTATGCAAATGATTTTATTGAACTTTAAATAAATATTATTTTAATTATGAGTAAACTGGAAGAGATGCAACCCTGTTACTCTAATCACATTAACAGAATTGCAAATTCATGGTAATGTTTACTCAGGAATAGAAACTAGCTGCTTAGCTCGCTGTTACTATTGACGAAGAGGATAATCTTACTTATGTAAATTCTTAAAGAAAAAAATGTATGCATTTGTTTTATCTTGATCATTTGCGTGAGGTAAAGTGAGAAATTCAAGCAAGGCTGACAATGTTATAAAAATATGAAAAATAGAAGAGACGACACAAAACGCAAACGCCACAGCAGACATGATCAATAAACTTCAAATAGTACAAAATAGAGCAGCTCGCATTGTCCTTGGTTGGGATTTCAGAACAAGTGTATTTAAAATGCATAGAAATCTGAGCTGGTTAATGGTAAGGGAAAGATTACTTTATTCGTTATTAATATTTATACGAAATGTATCCATATCCAACACCCTGCAAGTTCTACACAGAAAACTATGTTACAGTTCAGAAAATCACAGCTATAGCACGAGACGCTGCCAGAGGTCATTTTTCACTGTCAAAAACAAAGACAAACTATAGTAAGAGAACGGTGATGTACAGAGCTATGCATGAATGGAACTTACTTCCCAAACACTTTGAGCGAATTACTAGCAAAAAATTATTCAAATTATTAGTAAAGAAACATCTCTTAAATAAATACATATAAAACTTATTATTATTATTAAATGGCTATTGGTTTACTAAAAATGGTCATGGGTTCAAGTTACGATAAGTGATTATAACTTAAACGCATTGTCGAGGACTATACATTGTTTGAATTGGTTGATGCTATTTAAAGAAGGTATGATTTTGTATTGTAAATGCATTACATCTAAATGTTTCGGAATGACTGTAACCTTAATGTGAGTGTCAAAAGGAGCACTGGTCTTATTTGACAGAAATCTAGAATATATTTTGTAGTAGAATTTCCTTTTTTTTTTTTTTTTTTTTTTTACTTTTTTTCTTTTCTATGTTTCGTTTCTTTTTCTTCTACTACCTCTTTAGGTTTGCTTTTAATTTTTGTCTTGTATTGTATATTATGTGTCGGACCCCAGGAAGAATAGCTGCAGTTTTGCTGCAGCTAATGGGGATCCAAATAAAACTATAAACTATAAACTATAAGACCTTTCTAGAGCTTTGCTCGACCCATGCTGGTGGCAAGCTGTTTGACGACGTCAAATCCACTGTGTCATGTGACCCACTGTTTTCTTCTTCTTCTACCATGCTAGAAATGTTAGGGTAACAGGGTTGCATGCATGCTGTGGGACACAGATTCTTTGCATAATAATTCATATTAAAAATATTATGTTGATTAAAACAAAAGTTTCTACAAATACAAGCGACGTCTATTAACAATAATACAAAAGAAAGGACATTTAAATTGTATTTTAACTGTTTTAGTTGAGATTCAGTTCGGTATAGGATAACAAAAAATAAAAAAAATGGCATTTGAAGGGGTACATATTTGGTTTTAAAAGAATATTTTCAATCAATATTTTCTCCCAGTTTATTTAGATTTGGGGTCAGGAGAAGTACCATTTACTCAACAACTGCAGGCTTTAATATTTTGTGCATGTTCACGGCTGGGACAGAAAATGTCCTCCAATTCCGACCCAGCTGCTTTCTCTGAGCTTCATAAAAAGGCATTGCAGGAAGCAGCTGCCTCATTAGTTTATGGCTAACATGTACTAAGATTCATCAGAATGCGACAAATAACGCCTCTCTTAAAAACGGCAGCCTGGTCTTTTGCTCAGCCTTGGTCACAGAAGTCCCTGTTCGGAGAATCAGAGATGAGTTCTGACAGGGAGTTACGCTCACAGCTGCTCAGAATGAGAACTACAGTATGGAGAAACCTTTTTTATGATTTAGTGGCTGTAGTGGTCTTAACTTTAATGCGAGAGAGGAGATGGGGTGAGAGACTGAAGACATTCAGAGCTCAGGTCAAAACTACTAGTCACCGAGGTATTGTAGTGCTTTTTGACAAAATACTGACAAATTATTGCCTTGTTTATAAAATCTTAAATTCTCCCCTTAAATTCTTGTTAGGAGGGGGCATCACCATGCTAAGTAAAGAATAAGCCTGGAACTAGAAACACAGTTCATTCTTCTGTGGGGAATATTATATTGGTGTCCCCACATTTTTCACTACAGTATATCTACAACAGCATTGCAATGCACAAGAACACAAATTGTGTGAAAAAACAAATTGAAGAGTGTCGTGAAAGGCTCTGCACCGCAGTGTCCTTTGATGTCCTTGTCCAGGAGGAACTCCATTACTCACACAGAGGCACTTCACAGGCAGACGGAAGTTTGCACCATGATCAACTGAACAATGAGAATTCAATTCAATTTTCAGTTCAGTTTTATATATATATATATATAACACAACACATCACAAGTTGTTTCTAGGTGCTTTTCAGAGACCCAGAACATGACCCCCGAGCAATTGATGAATCAAAAATGGCAGGTAAAAACTCCCCTAGTGGGAGAAAAACCTTAAAGCCAAACAGTATCAAGGAAAAAGTCTTTAGAAGGGAAAAAACCTTGAACAGGCCCTGGATCATAAGGGGGGGGATCCTTCTGCTGAAGCCCAGCTGGGTAGGGCAGGAGAAGGGATATAGGAAAGAGACACTGAAGAACAGAGTAAGGAGAGGCACATATCTGTTGTCAAAGGTACAAAAGGCAAGATATATTGGTAGTCATCATCTGTTAGCTTGAGAACTAAGAGTTCCATGTACATATTACTGATCCATGGTTAGTTTGTGGAGTAGGGATGACAATATAAACAGGTGTAGACAGCCAACACTGAGGTGGCCATAGTGTGGGACTGCAGGTCTGTTTGTTAGTAGATATCCAACAGAGACATCTATATAGACATATGGACGTAAACACTGGTATGGTCAGCGGCTTTGGACGCTCTGGCCTGCAAACTTGTACAGAAGAGGAAAAGAGGAGGCATACCAGCACAACAAACTACAAGAACAATGGAGCACAATTATGGCGATCAGATACTTTTAATTAATAACTGAGGATTTAGCTGAAGAAAGGAAAGAGAAAAGAAGAGAGTAAAATGGTGAGGGGCACCGCTCGGTGGATCATGTTGGTTACCCCCTGCAGCACAGCTCTATAACAGCCTATCTACGATGAAGCTATGTTTAAGACGAGCTGCTCTAGTCTTGTCCTGTATGACATGACTGCTCGCCCTAACACACTAGAGTTGAAACCATAAGCTGTACTGAAGATAAATGGTTTAAGTTTGTTTTAAAGGTGGAGGTGGTGTCAGCTTCCTTAACTTTGATTGGTACCTGGTTTCAGATGGTGCCTGATAGCAGAAGGTTCGTCCTCCAAATATACATTTCTAGGAACTATGAGTAAACCTGCACTCTGAGAATGGAGAGCTCTATTACAGACATAAAGCTCTAACATATTCTCTCTTGTTGATTCCTGTCAGCACTCATGCTGCTGCATTTTGGATCAGCTGGAGGATATTCCGTGAATTAATTGGACAACACTCAATCTTTGCGATAGTATGGAGATGGAAAAACGTTGTTTTACAAATCAGATTATTATGCTGTTTAAACGACAAAACCTGATTAAAATATAACACCAAGGTTTCTCACAGCTGTACTGGAGGCCATCACAACACCATCTAATCCCTTCCCAAGGTGTTTGGGACCAAAAACAATAAACTCTGTTTTTATCGGAATTTAGAAGCAAAACATTTGCCGACATCCAGGTTGTGATGTCCTTAAGACATGCCTGAGGTTTGTGTAACGGTTCTGTTTAATCTGTTTTCATAGACAAATACAGCTGCGTATCATCAGCATAGCAATGAACATTGATGGCGTGATTCAGAATAATACTTCACAAGGGCTGCATGTATAAACTGAACAAGATTTGTACTAGCACTGAACCCTGCGGGAAACCATAGCAGACCCTTGTCTGTGCAAAAGAAACCTCATTAACATAAATGAACAGGAATCTGTCAGCTATATATGATTTAAACCAACCTTTAATCTCAACAACATGCTCTAACCTCTGCAGAAAAATGCTGTGATCTACAGTACAGTATCAAAAGCGGCAGCTTTGCTAGTCTAGTCAATGCTCTGCCATTAACCTGGGATGTCTAAATGGGATGTCTAAATACAGTAGTTGAAAAATTACTAAGTACTGCACCTGTCCAGTCGGCTTTCTGTAAGAACTCAAGACCGTCTGCTTCTTCAAATTTGGAACTACCTGATGCAACATTTCTTCAACCTGTCCAACAGACAACCTGAAGTCATCTTGAAGTGAATGTTTTGACAGTCTGAGCTTCTGAACCAAGCACTGCAAATCAACAACTTATCACTTAAAAAAGGAGCTATCCAGGTCTTTCTTTTTTCTGTCATTTTTCTTTCTCTAAAAGCAACATGAAATCACCATTGCTTGATATTGAGTCCTTTTTTCCCTCAAATGCATTTTTTTTTCAGAATTTCAATATTTCATTTGCAAATTTACTCTGTGCTTGATGTAATAGGCAATAACGTTGATATTTTGCCTCCAAACTACTTTTCACTGTTACTTCACTTTTATTGTCTAAAGGCCTTCAGTTAGAATCTACATTATGAAACTGTTTTATGTTACAAGTCAAAAGGGTTATGTAATTTGCTTATTAATTGTCAGATGCGTGATAGTTTTGGCCCTGACATACTGTATTTGATTAGTTTTCCTTTTTTTTTCTGGAAAATATCTTAATTCAGTGGGCATGTTTTTCTTTTGGCTCCTTTTAGCACTGAACATTTTTGGTTTTGGTAATTTTCTTGTAAAAGTTAAAGGTTTTGTTTCATTTAAAAAGGCGAGTCTAAACATGTTGGCCTGTGATGGACTAGCGACCTGAGCAGGGTGTTCCCTTTAGTGATGCGCGGGTCGGGGTTTTTCCAACCCGCGGGTCCCGCATTAATGAGAAAATATGACCCGCCCCATCCCGCCCCGCACCACCATATCTATTTACACAACCCGCCCCAACCCGCACCCGCCGGTATTAAAACACGATTACACATTAAATGTGCCATTGAATAAGGCGTCTATTCCGTCTCACTCTCACAAAGGTGAAAACAGGCTTTACAGTGCTGGAAACTGCAACAAATTCAAATCTTAAGCCTGGTAAATAAACAATAAATAAATCCAAAAATAAAAATAAAATTAGGTTATTGTGGCTATTTGCAATAAACTGAATAACGGAGCATAGGCTATTAACCACATCAATCTAACCAAGGCATTGTCATTCAATGTGCACTGTGCAAAAAAAGAATTGCACAGTCTGTTTCGCCTGGACTCGAGCACCCGGCCGGCTGAGCTGAAGGTGCGCTCGCTCGATGCACTTGTTGCAGGGATGCAGAGAATCAGAGCAGAGCAGCGCGCATATTCGTTGCAAGTTGCTTGGCGACCGAGAAAAAAAAAGGTTTTTCCGGTCTGGCGCCGTTTACCAATTCATTGTGTATGTGCTGTCGCTGCGCAAGGGCGCAGGGCTTTGCGCCGAGTCTGTGCCCATCCCGGCGGCGTGCGCTTTGGCGTAAAGCTACTTTCCAATGAATGGGAAAGCCGGCGGCGGGTGCCGCTGTGCGCCCTCTATGTGAAAGCGAATTGCTGTTAAATCAACCATTGTAATAGACTAAGCTGTCATAAGATGTAGCCTATTATTTAATAAATCTTATAACAGCGTTGTCCCAGCTGTTCTTGCGACGTGAGTCCCGCAGCCGCAGGCGGCATCAGCTCGACTCGCCAAAAACTTGCGACTTCAAAAAAATTATTTCTTAAAATAGCTAAAATTTCACTTTTTCCATGTGACCGTACACCCATATGGAACAACCCAGACATCGTGAAAAAAGATAAAAAGATGGTTAACTTCGTTCAATGGAGAGATCAAGGAATACGGTACTTACAGCACGTAATTGTAGGAGGACAGTTTGTACCTTTCAATACACTTATTGTTCAATACGGAGTTAGCAGGAATACATTTTTAGAGTATCAACAACTTAAGGCAATAATAAATAAAACATACAAAATTAGCCAATTAGATTTACAACTTCCCGCTAAGATAATAGATTTATTGAATCTAAGCACTTTAAAGTTGTTATCAAAACTCTACAGGTTAGTGTCTAAACTGGACGATTCAGTCTCTCTCCCGATCTCTAAGTGGGAGGCGGATCTCTCTCTTAATACCGACCAGTTTTCTTGGTCACAAATATGCTTAAATACGTTTACTATGACTAAAAACCCAAACCTACAACTTATACAGTACAAAGTTCTTCATAGAATACATTATACTGGACAAAGGATGTTCCAGATGGGCTTTGTCACCTCTAATATCTGTTCACAGTGCACAGAGAACACCCCAGATAATTATATGCATGCTTTATGGTTCTGTACACCGGTACAGAGGTTCTGGAAGGAGATTTGTGAGGATTTATCCACATGGATCAACCACAGAATCCCAGTGTGCCCCACGGTATGTATATTAGGTCACCTGGGAGACACTCAAATAGATCCTAATTGGACACACCGGGTTCTCACTGCCTTATGTATCGCAAAGAAAACCATTCTAGTAAATTGGAAACAAAAATCCAGTTTATGTATCAACCATTTTAGGAATCTTTTATCAGATCATATTAGTAGTGAGATAATGTCTGCCTCCACTGAACAACATTCGGCTGAATTGCACTCTCTGTGGTCCCCGTTTATTGGCTTCGGTACCTAGTGGGGGCGGGGGGGTGGTGATCTCGTAGCCCTTGGGGTTGGGGGTCGGCTTGGGGGGTCTGGGGCGCGGGCCTCGGGTGGCCCCTGGGGGGCGGTGGGGGGGGCCGCCGGGCCCTGTCCCTAGCCGGTGGGGGCCTTGGGGGCCTGTGGGGGGGGTTACCTCATGGCGGTGGGGGGGGGTGGCTGGGGAGGGCTCGGGCGGGGGGCTGTGGCTGGGGCGTCTCCGGGCCTCCCGGGGGGGGCGGGGCCGTGGACGTGGGGGTCCCACCCGGAGGGCCCGGCCCTGCCTGGGTGGGGGGTGGCTGTCTGCGCTGGGGGGGCATTGCTGCCTTGGTCCTCCGTCGCTGGGCGGGGGCCAAGTGCCCCTGCGGATGTGGGGACTCCGGGACCCTTGGGGTGTCCGCCGGGGTGGCCTCGGGGGGGGGTGGGGCCGGGTCCGGGGAGCGGGCCTCCCCTGACCGGGGGGTGCACAGGCGGGCGCGACGGCGGGGTGGCACCATTCCCAGGTATCTATGTCTTATGTTGTCAGTATGAATGGGAGGATGTTGGACCGTTTCCCCCTCCGTCTGGGGGCTCCGGCGGCGCCGGGGGCGCCCTTGGAGGTACGGTGGGGCCCTTGTCCGGCTCGGGGGGCCGGCCCCCGTCTACTGGACGGCCGGTGGGGGGACGCGGGTGTCTTATCAGGGCCGGCTTTGCTGGTCCTGCTTCCTGGCTTCGGCCTCCGCTCCCCCTCTTGCCCCCCCTACACGATTTATACGCACATAGGCGAAAGGCGGGGGGTCCGGGTCGTGGGGGGCACTGTCCCGCGGGGCCTGGCACTCCCCGCCTCACGGTTTTAACAGCAAAATAGACACTGCACATTCAACACTTAATAAATACATTTGACAAGGACACGTAGTTCGGGAGGGGGGGGGTCTGTGTCAATCGATACTTGGCCCTCCCTCCTCCCTGTTTTTATGGCATTAATCACATGCACTCAACACAAGGGGCGGGAGGGGGTCCCACATCACCCGCGTTCCCTCACCGGCCTGGGCCTGGGACGGGTGGGTCGGGTTACCCGGGCCTGGCGGGGCCCGCCGTGCAGCCTGGGGTGCCTTCTGGCGGTGCTGGATCCCCCCGGGGAGGGGGAAACGGTGCGTGATTGTATGTCTGTGTCGGTGAGAATGCGGTATGGAAGGGTCCTGCCATGGAGGATTTGAGCCTCCATTGGCAGGACATCAAAAACTTAATAATTTATCAATATTATATTATACAAAGATGGTTATTATTATTATTATTATTATTAGTATTATTATTAGTATAATTATTATTATTATGTATAGTATATTATATTATTATTAGTATAGGTATCGGATAGGTGAATGGATGAATGAATGGGATGCCTGGGTCTGGGGCCCTCGGTTGTCGGGCCTGCGCGGGTGTCGCCTTGTTGGGGGGTTCCCTCTCTCCGGGCCCGTCTCCGGTCCCCCCCGCTGCCTCTACGGCGGGGCGCCCCTCTGGTCTTGGAGGGCCACTTTCGTGGGGGACGGGTGCGCCTGCCCGCGTCGGCGGCCGGGGCGGCTCTGTCTCTCCGGGCAGGCTGGCCCCCTGCCGGGTGGGGGTCGTTGGCCTGAAGGGTGAGGGCCTCCTGGCCGCGTGTCCGGCCCGGACCGGGTGGCCGGGGATTGCCTGCGTCGCGGTCCGCCGCCGCGGGATCCCTGGCTGCTTCTTTCCGCGCCGTGGGGGCCCCGCCCGCGGGCCCCCTCGGCCGCCGCCGGGTGGGGGGGGGGGCCTCGCAGGCGGTGGGTTGCCTCCCTCCTACTTCTCCCCTCTGTGGGGTTGCCGGTGGCCTGGGTTCCGGGCTCTTCCTTGTCGGCCTCTGGTCTCGCGGGTGGCGGGGTTGCTCCCCCCCCTCCCCCACTATAGATACACTTCAGGTGGAGCTTTGTTTGGTTTATTACACACACACACACACACACACACACACACACACACACACACACACACACACACACACACACACACACACACACACACACACACACACACACACATATAGTCATTTAGTCACATGCATACACACACACACACACACACACACACACACATGCATGATCATATACATACACACACACACACATAGACATACACACTGGCTTGTTCACCTGCATGCTGGCTCTCTAGTTTTTGGGTTTAGGTAGCAGTAGCGATAGCTTAGCTCAGACTGCGATCAGATCTCAAGATTTAGGTCGATTGCTGTTCGTGTTTTGGATGGCTCCGTGCCGGTTTCGTGCTTTGTTTGTGGTTTTTTTGTTGCAGATTTCCAGTGCTTGACGTGTGTCTCCGTGTGTTCCTGCTTCCTGGATTGGCAGTGGATGTCGTCACCCCCCCCCCCCCAAAAAAAAAAAAAAAACACTGGGTTTGTATGTGTATATTTATGTATGTGTACGCATATGTGTGCGTATATATATGTATATATTACATATAGTAATAATGCACATATATACACTTTTGGTTTCTACCGTCATGGTATCAATCAATAATATGTGTGCAGACAAGGTAGAAAAAAAAAAAAAAAAAAAAAAATGATTTAACTTATTTTACCACACAAAACATGATCTAAAATTACTTTTTAAACTGAACAAAATAATACTATAACTAAAAAACCGTTTTAGGTAACGAATTAACTTAAACAGTGGTCACACAACTTTTTTGACTACTGCCTCTTTCAAACAGGTATCAAAACAACTCAGTTTCTACCCAAACAACATTATAAAACAATATGCAGAATAATCAACAATAATCGCCCTTTTGAAATGCAACAACAATAAACAATAATGATATTATTGGAACGGCTGCAACAAGCATATTTTTTATTATTATTAGGGCTATATTTTTATGAATAGCCTACTAACCGTGGTCTGCTCAGGCTCCCCCGCTGCCGCTGTTTGCGCTTTCGTGACGTCAGGTCGCAGGTTACGTGCTTGCAAGGGATTGGCCCGCCTCACCCGCCCCGCCCATGAAGTGAAAATTTCTTGACCCAACCCAACCCGCCCCGCGGGCAACCCGCGGGACCCGCGGGTTATGGGTCGACCCGCGCATCACTAGTTCCCTTGGTGTTTTGTCCAAAGAGACCTGGGATAGGCTCCAGCAGATCCCCGTGAACCAAAACAGGAACTAGCAGATATGGATGGACGGGTGGCTATTGATTGACCTCAGCTCTTGATATAGATACATACATGTGTATCTACAGCAAGAATGTATAATGATTCATGTGATGCAGATGTTGAAAGTATTGCTTCAAAATCAGAGGAAAAAATGCTGATGTAACATGGGAATTTTATTTTGCTCTAAAATCAAAAGAAACTTTAATCAGCTTCAAAAGAGCTTAAAAAGTGCATTGAGCGAACTAAACAGCAACATCTTACAACTAATGTACCTGCTGTTGGGGGCAGGCAGTGAAGCAGAGAATAATGAATTAAATGAACAATTATTATTTCCTCCACTCACAGCTTCTCAACACACACTCACAAACAGTATTCATGTATCTGAGAGAATTTATTGTTTTTTTTCCCTCCCTTGTTTTAATGTTGGGGATTAATGGCACTGCGATGGATTGAGGTCTCTTCATAGATTCAACAAATCCACTACGGCTGTTCGTCTGAGATATTGTGCAGGAGCTCAGAGGGAATGAAGCAGACCCACAGGGCCTTCATTACTATTAAAGAGAACCTTAGAAAGAGGGACTGATTTTTGGTGTTTGTTTCTCTGGAGGCTAATAGCATCTTCCTGCAGAACTACACAGGTCAGCAGGGGATACAGCCGGCTTTGCATTGAGAAAGGCGCCCAGGGGAAGATGAGAAGCGGGGATATGTTGATACACAATTCACTTCTCAAATGGAAGTGTTCCATGTGGAGAATACAGAAATGCATAAGCAGACGAGGCACTGCTGCACTTTTCCTCTTTGTGCACACATCACAGGTCTTTTCCACAAGACGGATAAATGTATCATTTCTTCTCAACAAGTGAATCCACAAGTTAAATTAAAGATGCATTTATGAAAATGTGTAAAGCCAGAAGGTGTCACTGTTATTTTCTGTTATGATCAGGCTTACTAACTCCACTTTCGTCATTATACTATTACTGGTACTATGAGAGCAGCAGACACTGCTACAGCACAGAAATAATTCAATAACCAACCTGCTTGATGACACGGTGCACAGACTGACGAGCTGCACCTTCCACCATATCACTAGGTGCTGTAGTCAGTTCTATCTCCATTGCTATGCTCCCCGCCCACACACACACACACACCTTTTCCAGTTCTGGCAAACCAATCATTGGCAGCTGGCTGATATATAAAACATCACTGCCAATGTGCCAGAGCAGGATTGTTGTCTCAGAAACCAATTTAAAATTCTGGTCTAATAATGTGAAACTCATCGATGTGACCTGGCACGTTTCCAGATAAAGCCACTCCAGATTCCCCCCATGCACCCACCCCCCCCAGGTGACTTCCAGTAAAGATTGCAGCCAGGGGGAGTCTCCATTCATCTATTGGGGCAATTCCAGTCTCCACTGAAAATATAACTATAAATTCACTTGCAGGGTCTTACCCAGAGATAGTGCTTTCTTATAAAAACCCACCTCTGGGACGATGTGTTACAACAGATCAAGGTTTGAGAAGGTTAACTGCACAGTCAAACAGTAATTGTTAATAACAAAACAGGCTTGGCAACCGTTCGTTCATGTTCACTTTATTGACTTTAGTGTTTGGTGTATCATTTAGCACAGCCAAGCACTTAAAAAATTACCAATATTGAAAAGGAAAAGAAAAAGAGCAAATCCTTTTAAAAGAGCATGACTTCTAAAGAGACTTGCGAGGCACTTGATTCTTCCCACCAAGCTATTGATTAAACACTATTCACACTGCACTGCACACTTTTTCCACCTTTTTGAGGCCACATTAAAGTTATTGTTTATCTATACAAACATGCAGTGGAATTAAGAAGCTGTTCATATGTACCTCAGTGGGTAAAATTATAAAAAGCCAAAATATATTGGCAAAATAAGGGGCGTGGCCTTTTGATTGACAGATGGCAAAGGTTAACGGCTAGCTGTCGTCACTTAAGCTACTGAGCCATTAGCTCTGTCTTGACGAGCTGTGAATAAAGACCTTTCAGCACATAGTCGTTATTTTAAAGATAATATGTTTTGTTTTCCTGTTAATTGTAATAATAACGCACCTCGACTGGGTGTGAGTTTGCCTGGAAGGGTTCAGGGATAAAAAAGGGATCTGGCTGCAGACTGTGTATAGACTGGAGCTCCACTGACCTCCAGTCTGGACAGGAAACCAAGTGACTTCCAGCCAATATACTGTAACACCTTTCCCAGGCAGCTGACCCTAACCCTAACCTCTCGTCAGACCACATGAAGGTCATGAAGGTCACTGGAGCGCCACTCCATACACATTCTGCAGCTAGGGACTCTTGGGGAAGAAGCTTTATTATGAATGAAAAATGAATGAAAAAATCAATGTTTGGACACTGCTAGCATAATCAGAGATGATGCTTGCCAACTGGCATACCAGGCAAATGCTTGGGGCCCCGAGCCAGAAGAGGGCATCCAAGGGCCGACCAACTTTGCAAAAGAGCAGTGACTATGAGGAGGATTTGCGATGACAGTGGTTGGCCGGCAGAAAACGCCACAACGGGGCCCCACCTCTACCTCTCTGGCAACTTCTTACATAAACAAACCTGACGAGATCAGGGGCCTGTACTACGAAGCGGGATTTGGGGTTAGCGAGGTAACTTCAGGTTTAACCCTGGGTTTTCAGGACTACGACGGTGGTTCACTTCTTAGCGGGGCACATCGCCATGGTAACTTATGCTGAACCGCTAACCTGCTCCGGAGCAGGTTATGTTCGAGATACAGATCGCCGGGTGTAAAAGCACCGCCCACTGACCAATCAGCTCTCTTGGAAAATGACATGCCCTTTCGAAGAGAATCCTGTGGAGGTGCGCGGATCGTGAGAGGATCCCTCCGAAGAGAACGCGTATTCAGGGACCACCAAAACCCCTTTGCTTTCCCTGATGAGTACTGAACGATCCAAAAAAAAAGGAAAAAAAGAAAAAAGAGGTGGAGGAGAAAATAAAAAATAATCAATCAATGAATAAATAAAACAAATCATCACCCAAAATCCGATGTACAGTCAATCCAAAACTAATACCAATTAAATAAATAAATCAAGAAGAAATCAAAAAGAAGATGCATTTGTAAGGGGATAGGAAAAAAGGGATTTTCAATTTCGTCCCTCGAACATTCAAGTCACTTTAAAATACTAAATACCCCCCTCCTGAAAAAATTAAAAATTAAATAAAATAAATACATAAACCCAATTCTTTGGTACAGCATCAGCACAAGTTATCGGCCAACAACAATAGTTATAGAACCAATATATACAGGACTGTCTCAGAAAATTAGAATATTGTGATTTTCTGTAATGCAAACACAAAAACAAAAAATGTCATACATTCTGGATTCATTACAAATCAACTGAAATATTGCAAGCCTTTTATTATTTTAATATTGCTGATCATGGTTTAAGATTAAGATTCCCAGAATATTCAAATATATGTTTATATCCCTATGAATTTACGCATTTATACAGTCAGCGATCTTTTGCCAGCTGTCTTTCCTGCATTTTGCAGCTGCAACTGTGTTGCTTTTTGCCTGTATTCTATGCCTATACTCATCATATTTCCGTAAAATTATTGTTTGCTCTTCGCTACTGAAATAAGCGGCTCTGACAGCGGACTTCTCCATGCTTGCGATTGGTCATGCGCTGAAAACACTGCCCCTTTTATGTGCACGCGCTCATATCCAGATTGGAAAAACCTGGGTTGATATACCGAGTTGATAACCGCCGTCGTGTGACCGCTTAGCGTGATTGCAATTGTCCCGCTTAGTGAATCTGGATAAGGAAAAGATATCCTGGATATGTTGAACTTGCTTCGTAGTACAGGCCCCAGAGGGGTATTCCAGGAAGCAGGTTCAACAAATTCCGAGTTTAAACCTGAACTCCGAGTTGACTTAACCTGAAATAGGAAGGTCAGAGTTTTCGGTTCCAGAACAGCTGATATGAGTTAGTTCAATCAACTCTGAGTTTGTTAAGCTCAAGCTAAGCGCGTGCATGAGGGAAATAAAAAGCCATCATCAGTAGAGCCCTGATACAAGGATTCACCATGGCAACCGGCGACAACAAAAGATCCACATACTTTTTCTTTTTTTTTTTAAACTTTATCTAACATTTCAATTTACAAAATCCCTTTGAGGAAACATTAGTTTCTGAAGATCCACATACTTCACGCCACTGGAGTTAGAAGTGTTAATACGTGCGTATGGCGAGTATGAGAGCATATTTCGGAAAAAAAACACGAAACACGAGGAGAGAATAGGCGTGGGAGAAAGTTGCTGCAGTCAATGTGTAAGTTTGAATGCAGTATTCATTTAACATTTAAGCACACTGTCTTATAGTATTACAGATGAAAACAGTGGTGGAATGGTATTGAATGAAATTTTATTGTCATTTAGATCAGGGGCAGCCGCCACACCTCGGCTTCAGGGGAAAATGTAAATGTTTTTTTTTTATTTTTTTATACATTTATGGAATTACTCTGTGTCTATTTGTATTGATTTATTCTATTACTTAATACATATAAAATAACTACAAATGCATATCAGAACAACATGATGGATTTCACCTGGTATTATCTTTCCCAACACTTGTATACCCCCCTCATATCTTGAAATGTGATGTCCCAGCGTCCCTGACGACAGTGGTCGTTTTTAGTGCGCTCTGCAGTGTTACTAACTTACAAAAATGAAAATGAAGCAGACAACCACGCAATTTAAAAAAAAAAGAAAGAAGGCCAATTTTGCCCCAGCAGCAGAAGATATTAACGAGGCTGTTAGCCACTGATGGATTAATTATGCAAGTTCATTTTAAGGTAAGATATCAAATCACCCTACCCTCTTATAAATCTGTTTAATGGAAATATTTGACTTTTTTTTTTACTCTCTCTCTCTTTCTCTCTTCTGCTCCCTCCCTCTCCTTTTTGCATTTGGACTTTTAACTGTTTGAAGTTAAACTCGGATGTCCCTGTGATATTGTTGCACTGACATAGTGAATAAAATAAGTTGCGTTTGTCAGATACGCCTTTTCTGCTCTCTCTGCCGCTTGCTGTCCGTGGTGCAGAAAACAGATGTGTATTGCGTAAAGGCCCATTGGCTGAATTGACACTACTGAGGGAGGAGACGGAGAGCAACTCAGGGTTTATTGAAGTAAACCTGCTAGCGAGCAGGTTAGGTTCACAGGGTAAGTTGCCATGGTAACTGAATCCGAGTTTGAGTTACATCGCAAAACCCGCTTCCTGGAATACCCCTCCGGTCTATCAAAATGAAGAGAAGCTATCCATCAAATGAAAGGGGAAAAACAAGAGCAGCAATAAAAAAAACATCAAGAAAGTGGTAAGTAGTGCAGATAATAGATAAACAAAGCCGCTCAGTCTGTCCTGCTAACGAGTGTCACAGTGTCAGAGACACCTGCAATCAACTTGTTTACTCAGCCAGCAGTGTGAAAATAAATAGCTATTTTGAACCAAACTCCTTCTTCAGCTGTGTGTTCCAGTGATGCTTAGATTTTATTTTCAAACAATACAAATGTACACTATTTAAAAAAAACGATTTTCTATCACATTTTTCATTAGTGTCAGATTTACTCTGATCTGAGATCTGAGGCTGATTAATTAGTTGGAGGGACACCCCTGTGAATTTTTACCAAGGGCCCCAAAATACTCGCCTCTGAGCATAATGGACAGGTGTTACAGCTGTTACCGTGTTCTATGGATTTGGCCCCCCTTTGAGTGTGTGTATGGTGTGTGTGTGTGTGTGTGTGTGTGTGTGTGTGTGTGTGTGTGTGTGTGTGTGTGTGTGTGTGTGTGTGTGTGTGTGTGTGTGTGTGTGACAATTCCCAGGTTGCCCTGCAGCTGGACCTAATCGCTGCATACAGTCCACCCGAGCTGGATAAGGCTGATTGCTGTGGGGAGGAGTCATCAGCAAATCCAACAATTACAAAGAGGCAGTTCTGGATTATAAAGAGCCAGCAGATCAGGGGGCAGAGGAGCAAACAGAACATGCACTGCTCCTGTGGCTCTGTGTTTGATGGACGTTGCATTAGGTTGCATATCCTCCGTAAAGGAAATTCAGTTTTGTTATTGTTTAGCAGTACTTGTTTGGTTCTTAGTTGCCTTATTGTTACCACTGAGTGTAATGGACAGGTTTTTGATGGGGGGGGTAGTCCTATAACAAAAGTGATCTAACTACACAATCCTTCACTGGGGCAACATGTCAAAAAGCACTGCTTTAGTAAGTCAATGAAAACATATCTTTATATAACCACATATAAATGAAAAAACAAACATGCATTTCTTTCTAAAATTATTCAAATTTTGGACCAGCATTTCCACCGAAGCATATTTGGCATCACCTGTCACATCATTAATAAACATTGGGAGCTGATTTCCTACAGCATGACGACAATGCCACTTGAAGATTGGCAAACTGCTGCTAATATAGCTACCTGGTTGGAAGAAATGACGGCCAAATTTGATATCCATGACTAAAGTCACAATTATTGTGCATGACAATGTCAGGTTATTGGAGGAGAGGCACGGGTTACTTCTCTCAGATCAGATGTGCTGGCCATACACTTCAGTTAGCTGTCAACCACGCTCTGAGGATACTCAGATCAGCAAGGCTCTCGGGGCGGCCAGATGCCTTGTCGAACATTTCAAGAAGAGTGAACAAGCTAGCTCAAAGCAGAGCAAGTCCAAATGGGCACTCAACAGCATAAACTGATCCAAGATGCGTCTGTGACATGGAACAGTTCACTGCACATGATCAACCACCCGCTGGAACAAAGGTGGTTTGCGACTGCAACTCTGTCAGATCCTGAAGTCACACAGAGAGGAAAGCACTTCCTGGATCTGAAAAGTGATCAGTGGAACCTCTCCGGGGAACTGGAACAGGTCCTAACGCCCTTGAGTAATGGCCCTAACGCTACCTTTCTGAGTGGGGAGTCATGTCCAACTGTTTCTGCTCTACCTCCGCTGGTCAAGGGCCTCCACAAATCCACACAGTGAATCTTTTGACATGTCAGTCAAGGGTTTTCAGATTACAGCAGCACAGGAAATGACCTCAATATGGCAGATGGAGACCACATTTAGGGATGATGCAACTACGGTTTTCACAAACGGAAGTTCTTGCCAGCAGAAGATGTCAAAATTCAAGCTTTTGCACTTTAAAAAGGGAGCAAGAAGACATGCAGTTGCATCACTGTGTCAAGCAGAAGCATGAATCAAACTCTTCATCGCCAGTTTCAAGACGAAACACTGCTGGACACTTTTCTGGGATCAGATTCAGATGAGAGCAGCAGTCATAAGGAAGAAAATGTACAAGATGTTAAGCGTGACATTGTGAGGAAAGAAGTAAAGATGTACCTTGGAGAGCTCCCAGATCCCAGAGGAAGAGGAACCCAGTGAATATTTCCTTCCTTGGCCATCCTGGCAGTCATACTTCTCTCGTCGTCTGTCCCCGCGACATCAACTCCATCAGAACGCCTTTTCTCAGCTGCAGGGAACATTACGAATAAGAAAAGAGCAAGCCTTTCTGCCGAGCATGTAGACATGCTCACATTTCTTCGTTCTAATGCTTAATGCCCTCCATCACTTCTAAGGAAAACCCAAAACTGAGATTGGATTTATTTTTGTGGAGTGGTAGTCTTTTTCTTTTTTTCCCCTCCTTTGCCCTGAAATGCCTTGCTCTTACTATTATATTGGGCAGATTTTATGTTGTATTTTTTTTGTTGTTGTAATTTTCATTTTTACATATATTATAGTGCCTCTCTTTGTATACCAGAGCAATGAACACTTTTTTCACTTTTGGGGAAATTTTTAATTTGTACATTTGGACTTTGTAGAAACTGAATGCTATCCTTTTATTTTTATGTTTTTTATTTGGGCAGAATTTAGGACTTTGACACAAAGTGATGTTGTAAACTAACAATTTATTCAAAGCCCTTAAAGTGCAAACACTTTATGGAGGTTGTTTTGAATAAACAAAATGATGCCTTAAGACACTTCTGCTTTTGGTTTAAGTTTGTTGGCATTTAACAAAAAAATTCATCAAAATATCATAAGATTAATCTTAAACAAATAATCGTTAGATTCATCAAAAATGATCTAAAGATTAATGGACAAGAAAATCGTAATTGGCAGCCCTACTTAAAATGCAGCCTGCAACTATCATGAGATCAAATTCATTTACCTAGCTTCTCCTCCTAGCGAGAATATGCCAACAAAAAAAGAAATGTTTTACTTCTGAAAAGTCCTGGAGAGACTTTTATTAAACGCTCAGCACAAGTCCGAGTCCTGTCATCCACGTGACCCTGTAGTTGTGGGGGAATCAGTGGTGAACTGGAGGCTGAACTCTGAAAACTGGAGGAGCACTTTGTGGCGTTGTGTATAAAATGGGTATACCCATGTCATGGGTATAAAAGTATACAGTATGAAGAGCCTGTAACTTCAGACTGAACAAACTGATAAAGAAGGCTGGTTCTGTTCTTAGGCTTCTGGAGCTGATGGTGCAAAAAACGGTGCTTCATGAAATAATGGACGACAGCTGCTGGAACACAGATGCCACATGAGATCCTTCCTGTCTGCACATTTGACCTTCTGCAATGACTTTTTGAAGGAACTGAAGTACTGACGGTTACTGCAACTCATTATTTCTCTTCAGGGGTTAATAAAGTCATATTGAATTGAACCAAGAGGGTGATTTACCGTGTATATATGCCTGGCCACTGTTGCAATGAGTCCCATCGGCATCATACCATTTCTTGAGTTTTGCTCACGCATCCATTCCTTTAACCCAGGGGGTTGTGCTGAAGCAGGGGAACCTCTAAAACATGCAGGACAGTAGCTCTTGAGGACCAGGGTTGGAGGCCCCTGCTTTCAAAACATGGCAAATTTGTTGGACAAAAGAGCTTATTGGAATTGACAAAAGATATTTCGGATGAAGACCACGGAAAAATAATGTTTATTATCCAAAATATCAAAGGTTTGGTGGCATTTGATGCTTCTTCTGCCTGTGTGTGTGAATACCACCTGATATCGGTTAGTAACTATCTAACGAAAATGTTCCGTGCTCAGTTTGTGATTGGATTATTCCCGTGGTCGGATCCATTCAAGAATGATGTAGTTCAGTACTCGGAGCATTACACTTTTGAGCCCCTATAAGCACGGTTCCACCCCAACATTGCAACTACAGTTGTGCTGAAGGGGGGTGTCAGAGTGTCATTAAATATCCAATGTCATCCTCACAACGCAGTGAAGACTTCAATTACTCTATTAATGAGAAAACATACTTGAGTTTGCCTTGTAGGTGCTGATCAACCCTCAATTATTAGGCTTGCGCAGAGATATTGATCGTGATGAACTTAGGTTAACCCCCCAGCATCTATAGCGCTGTGGAGGAGGTGGGATTTCAAGCTTGGCAGCGAAGGAAATAACCTGACTCTGAACTCCAGGAAAATGAAAGAGCTGATCATTGATTTCTGGAGAACAGGGAATGAGGATTACCCCCAATCTCTCATGAACGTGGACACCATGGAATGGGTCCCATCATTCAAATTACCGGGAGCCCACATCTCAGACATCTCATGGACACCAAGCACCACCACGCTGCTGAAGAAGGCCTCACAATATCTTTTCTTTCCCCGAGGGTGATGAAAAAATCCATCCTTTCCCAGCATGTCCTGCTCTCGTATCGCCGCTGTACCGCAGAGAGCTGTCAGACATATGGCAGTGATATTGAGAGCTGGGATAAACCATCAGGGTGCAGCAGCTCGCAGAACTGGAGAAGATATATAAAACTCACACCTCAGGAAAGCAATATATGCAAAGATCCCCCACACTGTTTGAACAGAGCGTTGATGACTCGAACCACAAGACTAAGAGAATTTAATTCCAAGTACATATCCTAAATCATTGCACAACCAGAATAGAAAGAGCTAAACACTCTGGGAAATTTTACCTTTAGTCCAACTTTGTTAGAATTACTGAGATCAACATAATTTGTTCTGGCTATTTTCTTTTATATAGCCACAGCCCCAGCCTTAGATGAGTGGTTTTAACGCACCTTGGTTGTAGATCCAGATCCACCATGCAGCCAGTCATCGTGTAAAAAATAAACTCAAAAAATACCCTACAAAAGTTCTTAAGCCAGCAAAAAGTGTATGTTCTTGTTTATGAAAAAAGAAAGAAAATGTATGGGAATGCTATGGTGAGGTTCTATGGTAAGTTGTGGTTAAAAAACTGTGTTTGCTTCTCAACTAAGGCTCAGACTCCATTGTCTGACAAACATTTTCCACTTCCCTTTGTCAACTGGCACCACACCCACAATTACCATGGGTGTGGCCAAGCTGTCACTCAGTGGCCAGACTGCCAATCAGTAACCAAACTGCCAAAACAAATCAATAAACTAGAACCAAAAATATGGGAAGTGGTGAAATCATAAATATTCTTTTAACAGAAACATAAGTGCTGTTTTGGCTCCTACATCATTTGTTGATGCACCGTTTGTCCTCTCTAGACTTTCAGGACATGTTTCTGATATAATACATCAACAACCATTTGTTTAAAACAAGAATAATTGTCTCCTATTGCATTATTTAATTTAAAAATATATATTTTTAAGTTTGACAGAACATTAAATAAAAAAATAAATAAATGTGTATGATTAATTGCGATTACTCAGTTTACAAGTATACAATGGAAATATTTCCATTAATAGCAATTTTATGAATACAGTATATACCTGTATATGACAAACAAGTACATCTTTCTTCTGAAATACATCTACGAACAAGATGGAGTAAATGAAATGACACATGCAGAGGTGTGAATACAAGCATAAAACCACTGCTGAGATTTCTGCCTGAACCACAAGTCTTTTCCTGACCCTGCACCCCAAACTGGGACTTGCTGATTGGGCCGGAGCTTCGGGAGCTGCGTGCTGGCCTGCGGTCCCCACCCCCGGTCATCCCGTTGCTGCTTCCACCTGCCTGCTGTGCTGTTGCCGTCCCTGACCCACCAGTCTGGCCCTCGGCAGGAGGGTCCCCCCTGATGAGCCTGGTCCTGCTCAAGGTTTCTTCCCTCCTAAAGGGGAGTTTTTCCTTGCCACTGTTTGGCTTAAGGTTTTTCTCCCACTAGGGGAGTTTTTACCTGCCATTGTTTATGTAATAACTGCTCGGGGGTCATGTTCTGGGTATGGGTCTCTGTAAAGCGTCTAGAGACAACTCTGTTGTATTAGACGCTATATAAATAAAATTGAATTGAATTGAATTGAACCAGTTCCTGAGGGTCGCCTTATTTTTGGAGGTCCAGCTCCATCATGGAAGGACGAGGAGCCCAACTGGGAAGACAGAGACCAACATCGGCCCATCCAATCCTAGGCAAAAATGAATAAGAAACCTAGTTAGAAAAGTTTATAATTCAAAGAAAAAGAAAGTCCTACTTTAAAATGTATGAACTTGCATAACTTTCATGTGATAAATTCAGGACTTTTTTAATCAAATTTACAGTGTAAGGGATTTCAACCAGAGCAGAGTGTCTTGAAATGAGCTTTACATTATCATCGATTAGCTGTTTGATAACGCTGGGTTGAGGGGCTGGTGGAGAAAGGAGTGACAGGATTGTCACTCTCTACATCGCAGTCTCGGAGGACTATCACCACTCTCCAGATTAATTCTGATAGCATCTGTGTTTGTGTCTGGCCTACCACAGATCCTGACCTTCTATCAGATCAGCGGCCTAATCATGCAATCCCTCTGCCTTCGCCCCTCCAGCTCTGCATTCCCAGCGGGGCTCCTTTTGCAGTGCTGAAGTGAAAAACTGTTCAAAGCATCTACAAAGTAACTGTTAAGAAGGGAAATGATTTGTCCTTGAAAAGGTCCTCTGGATATAATGTTCAATAATGTCTCTAGCCCATGCGGGCATTCAAACTCTGTAATCTGCTAAATAATCACACAGTTGGGAGCTGAAATGTTGAGTTTTCTTGTCTATCTCCATTCCTCGGACAGCGAAAAAGACTTGGATGTCAAAGTTTTCAACTGCTATTCGTGTGAATGTCTTGATATTCCAATAAAGGGGCGTCATTCTCCACAACAGGAACCCAGAGTACGTTGTGAGTTAACAGCCTGGAGCTGTGTGTGGGATGCGTCCCCATGGCTCCATCTCTGCTCTAAAGCACCGTTGATTATTGGATTCGTATTGTCAGGTACTTTTTTCCTTTCTTAAAGCACAGACCAATACTGACTCACAAAGGAACAGTCTGTGCTGTATCAATGCTAGTCTAGCAGCAGACTCTGAAAGTGACCTCTCTTTTTATACATCTATTGTGCTTTACAGACATGATTATCAATAATAATTGTATTCTAAGGTTATAAAGAGGTCCGTATTTCTAAAAATGCTCTAAAACTGAGATTCAGAGACCACAATGCTTTTTTATACTACTTAATGCTCCCTCAACCTATTATATTTGCAAAACCGGCAACATAAAGCCATCCATCCATTATCTGTACCTGCTTATTCCTACAAAAGACCATCTTCTGGAAATATATACATGTATTTATCTATAATCAAAGTGATATTCTGTAATCTTGGAGGTTGAAACAAACTTAAACAGTTTCATGTTCTTTTATCACCAAGCGGAGCTTTATTGTTGTGAGCTGTGTTGTCATGGAGTAAAAAGGGTAAATCTTGTCAAACTGAATGTGAAATTCAAGATGATAGCTGTAGAATAAATTTCAATGGCGACCAGACAGATCCCACAAATATAGAGCCAGTATAATGAGTGTATCGGAGGAGGAAAACAAGCTATCGTGACGGTAGCATGAAATATAATTCTAGCAGCATCTCTGAAAACGCAGCAGAGTCCGACCACTTGTGGCTCATGACTGTAGAATAAAGTGGAGATGGGGAAAAATATGAAGATATGTCTCTCCTAGATTATAGTGCTGAATGGCAGCTTCGCAGTTCAGAAAGAACTGCAAAGAAAATGAAACATTCAGAAATGTAACTGTCTAACAGCTCACAACAGATCTTTAGCATATTTAGATTGCATCTAGACATATTTCTTTACAGTACTTTTCTTTTTTTAAATTCCAATCAACTTTTTACAGATCCATCTAAATTCAAATAGGATTTCAACACAAACAACTTTATACAGAGGGGTGAGCTATTCTCATGTAAGTTGGTACAATTGTAGTCAATGAGTTGCTGAATCCAGGCAGTGGTATCTTTATAATTATATGCATATATATCATGATATTTTCCACTGTGCAAACTAAAAAAAATTAGATGAGGATAAAAATGTCCTTTTTTTTCTTTGGTTTACCACAATTTGCTCAGGCATGTGAACATTCACTATTTTTCTGACACTGGAAATGTATGCTGTGAGGTCTTAGTTATCCATTGAAACCAAGAGTATGCATATTATCCATATAATTGTAGAGATATTGTTGATTTAATTTGGATAGGCCTGTTTAGGCGAAATTCACCTCCAAAATCCTTAGAGGTGAAAAGGTTAATGGTATTAACTTGTATTAACATGACAATGCAGGGTTGGTCCTGGTTGAATAAAAGTTATGTTGTACCATGGCAGAAAAGTAAGCAACATCACTGCAAGGGTAGGCTAGGATATAAGAGTAGAAAATAGATCAATAAATATATGGATCCATCATCTAAGTATACTTAAGTACTACTATTACTACTACTACTGTCATTTAGCAGACACTTTTATCCAAAGCGAATTACATCTGAGAGAACAACACAAGCAAGAAATCACATAAGAGGGTCCAGCTGGATAAGTGCTGGTCAGACTGCTGTCCAGTTGAAGGGTTCCCATCCCAACCAATAATACAAGAAAACGAGGTCTGAAAAGACACCATCATAATATCATCTTGTCATAAGTGCATGCAGCTTTCTGAGTCCTCAGTCCTGCAAAGAACTGGACAAGTCTTCAGCTTGCTCTTAAACGTAGGTACAGACCCCACAGATCAAAAGATGGTAGGTCAAAAGAAGTAAAAATAAGTTATTTAGTACATGGCTTGGGTTCACCATCGTTAAATAACTGCGTGTAATGCTTGAGGAAAGACTGTTGTCTCAGTAGACATGTCTTCATGGTTATTGACCGATTTTAAAAGACAGAAATGTTTTGCAAAGCATCTGCTTGATGATGGATAGTCATCAGCTTAGCAGGGGAAAGTGAAAACATCAACGCGAGATAATTCCTAAATGACACCATTCGCATAGACGTGGACGACACAGCTTGGCTCAGGTGTGTTTCATCTTTGAATTCAGACAGAAGAAGAAGAAACGGCACTTACAGTACATGTGAGGTGTATCATACTCACTAACTTCGACAAAAACAATTTCACTGGAATGTAATTGTAGCCTGCACATTTCCTGAGATACGAGCAGTGGAGAATACAAGCACCACATGTTCAAATGCAGTATTTCAATGGTGCTTTGACAGCATTTGTACAAAAGTGCTTTTGGGCTCATGGGTAAATCTCCCCAGCAGAATGCGAAATGGTTGTCAAAGAAAAAGTTTTCTCGAAGAAGCTCACTTGTTTGGGAGGGAATTAGAGGCTGCAGAGAAACAGAAATAGCCCAACACACACATCAAGTAACGACCAGACAAGCGTACAGTTACACTCACCATTGAATGTACTCATGGCATCTTTTCATGAAACGGAAAACTCTGTCTGAAACAAATGATTGGGAACACTCTGCCATCATTTAATTTACCTCTTCACTGTGTTTCAAAAGCCAAATCATGGCCTTTGGGGAGTAAAGAAAAAGCTTTAAAATACATCATTTAAGTACATCCTATGGGAGAGCTATTTCTCAGCGCTAGTGGCGCACAGTTCAGAGTACACACACATCTCAAGCAGCCAAGCTCACAGCAACTCTGGAAATATATACCAACTGTAAGAAAAAGAAACAAACAGGCTTTGTATCCTATATTGGGTCACCCCAGGAAGCTGCAGTCAGGGATCCTTTTATTGAACACAGGAGTGCACATAAAGACAGCATCAAAGCCAAGGAGGATATCGATAAAAGCCAGAAGAACTTTTAACAGGGCTTTAGGTGAGAGCTGAGCTGTTGAGTTGTCACGTAAGGTTTTAAACTCCTGTGAACATGTAATTAGTGGATCTAAACCTGCACAGAGTCATGTATGGGGAGGAAGAAAAGCCACCAGGGAAGGTGTTTTTAACAGTGTATCTTGCCACCTGCTGCCACGGTTGCAATAATTGAAGAGCAACAGTAAATTCAGATGTTTTTGGCAGAAATGCTCTCAGTGGTGGAGAAATAAAACAGTTTTAGAGCTTTTCTATCTATATTTTCCTGCAACCTTCCTCAGAAAAATGTCTGAATAGAAAAAGAACTGGTGCAGCAACATCGCTAAAGCGCTAAAGAAAATACTAAACAAATAATCAAATGTATCTAACACCCTTTATTTCTTTCAGAAAATTGAAAAAAGGTAAAAAGAAATATCCCTCAGTAAGTCACATACCTGAGATGGTGGACTTTCTTTGTACAACATTGAAAAACCAACACTATCAGCTCCTAGACAGCAGCTGGAAAGTGACGAGCTTCACTAAAGCTCCATGACTTGCATAGGCTACTGTACTTTCATCCATTTTTCTCAAGTGAAACCGGAAGTCTGCTTCGCAAGCAATTAATGTATTTCTAATATCATTGATTGACAGTCAGCTCAGCCAATGGCTAGCCGTTAACATGTCATCATCCGTTATTGCCATCCTGCTGCGCTTCGCGAAGCAACCGTCCTTTCGTATTAACGCAGCCTCAGGTAAACCCGACTGTCATTTATAATAATAATAATAAACTTTATTTATATAGCACCTTTCAGACGAAAGTCGCAGCTCAAGGTGCTTTACAGTAACAGTACAAATAAACAACAACAGCAAATAAAACAAAAAACACAAATTTATGATTTTGCCGTCGAGTCAACATGTTAAACGGTTTATCTTGCTGTGCATGTAGATCTGCAGGTGTGCTGCCCTTCCATAGAGTTTGTAGATTAGTAGATCTGTAGACTGTGCTGTGCTTTTTGTCCATGTAGACTTGCCGTAGTTTTCTGTCTACTGAAGAAAGCCGTTAAAGGTATTCTATGCAACAAATCCCTGATCCCTGATCAGCTAGCAAGATTTGAAAGAGGCACCTCTAAGCCCCCCCCATTCGGTCCGAATGATATGGATTGGTCCAGGTCCAGGAAGGGAAAGAACCAATCAGATGCCTTCATTTCAAGGGGGGGGCAGCCCCCCCCTGCCCCCCCTAAAACCGGCCTTGCTTACAGGTGAATGAGACATGGGGTAGTTTTGCTGTAAATGTGCTGTCCAAAATGTTTAATAATCGTATGCGCATTCGTGTTTGTGGGGGCGTGGCTTTGGACGGAGCGCTCGTGGGTGGGGGCGGGGGGGGCGGGGCTTAGAGGAAGCGCCACTTTCAAATCTTGCTAGCTCTAGGAAGTTGCATAGAATAACTTTAAGCAAAGCTGTTGTTTTCCCTATACTTGTTTTTTCTCTGCTAAACCCTAAAGAGCATATGTCTTTAAGTAATACTTACCTTTTGTGTTAAACTTACCTCTGATGGTGTTCGGAAATAGATGATAGTTTGGGAGGAAAACTTAAAAAACGGGAGCGATGCTAACGCTTTAGCATGTCAATGGGATTTTCCATGTTACGTTAGCATCAAGCTAACCGCCAGTTGTTCATAGCGGTTTATCAGTTAGAATCAGTTAGAATCAATTATAATTTCAGTAAATGTTTATGTTTATATGTGTTGTACATACTAATTAATGACATAGCATTTGTTGATGTTTAAGAAAGGGTCAAATACAATACAGATTGTGTAACAATTTATTTTTCTTACTTTTCTGTATTGCAGTTTCACAGTGCTTCTGACAGTAATCATCCTAAACGTCCCTGCTGTCTCCTGGATGTTTATTTAAGAACCTGTTTAGCTATCTGCCAAGCTAGGAATCCTCTCTACGTCCTAGTAAGGGCAGAACAGCAGGTATTTTGGGGGGGGTTCGGCTGAAGGAGCTGTGAACAAATCTAACTTTGACTGACATACGGTGGTCGTGTTCCTGTCAGCTTGCTGAGCATCATGGCTACGGCCTGTACGAGGAAAAACAGGCTTCAAAACCGCTCTTCAGAACCCAGTGGGTCATGTGACCTAAAGCTTCGTCCGTTGTTTTATACAGTCTATGATTTCTCCACAAATCCAACCAGCTATCTAAAATATATAGTCTACTTTATAAGGGAAGAGAGGAGGTTTGTTTTTGCCACGCTACTGATATACGGTAGGTCAACAATAAACACACTCAGCCCACAGATACCAGCAAAAAGTTTGATCTCCCCCATAACTTGATTTTATATGATCTACAGTAGGTTCACATAATGAAGCGACACAAGTCCAGTCTGAAATCTCGAACTGGCAATTTGATTTTTACGTTCGCATCGCCTTGAAAAAAAAAAGCTGGATATAGGTCACTTCAGCCAGGCGGTGAGGATGAAGCTGTACAGCTAAAATTGCAAAGTAAAAGTTTATTTTCCTCTTAAGAGGTCCAAAACAAATGTACAAACCTGGAAAACCGCAAAAGTAGTTCAAGAGCACAAAAGTACTGTAGCTATGACACTGTAACCTTGTCCATCAATGTCCATCATTTTATATATTCAGACTGGCACCATATAAGAAAAATAGAAAAGAACAACGACGCATGCAGCTTTCAAAATAAAAGTCTGGCTCATTTCATATTATTTGAGTTGTATGATTTCCTCTTCACAGTACAGTGTAACATAATCACATTATTTCACTTCATATTTCACAATAATGAGTGCTGAATGTGTGTGCGTTTCCCTCCAGACTGTACAGCACACCGCGGACCCAGTCCTGCACATGCAAGCAAAACAAAGATAATGGAGCGTGATGCGTCATGTATTGTATAAATTATGTGCAATTAATCTATGAGCACATCTGCAGAGAATTAATCAAGAGCAATTTCGATGATGGATTAATTGTCTTGTACTTGAAAAACAATAATTTTCCCTTCTTTTTATTTCAGCGTTTTCAATGGTAAAAGACTTCCTGATATTTTATTTATATGAATTTTTTGTCTTTTTGTTGAACAAAACACTTTGCAGTGATCACATTTGCCTCTTAAATATTGCAATGTGCATTTTCCTCTATGTTAGCACATTCGTTATAATAAACTGATTATCAAATAAGTGGTGCTGTAATTGAAAGATTAAGCAGCAAAATGAAGCCATTTTTGCTAAATCTGCCTCATATTTATAGATTACCTCGTTTGCAGAGAGCAGCAGGTAATAGTTCACCATCTGGTTTACAAAAATACACATAGTTTATCATTTATGTGCATATTTATACACCAGCATTTAACCGGACCACACATGTCTACAAAACTATCATCTCGGTTTCAGATGTGGGTACGTCCGTCTCTGATTCGTGATCCTGAAGCATGAGACTTCATCAAAACTCAGAAAAGTCATGTCTCATACTTTGTTTATTGCTGGTATAAAACTGTAAAACCCACTTGTTTTGTAGCACATTACAATTTTCTTGAACGTTCTCCGGCTCTGGAAAGTGTGAAGAAAGTTTAGGACTTCTTTAACGTTGCTAAACCTTTATTTAACTGAGGAAACAGATGTTGCCTGTTTTGATTATGGAAATGATCCACATCCACTGGTATTTGGTCTCATTACTTACTTAATTAGAAATGTAGAGTGAGCTGAAATATTTCTAATGGTGGGCCATTTGCATTGCAAGTGTAGTGTTTTTCTACATTTCTACCAACATTGCAATTGTTCCATGACACTTAGTGACTGATTATAATATTCCTCTGATTAATGCATCATGCTTGTCTGGACATGCCATTGTTCACAAGTGCTTTTTGATTTCAGTAAACATCTATGAACGAAATGTTTGCTGTTCATAGATGTCATTATACGCTGATATATATTATATGTAATCATTGTGACAACAAGAGGGAGAATTTGCAAGCACAAAGGTCGGCTGGTGGAGAATCCTCTGGGGTGGGGTGGGCGGGGCATCTCGCTGTGTTTTACATAAACAAACAAACCTGATGAGAGCGGGTCTATAAAAATGAAGAGACATTTTCCATCTGGTGGAAGGAAACATAGAACAAAAAATAAAACCAGGAGGAACCAAAAAAAAGAATCAAGAAAGTGGTGAGTAGTGCAGACAACATGTAAACTAATTTAGCTCAGAGCAGCTCAGTCTGTCCTGCTAATGTTGACACCTGCAATCGACTTGCTACTCAGCTAGCAGGCTGAAAATTAGATGGCTGTTTTAGACTAAATTCGTTCTTCAGTTATC
The DNA here is from genome assembly GCF_033807715.1 of Cololabis saira. Classification (NCBI taxonomy): domain Eukaryota; kingdom Metazoa; phylum Chordata; class Actinopteri; order Beloniformes; family Belonidae; genus Cololabis; species Cololabis saira. Next base: position 41,479,372 of record NC_084590.1, read on the forward strand.
AAATGAAAATGGTGTCCAGTTAAACTTAACTGTCTAGCTAATAATGCTAAGTCATAGAATTCATTAGCAAGAAATCTAGGAAATCGGGAAATATTGAGTTGTGTTGCAGTGGTTTTTATATTTTATTTTGAAACAATGTAAATGGACACTATTTCTTTAATGTGTCAGATTATTTAGTTTATAAAGGTTGATTCATTAGTTGTGGAGGGGTCCCCTGTGAATCTTTTGCCCAGGGCCCCAAGAGACTCTAGAACCGCCCCTGAGCATAACGGACAGGTGTTTGATGGGGAGTTTTGCATATTTTCAAACACATTTAAAATGTTCAGAGTTCCTGAAAAGGACCTAGAGCCAATTTATATTTCAATAGTTGGTATATAAATTGAATGGAAAATTTTAAATTCATCCCAGGACCCTTCCAGCCCAACCAGGGGCCAGTTGTGTGGTTCTGTTACCATGATGTCTTAATTCACAGCTCAAATGTTATGCTCACTGAAAGTCCTCAGGAGCCAAAATGAAGACAACTGGCCATTAGAGAACATATTCAATTCAAAATACTTTATTGATCCCAGAATTGATTTTATACATAGATTGCAGTGCAGCTGTCAGTTAAAAAAACCCAACATGCCTCTGATTTTGAAATATTTTACCTTTTTCCCATTTCTGTTGTACAGTTGGACATTTTAATATGAAGGTCAGTGGACACTGACTCACTTCTGAACCTGTAAAATCTAAAAAGAAATTTGAATAAAGTGAAAAATACAGATGAAGTCACTGAGGTATGAGGAACAGCACTGAATGCAGCATCCTGGTTATCTACCAGAGGGTCGTGCATGCCCCTGCTGCAGATGAGCAGGAGGGGATTGATGAGGGATTTATTGTGCTTGTGCCTTCTGTGAAATGAAGTTTAGCCCTGATGAAATTCATACAACAGGAAGGAAGACTATCAGAAGTCATGCAACCTTCACACAACATCTATTTTCATGTAAATATGTAAAGAAGGGAGCCGAAATGTCGTATGAAAACAGAACTATGCGTGTAGCTTCAACCCCCCCGCCGCCCCTTTATTTCTTTTCACAATAACTCTAAAGGCGTAACTGGTGGAGGTTTATTTATGTCCTGCAGCGCCCCCCCCTCGCTTGATTGTTGGAGATGCAGGAACCTGACACTGGAAAGGCACAACTGGCTTCATTCAAAGACCTGCTGAGTGGCGGAGAGGACACTTGGGATGATGGCGGCCCGGTGGGGCACTTTTCTTTTTTCTTCACAACTCTTGAAGTGAAAGAAAAAGGGACGTGTCCTGGGAAAAATAAAGTTCACCTTTTAAAAAAATATATATATAATGTGATTCTTTTCAGGACTTTAAATGAAGTGGATGAAGTGAAAACATGAGATATTACACTTGTGTGATTGTTTAGTCAATAAAAATCAAAAGCAGCCTACGTGAGCAGGTAATTTGTGACAATAACTCTTCCTGCCTCCACAAGAATTAAAAGGAGTAAATAGCAGCAGTGGTGCTGCTTATCAAATTTGATGTATTGATCAAGGGTGAGAACCGCTATAAAAACAGAAGATTTGCCAGGAAAGACCTCAGCAGCAAGCGCAGTGAAGCAGCTGTTGTTCCCCGTCAATCTGAGACGGGTTCTAAGGTCATCTCCAAACAATCTGGTGTCCATCATTCCACAGTGAGAAAGAATATTTACAAGTGGAATAAAAAACTCCAGACGGTTACCAAGGGTAGACCTCTTGGCATGTTCACCCAAGGTCAGACTGTGGTGTTCGGGGGAAATTATAAAAAAAGCTAGAAAGCTGCATCTTAGACTCCATAAGTCCCAGTTCGCATGCTAAAAGAGGCCTCTGCCACTCCAGACAAGAGGAAGACGAATCGCAAACCCTCAAACTATTCTGATCATCTCTCTTTTTGGACAGACTGAATTTCCACCTCTGCTACCTCCATCAAAAATACATTGTGTAAGCCAGGGGGGGTGTAAGCTGCTGCCCAGGGTTCTAGCTGCATTGGTTGGTTAGATTTTTGATGGGTAAGCGATGAATGTGATTCACTGTTTGCTTCTTGCTTTAGACGCTGTTATAGACAGCCGACCTGCAGTGATGAACGCTGAGGCGCTGCGAGTTTGTGGTGTCCATATGTCCATATTTCCTGTTTGTGTCATTGCTATTGCATCCGGTTGTTTATTTCGACTGTTTTTATTTGTTTCTTTTTGTAATTGTATTGTATAACGTAGGTTATGCCACTGACGTTGGTAATTTAGTATGTGTGGTTTCAGGACTCGGGCCACCCGTGATGGGGAGGCGTGTAGCAGCGGGGGCCCTTCCTCTGACCTGGTGCGCAAACGATGGGACTAAATAAGAAATAAAGAACTGATTTGTATTACTTCTCCACTGTGTTAGACCTCGGTCTCTTGTTGCTTTCTCTTGGCGGGGGGCAGAAGCTCGTGTGTGTTCGGTAACAATTTGGCTACAGTCATAGCAGACGTGAATACATTCTTTCAAGTTTGTGAGTTATTTCAAGTTTGTGAAAATCATTCAAAAAAAGTCAAATTCTTAAAAATGTACAACAACAAGGTCTTTTTGAAACATTCAAACGGATATCTCTTCCAGATGTCTGGCGGTAATTTCTTAGCGGTATCTGTGATTAATTGAACTTTTAAGTTAATATATTCCTTTTTAAAGACACCTCGCTATGCAGTGAGAAGTGTATTTATACCAAATAAATACACTTATCAGTGCTGTACTGAGCCTAGTTAACTTATTATGGTTTAAATTAAAACTGTATGGACAGTTAAATGAAGCTTTGAGCAGATAAAGGCCAAAGCTAGTTAATTTTTTTCAACGTTAGTTACCGAGGCTCATCTAAGGTTAACCTTATGTTAGGATATTGGGCATTATAAGGCTCATGCACATCTTCACACACTCTGCATACACTGTTTATTATTTGGCAGATTGACACTGGGTCGATACGTCACAAGGGGGCGCGGCTATATAACGTCATCACCCGCTGACGAGGAGAGAATTGTTTGAACCAGGTGGCGGCTGGCGTGTTTTTGTGTGGTATGCGGGTCGGGAGTCACTGACGTTACGATTCACACGGAGGCCAATACTCAACCGGTAGCTGATAGTTGTGCACACGGTGAGAGGAGCGGAGCTTCGTGTATGGAATGTTATTATGACTGAGACGCGTGCGGCATCGGAGACGTGCAGCGACAGAGAGATGGACATATGACGAAAAACATAAAAAACTCCTACGGGAAAAAAAAAAGGATAAAACTGAAAACGTAATAAAAAGAATCCGGAGCGGGATTGGATACCCGCATCTGAACTGAACCTAACCAGCACCTCGCTTCGGCTGCGCCGGCCAACGACTGTGCTGGCCGTTGCCAGCAGGTGAGTGGACAGGTTCTGTTATTGTGGAACGGTGCCGGGTTTTTGTTGTTTATTTTAGTTTGACACGCACACACACCCACATACATACATTTCAGGTCAGGGTTATGTCCTACTTAACGGGGTAGTAGGTTTTAACTTGTGACAGATGGGGGCTCGTCCTTACTGAACTTTTTGTTTTACTCCCTACTTTACTTTACTAACGTAGTTAAGATTAGTGCAGTAATCATGGAGGAAGAATTTGAACCCCAGCAGTTTTTGGAGAAAACACCCAGGCTTAGTGAGTGGTATGACCTAAAAAAGGAGCAGTTACGGGAAGTGGCCGAGTACTTAGAAGTGGAGTTAACGCCTGATGTGAAGAAGGGGCAAATGGTGGAGATATTGGTAAAGCGAGTGGGTGGAGAGCCGCTTGATAATGCCACTCGGCAGCAGATGTCATCAGTTGAGGTACAGCGGGTGACGCTTGAGCAAATGAAAGTTAAAGAGAACGCAGAGACAGAGCGTGAGCTTGCTCGTATTGCATTGGAAAAAGAGAAATTGAGGGTGCAATTGGAAATAAAGAAAATGGAGTATGAAGGAGCTAAAAGTAAAAGGGAATTTGATGTAGGGCGTAATATATGCCTTGTGCCTAAATTCTGTGAGCAAGAGGTGGATTTATTTTTTTTGTCATTTGAAAAGGTGGCAAACAGTTTAAAGTGGCCCTCAGCATATTGGTCTCTGCTGGCTCAAAGCGCATTTACAGGAAGAGCTCAAGAGGTGTATGCAGCTCTAGATGAGGAGAAGTCGGCTGACTATCAGATGGTGAAGAGAGTGGTGTTGGGTGCTTATGAGTTGGTACCTGAATCCTATCGCCAGAGATTTCGGGGGTTGCAGAGGAAAGTGGGGGAGTCACATTTGGAGTTTGCTAGACAAAAGGAGATGGCGTTTGATAGGTGGTGCCGTGCCCAAAATGTGAATGAGGATTATGGTAGGCTAAGGCAGCTTATTTTGACTGAAGAGTTTAAAAATAGTGTGCCCCCAGGGATGAGGACTCATTTGGAGGACCACAAAGTGGATAATTTACAGAAAGCGGCCATATTGGCAGATGAGTTTGAATTGTCGCATAGGACAAGTTTTGGTAATGCAAGAAATAGTGGCTATCCAGGAGCACAGGAGGATGGTGGAGCATCCGTGAGCAGGGACTCCCGAATAGGGGGGAAAGTGAGGAATGACAGGCCAGGAGTACCTCCGGGAATGCCATCGGGGCCAACTTGTCATTATTGTCGAAAAAAAGGACACATAAAAGCGGAGTGTTGGAAATTGCAAAATGACACGGGAAGAGACGGTGGAGTAAAACCAGTCGGGTTGGTGTCCACAGGTCAGGAGTTGGCGGAGATAATGGACAGGGAGGAAGAATGTGGAATAAAACCAGTGGGGTTGGTGTCCACAAGCCCAGGGAAGAGGAAGGAGAAGGACAAGGTTTTTGAAATGTACAAAAAGTTTATTTCGGAAGGATCAGTTGTAGTGGATGGGGAAGAGAGTCCTGTGGTGGTGCTGCGAGACACAGGCGCCAGTCAGTCGCTATTGCTTGGAAAGGCTGGAGAGTTTAAGGGGACATTTCTCCATACTTATGCCCTTATTAAAGGGGTTGGAGGGGAGTTTATGTCTGTCCCTATTTACCAAATGACATTGAGGTCTAAGGTGGTGAGCGGGCTGGTGTCGGTGGGGGTGGTCACCAGTTTGCCAGTACCAGGGGTAGACTTGATTCTGGGTAACGATTTAGCTGGAGATAAGGTGTATGCTGATCCAGAGATCACTACTACTCCAGCTGTGTCAAGGGAGACTGAGGGGTTACAGGTCAAATTCCCGGGAATTTTCCCCGCTTGTGTGGTGACACGAGCCCAGGCTCGAGTGGTGGCGGAGGCAAAGGGGGAAGATGACGCAGTGGGGGCTCCGAGTAGCCTGTCCAGTGTTTTCTTTGCAGAGGTGGAGAGTTCTATTAAGACGTTCACGCATGGTGCTTTGGTGGCGGCCCAGCAGGAGGACCCAGTGGTTAAGAAACTGTATGACAGTGCGATAAAACAGGAGGAAATGGTAAATGAGACAGAGGGATTTTACCTAAACAACAATGTGCTTATGAGGAAATGGAGGGCTAGGGAGTGTCCAGCTGATCAGGAGTGGAAGGTATTGCATCAGGTGGTACTTCCTCCCTGTTACCGAGAAGACATCCTTAAGTTGGCTCATGATGTCCCGACCGCTGGGCATTTAGGCATTAGGAAGACGCAGGCCAAGGTCCAGCAGCATTTTTACTGGCCAAAAATGCATAAGGATATTGTTAACTTCTGTAGATCGTGTCATGCATGCCAGGTGGGAGGGAAACCAAATCAGGTTATTCCCAAGGCGCCACTTATTCCGATACCTGCTTTTGAGGAGCCATTTACTAGGGTGTTGATTGACTGTGTAGGACCACTGCCGAAAACAAAAAGGGGGCATCAGTATTTGCTCACCATTATGGATGTGGCTACAAGGTATCCAGAGGGGATTCCCCTAAGGAATATCAAAGCGAAAACGGTGTTGGATGCATTACTGAAGTTCTTCACCCAGTATGGGTTGGCTCAGGAGGTCCAGTCCGATCAAGGTAGTAACTTCATGTCGGGGGTTTTCCAAGAAGTTATGTATGAATTGGGTATAAAGCAGTTGAAGTCATCTATTTACCATCCAGAGTCTCAGGGTGCCCTCGAGAGGCATCATCAGACATTGAAGACAATGATCAGGACATACTGTGTTGAGGACCCAGGTGACTGGGACAGAGGGATCCCTTTCCTGTTATTTGCAGCCAGGGATGCGGTGAATGAGTCAACCGGCTTTAGCCCATTTGAGCTGGTTTTTGGGCATGAAGTACGGGGTCCTTTGAAGTTGGTGAAGGAGAAGTTTCTTGGACAAGAGATGGAGGTGAACATCTTGGATTATGTGTCACAGTTTAAGGCCAGACTGAGAGCAGCTTGTGGGATTGCTGGAGAGCATTTGAAGGGGGCCCAAGAGAAAATGAAGGCTACATATGACAAGTGCGTGCAGGAGCGTAGTTTTAAGGAGGGGGATGTAGTGTTGGTATTGTTGCCAGTTAGTGGAGATCCTTTACATGCTCGATTTAGTGGACCCTATGTGATTGGGGAGAGGATCAGTGATGTGAATTATGTGGTTAATACCCCGGATAGACGGAAGAAGAAACGGTTATGTCACATTAATATGCTGAAAGCATATCATGGAAGGGGGGAGAAGCCAGTGGTAGCTCTTACTACAGAATCCTTAACTCCAGGCGAGAGTGACACCGAGGACGATGGCACAGGGAGTTTGGGGCCAGTGGAGGTTCGCTTGACAAATAGCGAGGTGATTGCCAAGGGGGGGCAGCTGGTAGAACATCTGCAGCCGAGTCAAGGTGATGAAGTGCATGCTTTGGTCCAGCAGTTTCCCTCTGTGTTTGCAGATACTCCTGGTTTCACCTCTGAATATATCCATGATATAGAACTGGTCGGGGAAGCAAGGCCTATTAAGCAACATCCATATAGGTTAAATCCTCTGAAAATGGTTATTGTTAGGGACGAAATAGCATACATGCTAGAGCATGGTATTATTAAACCTAGCAGTAGTGACTGGAGCTCTCCTATTGTACTGGTCCCTAAACCAGATGGGAGTACTAGAATGTGTGTGGATTATAGAAAAGTGAATGCAGTGACGAAAGCAGATTCTTATCCTATTCCTCGGATTGAAGACTGTATTGATAAGATCGGGTCCGCCAAATATGTGTCCAAATTTGACTTACTAAAAGGGTACTGGCAAGTGCCGCTGTCGGAACGGGCAGGGGAGATTTCAGCATTTGTGACTCCGGAGGGCCTGTACCAGTTCCGGGTCCTTCCATTTGGGTTGAGAAATGCCCCTGCGTGTTTCCAGCGGTTGATGAGTCAAGTCACTCGAGGCTTGACAAACTGTGTGACCTATATTGATGATGTGGTTCTGTACCATGATACTTGGGAAGAACACATAGCCCAGTTAAAAGAGTTCTTTGTGCGACTGGCTGAAGTCAACCTAGTCATTAATGTGGCAAAAAGTGAGATTGGCAAGGCCCAGGTGACTTATTTGGGGCACGTAGTGGGACGTGGGCAGGTCCGTCCTCGTGCTGCCAAGGTGCAAGTCATCGATGGACTTCCGGTGCCCCAGACTAAGAGACAGTTGATGAGGGTGATGGGAATGTGTGGATTCTATCGGAAATTTGTCCGTAATTTTGCTGCAATAACAGAACCACTTACAAATCTCTTAAAGAAAACTGTGAAATATGCGTGGAGTGAGCAGTGTCAGAGAGCGTTTGAGCAACTGAAGGCCATTTTAACCTGTCAGCCTGTATTACATGCTCCCGATTTTGGGAAACCATTTAAATTGGCGGTGGATGCGTGTGATGTGGGAATTGGCGGAGTGCTCATGCAGGAGAACAGTAGTGGGATGGATATGCCAGTGGCTTATTACTCTAAGAAATTAAATCGCCACCAAAAACGTTACTCCACCATAGAGAAGGAAGGGTTAGCCTTGGTGTTAGGGTTGCAGCATTTTGAAATTTACGTGACTAACGGCTGCGGTGAGGTTGTGGTCTACACTGATCACAATCCATTGGTGTTCATTGAAAAGTTCAAAACAAAGAACCAGAGGCTTTTCCGCTGGAGTCTAGTTCTGCATGTGGCAGGAAAGGATAATGTCATTGCAGACACACTTTCTAGGGCAGCGGAGTGAGGAGTCGTTAGGTTGGGTAGTGGGGTTAGAAAGAGCAAGTGTAGCTGCAGAGTGGAAAAAAAAAAAAAAGTTTTTTTTTTCTTTTTTTTTATGGGGGGAGATGTTAGGATATTGGGCATTATAAGGCTCATGCACATCTTCACACACTCTGCATACACTGTTTATTATTTGGCAGATTGGCACTGGGTCGATACGTCACAAGGGGGCGCGGCTATATAACGTCATCACCCGCTGACGAGGAGAGAATTGTTTGAACCAGGTGGCGGCTGGCGTGTTTTTGTGTGGTATGCGGGTCGGGAGTCACTGACGTTACGATTCACACGGAGGCCAATACTCAACCGGTAGCTGATAGTTGTGCACACGGTGAGAGGAGCGGAGCTTCGTGTATGGAATGTTATTATGACTGAGACGCGTGCGGCATCGGAGACGTGCAGCGACAGAGAGATGGACATATGACGAAAAACATAAAAAACTCCTACGGGAAAAAAAAAAGGATAAAACTGAAAACGTAATAAAAAGAATCCGGAGCGGGATTGGATACCCGCATCTGAACTGAACCTAACCAGCACCTCGCTTCGGCTGCGCCGGCCAACGACTGTGCTGGCCGTTGCCAGCAGGTGAGTGGACAGGTTCTGTTATTGTGGAACGGTGCCGGGTTTTTGTTGTTTATTTTAGTTTGACACGCACACACACCCACATACATACATTTCAGGTCAGGGTTATGTCCTACTTAACGGGGTAGTAGGTTTTAACTTGTGACACTTAACATAAAGGAACTAGTTGAGATCTCTCCTGCTGTATTTAAAGTGGCTAAAACAAATGTAATACAGATCTGCTGCTGTTGCTGGTTTGAGCACTTCTTTTCAGTATTGTCACATTATCCTCCAGTCGTCCTTGTGACCCGCTGACGACTGACGGCTCCGGTTGTGGTTTAACAGCTTTAAGTATGCGTGGTGTGTGTAGTGTGTACAGTAGATACAGTATGATGTGTGAGGTTTGAATGTAATAATCAGCCAGCTGCTGCAGTGATTCGTGTCGCTTCCCGCTCCAAAGGTCTGGCTCAGTTTTCGAGTGCGGTCACGTTGGCTCGATGCCGCACGTAAAGATTCTACACAAGGATGAGAGGTGGCAGATGTGTTCATGCTGGGAAAACAAGTCCAACCCCCGCAGCACGCAATGTGAGGAGGAGGAGGGGAATAATAATATTGAAAAGATGGAGGAAGAGTTGTTCTTACTAATTGCGATTGCTGAGGAGATGAAAAAAAGACTTGTGCTGCAAACTTCCGCAGCAATATTTAACCCTTTATGCGAAACTACGACATTTTGCGCTGCCGACTAACGTAGGTTCAGATCGAGTAGGGAATCATTACCAAAAAATCATTTACTCTGTTGCAGTGCAGCTGCTGTGGTGTTTCAAGGGAAAGATGTGGTTCAGTCTGGTCTTGCTGACATCAACAAGATATTGACTTGTGAGGGTTTGTTCTTAAACTCCAAGTTAATAGTTTCTGTGCAGACATTCATGTTTGTCATTCATCAAATTAAGATATGAACACTAGCACACAACTCCAAATTATTTCCATCCGTACACCTCAGTAGCACATTCTCTAAATTTCTTGCCCATTAATTCTTTAACTTAGCATTATTAGCTTGACAGTTAAGTTGAAGTGGACACAGCTTTGATTTGATAGCTGAAGAATGAGTTTTTGTCCAACACAGCTATTTTATCTTCAGCCTGCTAGCTGGTAAACACGTTGATTGCAGGTGTCTTTACTGTGACTCTCAACATCAGCAGGACAGACTGACCAGCTCTGAACTAAATTGGCTTATGTATTATCTGCATCACTTACCACTTTCTTGATGCTATTTTTTCCTTTCGTTTCTCCCTGCTGGATGGGTAGATTCTCTTCACTCTGATACACCGGCTCCCATCAGGTTTGTTAACGTGAGAAGGAACCAGAGAAGGTTTTCCAGCCAACCACTGTCATTGCAAATTCTCCCCATTGTCACTTCTCTGTTGCAAAGTTGGTCTGCCTTCGGCGGGCCCCCTTGTGGCTCGGGTCCCAAGCATTCACCTGGTGTGCCAGGTGACAACCAGCCCCTCTGAATATGCTAGCAGCGTCTGAGCATCCTTTTTTCTTATTCATTTATATCACCACCAGTCGCCTACAAAGTTTGTCTTGTGGAGTAGCTCTGCCTCCATTGATACAGCCAATCACAGTGTGAGATGATGCAGGAAGAGTTGTTCTTGCTAATTGCGATTGCCGAAAAGAGAAAAAAGACTTGTGGTGCAAACTTCCACAGCAATATTTAACCCTTTATGTGAAACTACGACATTTTGTGCTGCAGACTAACGTAGGTTCAGGTCGAGTAGGGCATCATTACCAAAAATTCAACAGTTGGTGGTAGCAGATGGAGTCCAATATATTTGATCAGGCAAACAATTTAGGCAAGTTTATTTGCAGACTGACACAACTTTGCCCCCAGATCTCAGAGACTCGCCTTGGTAATGACTCTATTAATATCAGCCATTATGGCCCTTATTTATGGAACAGCCTGCCAGAGAACCTCAGGGCCGCAGAGAACGTTGATATTTTTAAAAGGAGGCTCAAGACACACCTTTTTAGTTTGGCTTTTATCTGATCTCATTTACCTAGTCTTTTCATCTATTGTGTTTATTCATTTAGCTCTTTTATTAACTTTAAACCTTTAATCCATTTTTAATGACTTTTATTCTATTTTATGTTATTTGTTATTCATCTTAAGTTTTGTATAGATTTCTCTAAAATTTTACACTTTTATGCATTTTTTTACTTTCTCTTAATCTTTTAGTTTTTAGCTCCAGTGTTTCCTCAGGGGGGTCGTCCACACTGGGAGGTGTGCCTGCTCCGCCCATGGGGGTGTCGTCATGGGGGTCCCTCAGGCCTGGGTAGCTGGGGGGGGGGCTCCACCTTCTGTGTGGGGTCTGCCCCGGTCTGTCCGGGTTGGGGGGGTCTCTGTGGCGATGCTCCTTGTGGTCGTGGTCGGTGGAGCCTCTCGGTGTGGACGGCCACCCATAGGTAGTGTTTTTCTCACCTGGATCGTTAGTGCTAAGCCATGTCACCAGTCCACTTACTGTGTGTGTGTGAGTGTGTGCACATGTGTATGAGTGTGAGTGAGTGTGTATGTACGCGTGGGGGGTGGGGGTAGGGGTCGTATGGGATGTTTTAAATTGTGTTTTCTGATTGTTATTTTATTCTGTGTGTAAAGCACCATGTGTTGCATTCATACTGTATGATTTGGTGCTATATAAATAAATAAAGTTTAAATATATGATGGCTGAAAATAAAATCAACTGAATGTTGTGGAACATTTTGAAGAGTGACTTTGTTTAAGGTTTACTGCACAAGTCTTTTAACCCCCTAAATATGGACATTTGTCTTTCACAGAGCTCATTCAGCGATTTTCTGTGAGGCTGAAGAGATTATTCACATTTTGTGTGTCCGTGATTTTTGTTTTGTTGTAATAAACAGACACTTAGTTCCCCCCTCTTGTTAAAATTGCTTAGCTGTAGGTAGAGCACTCTGCAATAAATCTTGATTGTGTCTCCATTTAATCTCTTAAAAATGTTTTACCAAAAAGTCTCGGTCAAATAAATACTGTAATTATGTGTATTAAATCCTTTAAAAGGAAACTTTCCAAGCACAAGAAAATGCCTCCATGTTTAACAAAATCACAAAAGCCGATGCTGAGGATAATATGTTTGGCTGTCAGCTGCTTTGGGCTGGGATTCGGGCCCGCCTCCGCACAGACAACCGACTCGGAGGTCAGTCGGTAATGCAGGCTGGCCAGCGGGGATGAGAGGTCCATGTTTCGGATCAAACCATTTTCCCAGAGTTCCCCGCTGGGTCAGCTCAAAGTGTAGACGGTGAGATGCAGTAATCCTGCGCGAGCTCTCGCTGGCGCCCATATCACCAGTCACAACAAGCAGCGGGTTATCTCCCTGCACATGTGAACGGAGAAGATTGGGTGTGATTCGGCGAGCGCTGCCGTCAGTTCAACATCTCGTGAATTCAGCACATCTCTCGTTAGGAATACAATCAACAAGATAACGCAACAGTGGACGGACGCCTGTGAAGGAGGTTTAACACCACGGCTGTCGATTACCTGTTCCTCCACACATTTAATCGGTGTTTTCTTCTGAAGAATCATCCGGCTCTTTGTGTTGAGGTTCAGCTAAAGAGTGTGACAGCTTTGCACCGATTTCCCATTTCCATCACATTTAGCCACAATGGGGGGTAATTTCTTCAGCCTTGATGAACACAACAATGGAGAGATGCTGACGATAAAGGAAGCGGGATCATATCTCTCCCCAGATTGTAATTGCGTTTCAGAATTCGGTGACTGCACTCAGCATGTCACGGGTTTCATCCGGCGGGGGAGACCTCCCGTGTCAACCGGAGGCTTGAAGATCTCCGCCACGCGGCTCCAGCAGCGGCGTGGAAAAAAGGGACGAGCATTGATCAAAATAAATAAATAAGAGATGCACTCATAAATACTAAATCAAATGTGAAATGATTTCTTTTCTTGTCAGTCAGCAGGGGTAGCACCACGGCTGCTGAGCTGCGTGACAAGTCTTCAAAGACAGGTGCGTGGAGCGCCCTCGAAGCCTCGCTGACAGGAAGCAGAATCCATGCAAACATGCTTACAGAGATTATTATTTACAATACGGGGTGGATTGGCAACTGTCAACCTGCAAGCAATTACAGATGAAATCGAAGGCTTAACCCAGCTGCTGTGCATGGGTTGTTATGATTACTTACAGGTGCTGAATCTGATCCAGTTCCTCCTTTTAGGAGAGGAGGCGTTAACAAGGGCTTAACAAGATAGCTGTGTTGCATGCAGAAGAGATCAAAAGGCACGTACATTTTGCAATGAACGGGGACGAGTCACGTTTAGGTTCCAGATAGGGTTGCCACCTTTCAGAAATAGAAATAAGGGACGCCCTGATTTCAGCCAAAAAAAAAAGCCCCAAAACTTCTAAACTGAATAAAAATGTGTTTATTTTATATGAAAAAACAAAATGCTTTGATTTAAAGTTTAAAGTGCTTTAATAGCATTGAACTTGCATGACTGTACAGACAGACAACCATACTAGCAACTGAAATATCCTCCTATGCTACGTATATCCATATCAGCCCAGATGTAATATAGCCTACAGGTGAAGAATATGGTGTAAAAGTTAATTTATTTCAATAATTCAACTAGAATATGGTGTAAAAGTTAATTTATTTCAATAATTCAACTAGAATATGGTGTAAAGGTTAATTTATTTCAACAATTCAACTATAATATGGTGTAAAAGTTAATTTATTTCAATAATTCAACTAGAATATGGTGTAAAAGTTAAGGAAAATACGGTACAAATCGCGTCCCGTATTAGTTCAATACGGGACGCAACATTTTTTTCTCAAATAAAGGACAATTCCGTATTTTACGGGACGGGTGGCAACCCTAGTTCCAGAACACCCCGTAGCTCCTTACTTTACTTTAAAGCTAAGGTCTACGATTTTACATATTGTACATTTTTATCAAAATCATTTATAAGGTCATTATGGCCCAATAGTGTTACCTATGAAATATGATTAGCAAAAAAAAACAAAAGATAATATTTCTTCTATCTGCTGTAATCCTGCAAAGAAGTCAACCAATAGGCGCCATTCGGCCCGAACAGCGCCTATTGGTCAATCTGCTTGAATGTCAGTGATTGGACAGTCCTCACCTACTCCCCGCCTCCCAACACGAAGGACATATTCCTGCTGGCCTACCGTACCAGAGGGGGTGTGTCGGAGGCGGGAGCTTCATGTGAGGGAGAGCACAGGGGGGAGGGAGTTTGTGTGGAGTAGGTGTCTTTTTTTTTTTTTAAACTCAAGATCGTAGACCCTAGCTTTAAGGCAGATTTTAAAGTTGACGTCTGAAAACCTTGACTGATCACTGTCTGACGCTGATGGAAACAGGAAATGCAAAGCTGCTAAAATGCTTAAACCCCTTTACTCTTTATTGTAATTTGATCTTTTCCCTCTAACGTTCGTCGATATTTTAAATCATGTAAAAGTAATGGGATCATACTGTACGTAATGAGCTACCATCACATCCTCACTGGCAGATATAGAGTGGGGCAAAAAAGTATTTCGTCAGCCAGTCAGCAAGTTCTTCCACTTAAAATGATGACAGAGGCCTGTACTTTTCATCATCGGTACACTCCAACTATGAGAGACAGAATGGGGGGAAAGAATCCAGGAAATCACATTGTAGGATTTTTACCGAATTGATTGGTAAATTCCTGGGTAAAATAAGTATTTGGTCGCCTACAAACAAGAAGATTTCTGACTTTCACAGACCTGTAACTTCTTCTTTAAGAGGCTCCTCTGTCCTCCACTCGTTACCTGTATTAATGGCACCTGTTTGACCTCGTTATCAGTATCAAAGACACCTGTTTTAACTGGTTATCAGTATAAAATACACCTGTTTTAACTGGTTATCAGTATCAAAGACACATGTCCACAACCTCAAACAGTCACACTCCAAACTCCATTATGGCCAAGACCAAAGAGCTGTCAAAGGACATGAGAAACAAAACTGTAGACCTGCACCAGACTGGGAAGACTGAATCTGCAATAGATAAACAGCTTGGTGTGAAGAAATCAACTGTGGGAGCAATTATTAGAAAATGGAAGACATACAAGACACTGATAATCTCCCTCCATCTGGGGCTCACGCAAGATCTCACCTCGTGGGGTAAAAATGATCACAAGAACAGTGAGTAAAAATCCCAGAACCACACGGGGGAACCTAGTGAATGACCTGCAGAGCTGGGACCAAAGTAACAAAGGCTACCAACAGTAACACACTACGATCAGGGACTCAGATCCTGCAGGGCCAGATGTGCTTAAGCCAGCTTTTCTGGATTTTTTTTCTTTTCATTTTGTCTCTTATGGTTGAGATATACTGTGATGAAAATTACAGGCCTCTCTTATCTTTTTAAGTGGGAGAACTTGCAAAATTGGTGGCTGACTAAATACTTTTTTGCCCCACTGTAGGCTACATGTAACATCAATAAAAACAAGAAGAGAGTCCGGATCGGGCCCAGCATTTTGTTCCTCTGTCGTTAAGATGACATACAGGATCATTCTGAGCTATAAAACAAAAAAAAATAATAAAAAAAATTCTGCTCACAACTTGAATGATGTAAACAAAGTTGCAGCAGCAATACACTTCTGCACCTGGAATCTCCAACGACTGGAAAAAAAGACATTTCTGACTAAAGCATCATTAAAATCCTTGACATGACTTTGTTAGCGTCTGTTATTCATAGGAATCTCAGAGACATTTCAAAAAGCTTAAACCGACTAGACCTTAGCAAAAGTAGATAATTACCTCAATATTTGGCATCATATCAAGCTAACTCACATCTAATGTAAAGACGTATGGATGAGGAGACGTTCTGTATGTTCAAAGGTTGTTCCTGTTTGACCGACGATGTTTCAGTGTTTGGTGAAGACGATTCAACTTGAAGTTCTGCTTTAGATCGCAAGTCGCTGCTGAACTGGCGTTGGAGGTCAAAGTGTGTCCCTTCAGCTCCAACCTGTTACATCCAACAAAACATCACGCACTCATTTACGCACACTAGACACACACCATCGCATCATCAATAACACACACAACAAATCCATCACAGCCTCCCGTCTTTGTCCTTCTGAATGTCACCGTTTTGTGATTTTAGTCTTCTTTGAGTTCGTTACATTAGTGGAGAGGGCTGGTGAAGGACAAGGATACATTCAAGCTCACTCCCAAATATGCACAAGAAAACTTACATGTGCTGCAAGACCAAATTGAATTTGTATTTTCCTTTGCCAACCTCGACACGCACCCACCAGATGTATCCAGGCATTTGTACAAGAAAGAAAACATTTCAAAGCAAAGCCTGGAACTTAAAGGATGATTAACAGCAATTTTTCCTCCAATTACGTCCAGGAGAAATATGATTCATTTCCTTTGACATTTTCCTTCTGAATATATTTGATTTTAAACATATAATTTCAAAGAGGCAACGTATTTTCCAGATTTTCCGATGTCAAAAGTGTTTTTTTATGTGATTAACATCTTTTATTTATCTCAAATTGTGAATTTATAAAATGAAAACTAAGAAAAATCTGGCATTAAAGGATAAAATTTGTGTATGTGTGTGTGTGTGTGTGTGGAGGGGGGGGGGGGGGGGGGGGGTATAAAAGAAAAAGTTGTTAAATCCTGCCTAGTGGACTTTGATTCTAACACTTCAGCAATCGGCAAACCAAAGAAGGGAAATAAAAACAGGCTCCTGTCAACAGGAAAAACAGATATTAAATCGGCGTTGTCTTATCTCTCCCCAACAGAATGAGCACCAGCCAACATCTAACTTATGCATTCCTGTTAAAAATATCGAGAGTTCCCATCGCAGCACTTTTGACTAACCAGGCAACAACTCCACGCTTTGTTGCGGCTGAGTCATCTCGAAACAAACACTGGAAAAATAAGCTTTGCTTGAAGGGCAGAAGACACTGTTCCTCCTGCAGGCATCACTCCGCTGAGATAGCAGGAGGATGCCGGCGTCTCATACAGCCAGAATCCATTTAAGTTCCCGACATCTGTGCTGAAAGCTGCATGCGCTGCGCTGCTTAATCCTGAAGAGATAGCTTCATTAATTGTGTTTATCCCCCCCCCTCCATCCCCTCTCTCAGTTGCACCAGCCAAATGCAGGAGGATCGAATAAGTAATGGAGGTTGAAGCGCTGAGTGACAGGTCCCCCCCCCACCTGTCTGCAGGCCGGCTGCACTGAGGGCTTTTCCGATGGATCAGTCCCATCAATCAGCAGCTGCGGTCATTGACATGTTGCGCGGCTCTAAACGGGAATTCATCATCGGGATGCAGTTTACAGGCGTTCGGAGGTGCACGTGTTTACTGGGTAGAAGGGACATCATTCAGATGATTAAAGAAAAAAAAAGTGTAAAAATGCAGCTCACAAGTAGTAAAATTAAAGCATGTATAATATGATTTTCTTCTCAAAGGTTAAATGACTCTTGTTCACACGCAGAGACTGCCAAGTATTAGTCAAGTAGTAGGCTACGTGAAAACTGGGAAGGCAGAAATTAGTCAAACATTAAAATATCAGATTTATGTAGAAAAACTTAATGTACTTAACTCCACCTGGTAGCGACCACACAGCACCCAGTGTTTTTCTTTTCTTTGGTGGTAAAAACACTGTAAAGAGATCTGATCATACTGGGAGTTAACATTAATCAACCTCGGATAACGAGCAACATATCACTTATTTCCATTATTTATTTAACCAAAAAAAAAACGAAACTCAGGAGGGCAATATTAAATATCCCCAAACGTTGTTCATAGAATTTAAGCAGGTAAGCTTAATCATCAGTCCTTAATGAGCTGATAATCAGAAGGAGATCTCAATAAAAACAGTTAGCTTGTCTTTAGCATTCAGGTAGCCGTAAACACAAAGGCAAAGAGGAAAGAGATAAGGACTGGTCTTAGAGGAGCAAATGTTTCAATTCAATTCCGTTTGATTTATATAGCGTCTATTACAACGAAAGTTGTCTTGAGGTGCTTTCCACAGACCCAAGACATGACCCCCGAGGAATTATTAAACAAACAATGGGATGTAAAAACAAGCTTTTGATAGTTTTTTCTATATAAATTAGAATTTCAGCCTCTGGGCGCGCCGTTTTGAGCTGAACATTTATCGGACGCCCTGCTTCTATTTTCTTCCCATCGCTCGCGTTAAAAGCCGGTTGAAAGCGCTTTAGGAAACAGTCATGGATGAGGAACGGCTAATCCAGTTAGTTGAAATGAGAAGTTATCTCTATGATACCTCCTCATTTCACTACAAAAACCAACAGGACTTCAATAAAGTGGCAGCTGGCTGGAGGGAGATGGACAGAAATCGTCCGATGTCACGCAGTGCTACGCGATAGTCGAACGCTCGCATGCAGTTACACAGTTTTATAGTTGTGGGCGTGGTTTCACGCATCGGAGGCCAACCTCTGCTCCTGTCGTGATGTCACGACAGCAGCAGAATCTGAACAGCTCGTAGAAGTCACATGACACTGGACGGCTCATCCAGGCGGCTGTACAGACACTGCAGAATTTGGTTGCTTTCCTCCTTCTCTGAGTTGGCAGGCTGAGGGGACACCACTTTATATATGTTAAAGCAGAGAAAACGTGTTTTTCATAATAGGTCCCCTTTAAGGTGCCTTTCAGGGCACTCAAGGTCACTTTTAGAGTGTGCACAAACATCAATTAAAAGAGCAAAAAAGGACAACAAAATAAATGCAATGAATGGCCTTGAAAGTGTGGAGCAGGGTTTTGAAGTCAATGCGAAATTTGACAGGAAGTCAACAGAGTTGTTGGAGAACAGGAGTGACATGATTGATGGAGTTCTGGAGACAATAGGAGCGGCTGAGTTCTGGACCAGGCCAAACAGTGACAAGGAAAACCTTCCTTTTAGTAGGGAAGAAACCTTGAGCAGGACTGAAGATGCAGAAAAAGCAGGAAAAGAGAGAAAAAACAGTGACTATGAAGAACTGTTAGGATTTTATGAAATTGTTTAAAAGTTTGAAGGGTTTTTCTATAAGATTCTACACTGGTGTGTTTTCTCTATTTGCAGGCCTCCTGTTCAGGAGTTCAGCTATAGTTCAGCTGTTTTCTCTAGTTGCAGGATCAACTCCCGTTTTATGACTAGGCTGTTAAATAGTGTTTCTTTAGGTGAAGACAATTAAGAGAAACACTGACACTGATGGGTCTCATCCGTTATCTGGGTTGAGAACAGACAGACACAGACACAATGATTTATTTACAGGGATGACTACAAGCAGACGTAGACAGCAGACACTGAGGTGGTCAGAGGGGCGGGGGGGCTGCAGGTCAGGATGTCAGCAGGCATCTACCAGACATCCACACAGACTGGTGGAAGCAAGCAGTGGGACGATCAGAGGGGGGACTGCAGCTCCTGAAGCTCTGGCCTTCAAACATGGGAGTCAAGTTTCGCTGGACATCAATCTAGAAATAATCATAAAACCATCTTCAAACTATTTGGAGTTCGGCGTTCTGCACTGATTTCAAAAATGTGTAAAACATTCAAGACACATTTCCAGAAGGAGACATCCCAACAAATTAACATCAGCGTCAAACCGGGGCAATGCTGACAGACGGTAAGGCAAGTTTACTGGTGAAGCGCAATTCCTGTACAAGACAATACAACGCGCTTTACATAAAAGCAATAAACAGTTGATTCACACAGACTGAATTTAAGAGACAGACGAATGTGGAAAAGAATAAAACAGATGAAATGCAAGCAATAAAAGTTACGGTCCATTGTGGGTGATTATTAAAAGGCAGCAGTAAATAAAAAAGTCCTCAACTGGATTTAAAGCAGTTGACAGTTTCACAAGAGAGAAATACAAGAAAACACCCGAGAGCAACATCTCGGTTGCTTCTGGGCTCACTGAACATCTTAAAACTCAGAGTTCGTGACTGAACTATGAGAAGAAGACGAAACGTTTGAGACTCAAGTTGGGACAGATGGAGCAGGAGCAGGACTGAAGATGCAGAAAAAAGCAGGAAAAGAGAGAAAAAACAGTGACTATGAAGAACTGTTAGGATTTTATGAAATTGTTTAAAAGTTTGAAGGGTTTTTCTATAAGATTCTACGCTGAATCTGAGTGGTTGGCTTTAATACTCAACACCACATAATAGCTGTTTTTCTGAAGTGGGTAATAATAAGACCCGCTGTGATTTTAGTCTATTTTTTAACATAAATACTGTAAATGAACAACCATAAATAAAAATTAGGTGGACTGCTAACTTTGGCATAGTTGTACATGGGAGTAATTTGTTAATTGATCATGCAGATGAATGTTAATATTTCTGGGTTAACATGGATTAAAATATTGACCTGATTTCCTACCTTTTAAGGTGACCAGTGTAAGAGTGTAATTTTGATTCCAAGCTGTTAAAAAGTCTAAATCCCTCTCTCTATGATTCGTTACAGTGAGGGCTGGCGATGTTGCCAGGCGTTGCGTGCCGTGCCAAACCAAAATATCCTGCCAGTTCAGAAATCCTGGAAATCCCAGGTCTAAAGGTTAGAAATGTGGGCTTGTAACCAGAGGATCATAATTTCATATCCGCTGGAGGTTGAGAATGTAAAGCTGAGATAGCGAAACGGTGAAATCCTTACCTGCTTCTCGAAAGTTATGCACCCTTTAGCAAGGCATTGAAAGGGTGGAAAAAAGGCTATAATCAACCAAAGAACTTTCTTCTTCCAGGAATATATTTTCAACTGTTATTCAGACTTTTTGGTTATTTTTTCATGAAAAAAAAGCTGTTTTCCCACTTTCTAGTATCTTCTTTCCTCCCGTGATTAACTGGCCTGTGGTGAGTGAAGGCACAAATGCTCCCAGACAAAAGAGACGACGCCACCGTGACCTTGACAGGAAGATCAATAATTTGAAGTGACTGTTTTACAAGAATTGAAGCAGACAGGTCACACCCGCCCGTTCATCAAAGCACATCTTGTTTGCCTGCAATACAATGTGAACTATTGAAGTTGCTGTCAGATAAAGAATTGCCGCCTGCAGAGAACATTGATTATTTTGAATCTATAATTCTTCTCGCCTTGTTTCCGAATGGGTAAGAAAAGATAACTAGATGTGAAACCTGTTGATGTTTCAATAGCTGTAAACGACAAATCTTTGGATGCTAATTATGACATTGTCTCAAGTTTGGTTTGTCTAATTAAGTTGGAGAATCAGAAAGCTGCAACCAGTGATGATATACGACCAGTACCGTGACGATGTGAGCTCTTACCTCTGGATTCCAGGTGCTGTAAGTTCACTGGAGCTGATTGTTGCCTCCACGGATAATTTGTGTGATTCCACTTGTGTTTATTTTGAGAATTATTTGGGTCCCATTTCTCAAATCATGGTTTAATCTTAGATTTCTTGTGCTTTTGGTTCATTTCCATATTTACTTTGAAAGTAATTTCCCTTGTGTGTGTGCGTGTGCGTGTGCGTGTGCGTGTGCGTGTGCGTGTGCGCGTGCGCGTGCGTGTGCGTGTGTGTGTGTGTGTGTGTGTGTGTGGCTGGCTGGCTGTCTGCGAAAGGCGAGTCAAACTTTTTTTTTTAATATTCAGATTTCAGGTTTCCTTGAGTTTTACTAGCATGTAATTAAATGATTTTGTAGAACATTGACTAGTTTAGGTTTGTTAATCTGTCCACAATGAGCATTCATTTAGAAGTTCATTCATTATTTTTTCAAATAATATTTTTATGAGTAAACACATTCTGTGTCTCCAGTCTGTCTGCTCGGTCCCTCACAGATGCCGTGGTAACCAGAATGTTTTTTTTTTATTGAGAGATTTCATCTCCCAACAACAACATTGGTCGTACTAGACCAGAATACAACCATTCAAAAGACTGATATTGAAAGGTGGAATGATGGTGAAAGGGTTTAGGGACAGTCCTCCCTTCTCTCCACAGGTTCCTGGAGTCTATGGTCTTGGCGGTCTTGGGGAGATGTGAGATACTACCAAACACCCTCACTGTAACGCAGGTGATATAATGCAGTCTGAAGTTGTCCTCGGCAGTAGGAGCAAAAGCCAAATAGTGGTTGTGGTGGTGAGGATTAACTAGCATTTTCTTAGGCAGGTTACGCTGCCTAACGATGACGGGGTTGATGTTCAGTTTCCAACCTCAGGTTCTGGGTGATGAAGGAGCTCAAAAAACATAGACACTAGAGAGTCATGTGAGGTGATAAGAGGAAACGGGGACATGTTCTTCCTGAAGTCCACAATCATCTCCACTGTCTTTGAGGCATTGGCTTCCAGATTGTTGTCTCACCACCACGTTGCTGGAAGTTCAATCTCCCACCTGTAGGTTGACTTATTTTCCCCAGAGATGACTCCAATGAATGAAGCGATTGTGTTGCCCTTAAGGCAATTGTTTTTCTTAAATAAATAATTTCATGTGTTTAAAATATGGTACAAGGCTAAAACTGTTGTAATTTCATTAAGAAGTGTTTTACATAAATATTTAATGTTTATTTGTGCTTTTGGTTAAAAAACGTAGCGAAATAATACCACTTCCGGTTTTCCCGCACCACTTCCGGTCCGGCGTTCTCGTCGTAAACAAGATGGCTGGCGTAACGGTCGTGTGTCAAATCTGTTTCATCCACCTTGAAGTATTAACAAGGCAATGCCGTAAGTTATGAAAAGTGTTTATTCGATGTTTTAAGCAACTATATTTTTGTATTAGTTTGGAGAGATGCGAAGTTTATGCACTTTATTTTTGCGATCGTATCAGCTCATGTTCTCAATGCACTGTACTGTATTGTTGCAGTTTTCACCATCTGAAGAGGGAAATTAAAGCCTCAATAACACGTCCCATGTGGTCCCGGTCCTTCTTTGGTGGTTTAACTCGGTGTCATATCGATGACGCTACAGCGATGGTGTCTGCAACCTTCAAACGCTTGATGAACTCATGACTAGAGGTGCAGCGGTTTATGTACCAGAGATAGGATGCAGTCTCCACAGCAGCTGGTGCTGATTCCCAGCTTCATGTGCTTCTTCCTGTCACAGGAAATATGTGACCGTCCTGCAGGTGGAGTCGGGCACGTTCAGTTGAAAGAGCGTTTCCTGAAGTGGAACAGTTGTATTGAAGGTAAAGCTTATATCCACAAACAGGATTCTGACATAGCACCCTGCTGAGTCTAGCTGCTGGACCATGAAATGAAGAGCCATGTTTGCATCATCTACAAACTCGTTGGCTCTGTAGGCAAACAGCAGGGGGTCCAGGAGAGGCTCGGCGATGGTCTGGAGGTGGGACAGATCAAGGTTCTGAGATGATTTCATGACCAACACAAAAAAAACGCAATTTACAGACTTAATTAGACATAACAACATGCACCATTCAACCGCAGCATCATCTCACTGGAAAAGAACATGCTAGGAACTTTGTGTTCTTTAGGAATTAGACCTTTACTTTAGCTCTTATCCACCTATTTAAATAATCGAAAGCCTTTAATGAAGCACAAAATTTAAAAAAATGCAAAAAATGACATTCTTAATGTGCCGAAAGTGCTTTTCAAATAAAGTAGTGAGTATATTGTTGCCTCACTGTGGGCAGAACAACACCAGAGCTATCCCTACTGCGGCCGTCAAGAGATTTAACTCCGGCTAGTAAAAGTTATTTAAGGAGCAGTAAACTTTTAATCAAGGCATTATTTGTGATCAATTTCTCATCTACTAAGTGCTGGAAACATGAGCCATGACAATATTGAACACTTAGCTTCATCTAACATTTATTCAATTTATCTACATTTATCGATATGGGTTGAAGAAAACAAAGTGAAGGGAAAGTTTCAGGATGATGGAGCGATGGTGGTGAAGCTCTTGGAGGGAACGAGAACATGAATAAAACAGTAACGCTGAGACAAAGAGCTTCTCGCGGTCATCAATAACGTCAGCAGTTACAGCGGCACTCAAAACATTTCAGCCTGCCTAAACTATTATCTCCTGGATCCAACATCTACTTAGAGACATGTCTCGCCCTCCCTTCAGAGTCGATTAATATTGATTGTGCATTTGAGCAAGCATATGCGTCTCCTCAGGTGGAACCAAATTACTTTGAAACACCCCTGGTGGCCTTAGCTTGTGGGAGAATGTGGAAAAACCATTAGTTTACTGGACTGGCAAAATAAAACAATATTAAGGCAAATAAACAATAATAAAAAGGGCTACTGTTTCCAGCAGAGAGAATTAGTTAAGAGTAGCCAAAAAACACAAAAGCCCCGAGTGATGTAAAACACCAGCTTGACATTTGTGATGGATTAACTGCTGTTAAACTCAGTTCAAACACAAACACTATTAAAAAATAGCAGCTCATCCATGTCTTTTAATAAGGTGATGAGAGACATTAAGCATCACTTTACAGTTGACCTCTCCATTATCTGAAGTGTGCGGATGACTACCGCAGAGATCTCACCGAAGAAAGTACCGACCAGACAAAACAAAAACCTTTTTTATTTTTCTGTTTTCCGTACCAAGTGGGGTTGCGTGAAGTGATTAGTAGTTAGTGTCTTACGTGCAGCAGAAAGTGGCCACAGCAGTTACTCAGAATGAGGAGGGAACTTTCAGCACTTATAACAAGTCAGACCTCATGAAGTTCATCACAATTTGAGCAAATGCGCTGCAAATGTTAAATAGTGGCGAGAAAAAAAGCATGTCAACCTTTTAAGACCTACTATTTGTCTTCATTAATATGCCATGAAATGTGATCTGGTCTTCATTTAAGGTAGAAGTGTGGCTCGGTGGTTGGCGCTGGTGCCTCACAGCAAGACGGTTCCTGGGTCGACTCGTGCTTGTGTCAAAGGGGTGGTTCTTAGAGGTTCTGGTACTACAAGAACCAAGTCCCCAATGAAATACTTTTAAGTTTGTTCTTCGAGGGTGAGCAGCACTTAGTAACCCACAAACAAAGCAGTGGTGCAGCAACAAACATTTATTGCGCAAAGACTGTTATAAATTCAGGGGTGGGGAAAATGTCACTAAAAATAGGAGAACTGTTTCTAAAATGGCCAATCCATAAAAGGTTAAGAAGTTTAAAAGGTTAAAAGATGAACAGTCTCAGTCATTCCGTTCCGGGCTGCCTGTCCTCTAGCGCCCCCTCTGGAAGCGTCGGCAGTCAGGCCCACGCCAACAGGGATCCCCGGTCCAAGTCCGCCGGGGACTCCCCAACCACCTGGGCCCCCATGGGCCTCTGTACATCAGTCCATCCTGCTCAGCTCTGCCCATTCTCCGTCCAGCCACCACAGTTCCTTCTCCGTCCAGCCACCACAGTCCATCCACTCTGGTTTGAATGGATCTCCCTTGAATATCTAGGGGGAAGGGAACCCTCCCCTGGTCCACCATTGGTCTGGGGGGGCCAGCCTGCAGTGGTTCATTGGCCACTGCACCTGTCAGTCAGACTCCGGTTCCTGCCTTAATGGTGTTCAGCTGTGTCTAATCAACTCAAAAAACAGGTAATTGCATGCCAACTCAAAAACACAGAAAAAGTTACGTTTCAAACAATAACTAAACAAAGCAACAAAAACATGCATGCAAATAAAATGTTTAACACAATAACATAATAAACAAACAATTAAACACAGCCTGGCACTCAGCATGACACTTGCGTGTGGTTTTTGTCCAAAAACATGTACGTTAGGTTGTTTGACGACTCTAACTCGCCCGTAGTTGTGAGTCCAAGCGTCCATTGTTGTTTGTCTATATATGTGGTCCTGTGATGGACTGGGGACCTGTCCTGGTTGTACCCCTATAATGGGTTGGGACAGGCTCCAGCTGACCCCCGTGACCCTGTACAGGATGAAGCAGGTAAAGAACATGGATGGATCTTCATTTATTAATTCACAACGGATCGATACGCTGGTTTTAACCTCGGTATCATATTAACTATAATAACTAATATTTAACTCACCCAAAAAACCTGGGAAACCGTGAACTCTGGGAGTTGATGACTGGTCAAAGCTCTTTTGGCAACTTACAGAACCGCTTAGGTTCATATTCATCTGTTGGTCATCTGTAACTTCTCCCTGGGGTTGAGATCTGGGCTGTGACTGGGTTTTCTGAAGCCATCTGTGATGGATGTGATCTGATGTTTAGGTTCATTGTCCTGCTGCAGTTTCAGCTTGCAGACAGTCAACCTGACATGATCCTGTAGGATATTTTGTTGAATGTAGGAACTGATTGTTCCACTCTGTAATGGAAAGTTGTCCAAGGCCCGAGTGAGTGAAGACAGAGAAAATCACAACGCTCCCTCCACCATGCGTCACCTTTGCTATGATGTTTTGATGTTGATCAGCTGCAGACTTTCTGCACCAAACATAGTTTTCAGTTTTCTTCCCAAAACAGTTCATCTTTTGTTTTGTCAGTCTACAAAACATTTGCTCTATCGTACGTCAAAATGATTAAACCACCTCAGCTCTACTCAAAGCTACCAAATACTTTAACCAGTTTGAATGAATACGCCACTTGTTCTATAAAAAGTGGTTTAGATATTATATAATGAAATGTGAGGCTGTGTGGGGGGGGGGGGGGGCAATGCACCCTTACCCCCTCCCACTTTTCATTATATTAAAAACATCAAGTTTTTTGTGCTTTTTAAACAAAAGAGTTGCATTTTCAAGTTTAATATTCTGGAAAGATGGAGATTTGAACAGAGCTGACGTGGATCAAAAGTAAACCACCGATGGTTGCTCAGATGTTCTTTGCCTCTCTGAAGGTTCTGGATCGTACCTTCAGAGTCATCCTGGCTGTGCATCCACTTCTCCATCAGAACATTTGATATTTGACGAGAAACGCAAGTCCAGAACCCCTGGAAGTCCTCGCAGGACCTTCTACTCCAGCTCACGTCCCGTGACAGTAACAACGACGCGGCAACAGCACGATGACAATGACAGACATGGAAGTCACTGATTGATACTAGAAGTCAGAGTGATCCAGAGTTAATAAACACATATCTGCAATCAAACATGATACTGTTTGGTAGTTTTTTCTGTGAAAACATCATCATTGCTTTGTTCCCACAAATTATCACGAAAGGAAATACGTCGTAATCATTTTGTGCTTCCTACCTGATCTCTTGAATAAAGTCTGCTCTCCGCCGACGATTCACAGAACGTGGAAATGAGTCATCAATAAATTGCTGTATCTTGATGATAAAAAGAAAGAATTTGTTACAAAAAGCCGCCAGTCGTGGGAGTCATCATTATCAGACGTGCGGCAGGTGTATCTGACTAGAGAGGAAGTTGTTTCACAAATCTGCTTTGTGGTTATCGTTGCAATTCCTGCTGCGCCAAAAGTGAGTAATCTGGGTCAAATCTCACTGTCACTTCGCAGAAAATGACAGTCATCACATGCGCACCGGAGCCAACCCACACGTATCAAATGGGACATCTTGAGCAACGATATGACCACTCATTTCAAGAGGCTGATTATCAAACAATAATCATCCTGGCGGGATCAGGCGGTGCGTTCCAGGTAAATCAGACACAATGCAATCAAAAGGCGCTCTTTGAGCAGACCCTCGAATCAACATTGGGCGAGAGGAAGGAAATCAGATGTGCTTTGGTTAAAGTGTTGCCAGCCAAAGGAGATGATGTGCTGAGACAGGCAGAAAGAGAGCAGGACTCTGAAAGCTTGAACTGATTGGTTGTTTCAACAGAACTCTGCAGCTCTACAGGCAGATAATGAGCTCTCTTTGATCAGCAGTGCATTGTTGCACAGGATGTGTGAGTGAGTGTGTGTGCAGATGTGTGAGAGTATCAGTGCCTGATGAATATTCAACAGGGAGCCGATGCAGAAGTATCCCTCAGAAGCAGCTGGCTTGTCGTTACGCCCACATGGGAGGCAAACAATGCACCTTGTCACATTCACAAGTGTTGAAAATGCCGTCGGGGTTGTAAGCCACGAGGAGCCTGAAGGTAGCAGACATGACAGAATCACAAACAGCTAACATAGAAGACACAGACGCCAAAACACATATTATAAATAGTATATATTTAAAATACATTATTACCTTTGGATGGTTGAAACTGGAAAGTCAATATTGCATTAACTATTAGGTAAAATGTAGAAGTGAATTATACAAACATGCTGTATTCAGCAGCAAAACTCAACATTTGCAGGACTAATTGTTTGTATTTGGTCTAGCTAATGAAAGAAATAATAGTGCTAAATTGTGTTTTGCTTCTTTCATGTACTTTATTGCTCAACTAAAGCGCGCTACACCCATATTTTGCTCATACCTCGGGGAAGGGGGGGGCCGCCTACAGCAGATTTATCTCCTGCATGCAGCTTCTTCTACTTTTTTGGAGGGAATAATTAATCCCTCA
Organism: Cololabis saira; assembly: GCF_033807715.1. Classification (NCBI taxonomy): domain Eukaryota; kingdom Metazoa; phylum Chordata; class Actinopteri; order Beloniformes; family Belonidae; genus Cololabis; species Cololabis saira. The sequence continues at coordinate 41,507,497 of NC_084590.1, forward strand.
TTCATATATATATTTAAAAAAAAGAAGCCGTATGAAGATAAAGGGATTGTTGTCTGGGAGTCATTGGGTGTAACCTCTGCGTCGCTCAGCCCGAAGCCTGTTTGTTCCGTCGTGTGCAGTTGCTTTCACTCAAGCTGGCAGAAAAACACAAGACCGTTGCAGCTTTGTTTTCCCTCCACAGTCACTCTCTTCACACGGTCTGCGCCCACTCTGCTCCTTTTTGTCCACTAAATTAATTTAAATCACATCATATAGTTGTATATGTTACACATTTACACCAATCTTGGCTTCGGTTTAGACACTTTTCAGCCTCCTTTGTGAAAACCAACAGCTTAGTCCCGTGTGTCCTCCCAAAAGTCATTCAAAACTTTATCTCCACTCGACCACGACCATCCATTTCCATTTATAATGTGCATTAAATAAGAATTAAATTGGCGGGTGGGTAGATGGGGTTTGAGCAGTGTGATAATGACAGTTTGACATTTCATGGGCTTGATATGACGACGACAGCCAAATGTAGGGTCTAATGGAGCCGTTCCACCAGCATCTGTTAAGAATGCTTCATTGAGTTTACAATTAGTAAAAGCCACGGTTCACTGCAAATCTGTGTGAACACTGGGAGTGCGGGAGACCTTAAAGATTTCTTGATAAAGTTTAAATAAGAGCTTGTGTAGTTTTTTTTTTTTTTAAAGGATGCAGTGCCAAATGTAAATAATAAAATGCAATGATTTGAAATTTTCAAACGTGGTATAATTTAAAATTCACAGAAAATGATGAGCTCGTTTTGCACAAACATGTCTCAGGAGTTGGGGCAGATCGATGTTTATCGCCGTGTAATTTCATGATGCTCCAGATGTTTTCATTTCGACTACAAAGTCACGCTTTTGTGGTTCAGTGTTGTCTTGCTTCAAGATGCAAGGTCTTCCTTCGAAACGCCGCCATCTCGATGAGAACGCACGTGGCACTAAAGCAGTGTTTCACTTGGGAAAACATCCAAACTTTGCAGTTAAGGTTGAGGAACGCTGCTTTAAAACCTGCATCTACCTTTGAATATTGATGTTTTCTTTTCCAGGTGTGCAAGTTGCCCTTTCTGTAGGCATTAATGAGACCTCCATGCCATCAGAGAGTAAGGCTTTTCAAGGTTGATGGCCGGTCTCCTCTTCAGCCATTTCAGAATCCTTTACTCATTTGTTCATAACAAATTTAAAAGCATTGGAGTGCCAGAATATACCTCGCCCTGTGGGGTTTAAATCTCAGAAAAGAAAATATACGTACATATGTTTTACTGAATTGAAAAAGGTTAAGCCCTGGCGTGTGTGTGTGTGTGTGTGTGGGGTTGGGTCTCGGATCGTAGAGGGAAACATGGCTTCTATGTCTCCAATTAAAGCTTCTGTCCATAATTGGACGCCTCAGATTTCCGGAAGGCAAGAGCTGACAGCATATTAAACTATCCTGACATCGTGATCTCTTCATCAAACTGTTACGTACAGAAAACGCGTGCCCGCGCGTTCTTGTAGATCCTTTACCAGAGTCCTGGGAGCCTGAGGGGGTTGCAGTTGTAGTCGTCTGTGATGCTGCTTCTGGACTTGCTGCTGACTACTCTCCCAGTACCGGGTTCAAAACCCTTCCATTTAACACTGGTGCCACAGTTGCCATCACTTTAATGCAAGATTCGAATATCATCTCCGACACTGCTGGTCTTGTTGTTTTAATTGCCACATTTTCATTTACTCTATTAAGATGCAAACAAAAACACAGCGATAAAAATCAGAGGAAGACCAGTTAGTTGCCTATGAATAGATCGATCAAAGGTCAGCCAAATCTTTAACCCCTTTATCCCTACGGACCCAGCATGTGGTTCTGAAGAGTACCGCCATCATAAATGTCCCCTCATGGCAGCCTTGGGTTAAATGGGGACTCATCAGCATCAGCTAAATAAAACTGTGCAAAATTACTCTTTAAGGAGACTGTGTCACATCCAGATGTTTGTAATGATTTTTATGTTCGATAAGGAAGCCTGATTTCATTCTATTTTTAGGGCCCGAGCACTGACAGTGCGAAGGCCTTATTGTATCCGTAGGAATTTCGTTTTTCTTTCTCGTTTTTCTTTTCCTTCTTCCGACGAAATGAGGGCCTTTTTGCCCCCCTAAATGTGCCCCAAAAGTCACCGATTTTTGCACGCAAGCCAGGCCTGGCAAAAAATCTGATATTTAATGGTTTGCATTAATGGCCGTGGCCTAATGGCTCAACAGCGCCCCCTATAAAACTTCGTGCCACAAGCCCCACAATACGGTTTCACGTACATGCACGTAAATCGGTACACACCTGTAGCGTGTTGCAACTTAAAGAAAAGTCTCTTGGTGCCATGGCCGAAACCGAACAGGAAGTCGTCCATTTTGAATTAATCGTGTAACTTTGGCGCAATTTATGCCATTTCTTCGGCCGTTAATGCGGCCCGAACCGTAACGTGCACCCAGTTGTGTTATACATCAAAATGTGCGTCTCCATCCTGCGACGATGGGCATTACTTTTCTCAGTCAAAAGCGTTACCGTGGCGACGCCAAAAAGCGCCCCCCCCCCCCCCCTTCATCTGGTCCATATTTGATAGTTCCTACTTTCTGCTATCCTGTTACTTTTTTTTTTTTAAACATTTGTTTATTGGATTTTCACAGAAGTATACAAAGCAGAGGTAGTTTTGTAGTTACATGCAAACTTCCAGTACAACCCAGTAAATAGAAACCTTATAAAAGAAAAGACTGTGTTTTTCTTTTTCACCCCAAAAATAAAAAAAACAATACACAAAAAAAAAACATCATCAGAGACCAAAACAAAAACATAACATATAGGACATACTACAAGCCAAATTAAAAAAATAATAGTAATAACAAATAAAAAAGCAAACATCAAACAAACATAAAACATCAGTCCAGAAGTATTACATATAAGATTTACCGTGACCCGCGCCGCAGCGCCCCACCCCTAGTACAAGTTTATAAAGCCACTATTCCACCGGACCTCACCCGTCCGCCACTAGAGTAGGATCCAGACTTCGTACAAAGGTGAAGAATGGACCCCAGGCCCTCCGAAATTTGTCCACAGAGCCATTAAGGGAGAATCTGATCTTCTCCAGTTTAAGATTATACAAAATATCCCTTATCCAGTGGGTGTAGGAGGGGGGGGAGCGACTCTTCCAATTTATCACTATCAACCTCCTAGCCAATAACGTAACAAAAGCCAAAACATCCCTCTCCGATTTGGAAAGAGAGGGCAATGAGGGGAAAACCCCAAACAAGGCTCCTAGAGGAGTAGGTTCCACTCTCTGCCCCACTATCTTTGATAGAGAGCGGAAAATCTCTGTCCAAAAGTTGTTTAATGAGGGGCAAAGCCAAAAGGTATGCATGAGGTCTGCTGGAGTTTGTCGGCATCTATAACAGTCAGGCGATACAGTATCGTATATTTTAGACAACCTTTCTTTGGTGTAATAGATGCGATGTAAAAGTTTGCATTGGATGAGAGCATGTCTCGCACATATAGAGGATTTGTGTACCCGACGCAGAATCTCGTTCCAAACCTCTCCAGCCAATTCTTCACCTATATCCCCCTCCCAACGGGTTTTCATAGCTTGAAGCGATTCAGGACGTAGACCACAGATCTGATTATATATAACCGAAATTGCCCCCTTAAAGGTAGGCAATGGACGTAGAAAGGTATCTATAGCAGACTCATTTGGGGAATTAGGGAAAGTGGGAAAAGATTTCTGTAAAAAACTACGCACCTGTAGATATCTAAAAAAATGTTGTTTGGGAATTGTGTATTTATCTGAAAGCAGTTGAAATGAAGCACAAACATTATCGACATATAGATCATTGAAGGAATGAATACCATGTTTTGACCAAGTTGAGAAGGCACTATCTATTAGAGAGGGATGAAAAACGTGGTTCGATGCCAATGGCGCATGAATAGAAAAACATTGTAAACCAAAATGGCGTCTAAATTGGATCCAAATTCTAAGGGAGGTCTTGACCGTAATGTTTTTAGTGTATGGGGCGGTAGATGACTTAACGGGGGAGTGTGCTAAAGCAGCCAACGTCACCGGCCGTGTGGAACTCGCCTCCATAGCCAACCACGTTGGTGGAGGGTCAAAAGTTTCATATAGCAGCCAGTATTTCAGAATCCTGATATTGGCAGACCAGTAGTAAAACCTAAAGTTAGGCATTGCCATCCCTCCAAGAGACTTGGGTCTCTGTAAGCATTGCTTGCGTATCCTAGGTACTTTTTTATTCCATATAAAGTCGGTGATCATGCTGTCTAGTTTCCTAAAGAAAGTCTGAGGAAGAAAGAGGGGGATACATTGAAATAAATATGTAAACCGAGGAAGAATATTCATCTTAACAGTATTGATGCGAGCAGCTAGAGAAAGATTGAGTATAGACCAACGTTCAAAGTCCTCTTTAAGTTTTTTCATTAAGGGGGCAAAGTTAGTTTTGTTTAAATCCTCATATTTACGTGCAACATAAACTCCAAGGTATGTAAAACCCTCCATAGCAACCTTAAAGGGTAGATTACGCAGGGGATACTTCCTAGCTGCTTCATTAACAGGAAAAATTTCGCTTTTGCTTAAGTTAAGTTTGTAACCAGATATCCGACCAAACGAGTCAAGGGTATCCAGAGCGGCCGGAACTGAGACAGGTAAATTGGAAACGTACAAGAGCAGATCATCTGCATAGAGAGAGACTTTCAACTCGACCCCATGCCTAGAAATGCCAGTAATACGTGGATTTGTTCTGAGTGCCACAGACAGTGGCTCTATGGCTAATGCGAACAACAGTGGACTCAAAGGACAGCCCTGTCTGGTAGAGCGGTATAGACGAAAATAGTCTGATTGATCATTATTGGTCCTAACGGAGGCCAGCGGGGATGAATAGAGCAGCTTAATCCATGAGATAAAATTTTCTCCAAAACCAAACCGCCCCAGGGTGTAGAACAAATAGTTCCACTCCACCCTATCAAAGGCCTTCTCAGCATCCAATGATATTAAGGCCTCATGGGTGGAAGGGAAGGGGGAGGGGTTATAGATGGCACCGAACAACTGTCTAAGATTGGAGAATGATTGCCTCCCACAAATGAACCCTGTTTGTTCTGGAGAAATAATAGACGGCAAGCGAGACTCCAGGCGTGAAGCCAGCAACTTTGACAATAACTTAAAGTCCACATTTAATAAGCTAATTGGGCGATAGGATGTACAGTCAAGGGGATCCTTCCCTTTCTTAAGAAGAAGGGAAATGGAGGCCTGAGTAAGAGTCTGCGGGAGACACCCCGATCCGAATGCTTCATTGAACATGTCCAGGAGTATTGGACCTAGTTTATGAAAAAACTTCTTATAAAAGTCGGATGGAAAACCATCCGGTCCCGGACATTTCCCGCTTTGCAAGTTTGAAGCAGCCGCCCTAAGTTCTTCCAAGGTGATTGGTTTCTCCAACTCCTCAATTACAGGTTGCTCAATGGAGGGAATGTCTAGATCATCGAAGAAAGTGTCGAAGGCCGAGTCAGAGACCTGGTCTGAGGAGTACAGTTTGGAATAGAACTGTTTGAAGGTATTATTAATCTCACAGGGAATAGTTGTAATACCGGAGTCCGACCGAATCTGTGGAATGAGGTTGGAAGTAGACCTTTGCCGTAGTTGATGTGCCAATAATTTACCTGCCTTATCGCCTTGTTCAAAAAAGCTGGATCTTGTCTGAAGTAACAGTTCTGTGGCATGATTCGTTGTGAGAACGTTATATTCTGATTGAAGAGTAAGACGCTCTTTATAAAGTTCTGAAGACGGGGAGTCAGCGTAAGTGGCATCAATTTGGGCAATACGTTGAGATAAGTTAGCCAGTTTATTTTTCCTACACTTATCCTCAAATCGTGAATAAGAAATTATCTCCCCTCTAATGTATGCCTTAAGGCTCTCCCACAGCAATGCGGCCGACACATCTGGGGTCTTGTTGAAACTTAAAAAATAATCTATTTGTTTAGAGACAAAATCAACAAAGCCCTCGTTAGTAAGCAGACGAGTATTAAGACGCCATGGTGCTCTCATAATTGTAAAGTTCCTAAAGGAAACCTTCATTGATATGGGAGCATGATCCGATATGACAATGGTATCATATCTACAAGCAGACACACTAGAGAGTAGCTTATTATCTACCAAGAAGAGATCAATACGGGTAAAGGTATGATGGACCGGAGAGAAAAATGAGTACTCTCTTTTAGACGGGTTAAAAAAACGCCAGGCGTCAGTTACAGCAAACTCAGACATAAAGGATTGTATTACCTTAGAGGATTTCGAGGGGGCACAGACCTTAGTAGATGAGCGGTCTAGATGAGGACAAAGCCAGCAGTTAAAGTCTCCTCCCAGTATCAGATGGTGTGAGGATATATCTGGGAGTGTGCTAAAAAGGCGTCTAAAGAAGGCATCGTCATCCCAGTTCGGAGCATACACATTCGCCAGGGCAACACGAGTACCATGAATCTGTCCGGTGATGATAATAAATCTACCATTAGGGTCAGAGGTAACGTTCGAGAGCTGAAACGGGACTGACTTATGAATCAAAATAGCTGTACCTCTTGATTTCCCCGCAAAAGAAGAGTGATAGATCTGCCCCACCCAACTCTTTTTAAGTTTCAAATGATCAGAGGCTTTTAGGTGGGTTTCTTGTAAAAAAATGATATGTGCTCCCAGCTGTTGAACATGATGCAACACTTTACTGCGTTTTATAGGGTTGTTAAGTCCTTTACAATTGAAACTAGTGAACTGAATTTCCCCCCCACCCAACCTATTCGTCAAATTAGCTTGGGCCATAAATATACTCAGATACCACTATATGCACCAAGGCGGGCGCCGTCCCACAGCAGATCACAAGACCAGTATTAGACTGATGAAAACAAAAAAAACAACAGGCAAAAAACAAAAAACGAAATACACAAACCTCACCCCATCCCACCAACACAAAAGCAGAAGCAACCCCCCGCAGGAGATGCGCGCAACCCACCCCTAGTAATACAAAACCCCTATCACGCCACATAGTAGCACACCTACAAAGCTACTAGGGCAAAAAAAAAACCTCCCAGGTGAATGTGACCACAAATTAAAAATTAAAAAGGATCCCAAAAATGCACATTAGTACAATTACCCGGCTGTTAGAAACAAGCAAAAATCCAGGTAGAAAAACAAACTACTAAAGGCCAATGGGGAAAAAGGAGTACCCATGGGTATAAAATAGGGTGAAAAACAAATATAGAAAAACTGAACCATCAACCTACTGCATACAATAAAAGGAGAAACCTTATCAGATGTGAGAGAAAAAAAGAGGGAAAAAAAAACAAAAAACAAAAAAGGAAACAAAAATGTTAGGTGCATCCCTCAATAAACTTCGGGTACACATATATATGTATATATACACATACACACATATATATATATATATACATATACATACACACATACCCATATATACACACATACACATATATAAATATAAACAACCTAAGATGAGCAGTGCAAGGCTGCTGTCAATAATATGTGTTATCCTCCTCACAAATAAAAATAAAAAAGGTAAAAAATGACGAAACAAGATGTGAGCAAATATGCTAAAGTAAACGGCATGACTGTATACCCCATAAAATGTATGTGTAAAAATAAATAATAATCCTCTCATAAAAAAAGTATTAAAATAAATTACGTATTCTCAGTCATTATCAAGTATCATTGCCTAAATATAAAACAACAACAAAAACAAAGATTATCTTGAGAAAAAAAATCTAAACCAACCTTCAAGTTGTAACCCAAAATCAACCCCCCCCCCCCTACAAAATCTGTGGAATATATATTAAAAGAAGAAAAGAACAACAAACCTCATTGCACTGAAAAATAAGTGTGCAAAAACTGCAGAGAATGAGGGAGAGGGACAAAATAAAGCATTAAAGCGGAACTCCACACAACCTGGCAACCTGGCATCAAAGATAACTCACAGTCAGTGATAAACAAGGCTCAGCCGTCCAGGCTGCAGCACCCGATATGCATGGGAAACGTAGTCAGTATAGATCTTCCGGCCGCGGTGGCCAAGGCACTCGGAAAATGTAGTTCTTACCGCCAATGAAAACGCAGTCCAGCCGCGCGGTCCCGGCACCCGGGGCACGCGGGAGTTGTAGTCCAAAACAAACGAGACGGCTCAGCCACCAGCCAGTTAGCTTAGCTTAGCTTAGCTGAAGCTAAGCTACCTCATCCGGAACAACCACTTTTTTAAGGTTCTTCACAACAAAGTCCATCGCCCGAACCGGATCTTCAAACCTACGTGTTTGGCCGTCTGCTGGTGTGATGCGCAAAACCGCAGGGAACATTAATCCGAATTTCACGCCAGGGCAAGAGTGTAGCTCCCTCTTCACGGCTGCAAACGCGGTCCTCCTCTTTGCCACGGCCTGGGTGAAGTCAGCGAAGATAGACAGCCTCTTACCCTGGTAGTTGAGAGGGGAGCATTCCCCGGCTCGGCGTAGTATCAGGTTACGGACCTGAAACAGGTTCACTCGCATGATGAGAGGACGCGGAGGTTCCCCTTCCCTGGGTCGGGCTCGCAGGCTACGATGACACCGGTCCAAGACTGGCGGTTCGTCCAGGGAAAGCAGGTCCTTCAGCAGCTTCGCCACGGATTCAGTGGGTCGCGGACCCTCCACGCCCTCGGGTAAGCCGACCAGTCTTATATTATTTAACCTCTGGCGAGATTCCAAATCTTCACACTTGTCTGAGAGGGATTTGACCAGGCCGGACAACGTGCTAACCGTAGCATGTAGCTCAGTAACTTCGGTAGCCTGGTCACTCGCCGAGCGTTCCAGCTCCACAATAGATCGGCCCTGAGCTTCCATTTTAATCTCCATCGGCTTCAGCGCCCCGGTCATCTCCCTCTTAACTGTATCAGCCACAATTGCATCAAATCTGGAGAGAATGTCAGAACGTAGGTCGTCCATCATCACTTTGATGCTCTGCAGCAAGGCCTCGTTAGCATCGGGCCTCGGCTCGGCCTCTGCACTTCCCACAGCGGGATCTGACGTCTTGGCTGGCGCACGCTGGCGTCGGTCTTGTTGTTGTTGTCTTGTTGTTGACATTGCAGTTAGTTCTTCGGACAAAAAGTACACCCAAAGGGAGAAAAAGTACTATCAAAGCGTAATATCACTCCCGAATATAAAATAGTGCAAAAATAATAAGTTTTAAGTCACATTCCGGCGGAGCTGTAGCAACACACGTCTCACATGCTTCCCTGCCAACAGCGCCCCCCCCTGTTACTTTTGAATGGTTTGACATAAAGAGTCGTGGATGGTGTCGTCGGACTCGGTTTTGAGTACTTGACCTTCATTGGCATGAATTAGCCCCGCCCCTTCTTCTGATTGGTGATATTTGATAGTTCCTACTTTCTGCCATAACTTTTCAATGTTTGACACAAAGAGTCGTGGGTGGTGTCATCGGATTCGGTTTTGAGTCCTTGAACATAATTGGTGCAAATTAGCCTCGCCCCTTCTTCTGATTGACCTTCATTGGCATGAATTAGCCCCGCCCCTTCTTCTGATTGGTCGATATTTGATAGTTCCTACTTTCTGCCATAACTTTTGAATGGTTTGATATAAAAGGCCATGAGTGGTGTCATCAGACTTGGTTTTGAGTCCTTGACCTTTATTGGTGAAAATTGCATGTGCGAGGGTCCGTTCATCGCTGCTTGCAGCTTTAATTTAGTCTTGTATTTATTCATTTATTTTCGGGAACACCTATCCTATATAAAATAATTTGCATGTTTAAATCCATGCAAACATTTTACAGACTTACCTTAAAATTAGCATAAACTGCTAAAGGAAAGAATTTGTTTATTTATTGTGATTGGCAGGTGCAAGGATCGTTGCTTTGGTGAACAAAAATCCCTTCACAGCATTGACATAAGTCATGCCGGAGAAAGTAGTCGTCTCATTTAACCTACGATCAAGAGTTTACAAGGCTCAAACCCTGGTAACGCTAGATTACGTTATCCAGAAAAAAACGGTCCCATGTTGTGAAATCAGTCTTCAGACATGAAACCTGGATGATGAAGAATAAAGTCAGATGAAGGAAAGGAACCGTTAGCCCCAGACTTGCTGCACCAGTTTCAAACATGGTGGAGTCGGTGTTATGGTATGGGAGTTTTACAGCAGATTTGTTATGTCTCTGTAGGCGTTGGGCTCAAGTGCACGACACAGGATGGCAGAGATTTGGTTTAATGCCCGGGAGGGCCTTTATTGCTGTTTGGGTGGGGGGAAAGGGTTGAGGCCTGGCGGGCTGGATCCAAGGCAGGCTGGGGTGACAGCAGGGTGAAGGAGTGGAGTAGGTGGGTAAGGGGTCAAGCCAGACTGCAGCACAACAGTGAGGGCAAAAACTGTGGAGCAAACAAAAAGGAGGCAGTTATCAAAAAATCACAAAAGGTAGCTTCAGGAGTGTCAACATATAAACTAGCAGCTATGTATGCAACAAACACAGACAGGATACTTGCCAGGCCATTCTTAGGGAAGATCTGGCGATGAGTGGCTGGAAAACCGGGGTTTAAGTAGGCAGAGGGATCTGATGAGGACTGGCTGCAGCTGTGCTGGACCTGGCTGGAAGCTCCTTCCCCAATCACCCACAACTCACATCACCTGCGGCGAAGAGCACGCAGTGCACGAGCTGTGGGGGTGGGGCAGGCTGGTTGTTGTGGAGGGTGAGTGTTAGGTGGAATGAGTGGAGGTGACACCGTAACACAGATTCACTGAAATTTACTGATGATGTTACTGCTTTTCAGTTACTGAAGACAAAAACTGAAGTCAGAACGGCCCACAAGCGGGATTGAAGTTCTGGCAAAGCTGAGAACTCTGGGTAGACTTAAGGTGGTATTAAAAATAGTGTTTATACTTACTGTACAAATGATGTCACTTTGTTCAAATACTTTTAAAATGTAGGTACTTTTCTTGAAACGTCTGTAATTGCTTTCATGAAAGTTGCAAAGTAACATCTTGACTGTGTTATTTTAAATCTATTGAAGTGGTGTATACAGAAAAGAAAAAAAAACAAACCTTTGTCCATTTTGTCCAAACACCTCCTGACCAACGCTGGATCTACTCGGCCCAATCTTCTCAACAGGTGACCCTGTGGCTGCGGCGTTTGGAGGCACCGCCTCCTTCAACGACCCCTCCTCCCCAACCCGGCCTGACAACAAAGCCAGTGAGGTGAAACGAGGCCTCTGTGCGGTGAAGGCAGAAAGCGAGCACTTAATTTCTCACCTCAAAATCATTATTACCTGATTAAGTGTGATTAAGAGAAGATCATTAGCAGCTGCATGTCCTGTCAGTAATGATTACTGTGACGGGTGCGTTATAACCCTGTAAGCTCGTCTCCAGGCTCTGCCACTTTAATGATTAGGGAAGCATTGTTTGGCAGAGTGGCTGACTTGCTTTCATCTGAGCAGAAAGTCAGAGCAACGTGAGCGTCCCACAAGCGCATTGTAATGAACTAAATTGTTCTACAAGGGGATGACATTGAGCAAATTTTCTCTCCAATTCTTCTACGTCGTATACTTGTGTTACTCGTGTTCAGTCTAATGCTAATAATGTTGATCTTTTGGTCATTAATTATCTTAAAGATAAACAAACATCACATTCACATTCACATTCTGATTAGTTTAAAAGTAGAGTGCAGAAAGAAGCTGGAAAGAAATTGGACTGATGGAGCGATTGGAAGTGAATAATAACCTGTTGACGCCTGAACAAACGGATTTCTCGGGGCGTTATTCTGTTAGAGAGAGATGTTACAGAAGGTTACCTCATTTAACTTCCTCACCGGTATTTTCCTCTGCTGCGCTGCTTCCGTCAAATTTCTTGTGACACAAAGTAAGCGAGCTATCTCTTGCTGAACTTTGCGCCAGGGCTTATTGGTGAAGGTTCATTCAGCAACACTGCATCATCATTAAACAAGACCCGGAGTCCCGTTCAACAAAAATACCTGAGCTTCATTTGCAACTTCATTTCGAATTAATTCTTTTCTAATTTTATCTCACGTCGTTTGGATTGTGGAAGACGAGTAAATAAATCCCCAGAGTTGTTCAAAGTGCCTGAGGAATTTAACTGCATATGAAAAGGATTAATTTCCCCGCTCCATAAATATCTAGAATTAATTATCATTAGCAAGGAACTTTGCAGTGTGGGGATACATGCAAATTACCTTTGGCTTTTCATTGAGAGTGTCTGTAACAACTCCCCGCAACACACTGATGCCGAGTTAAACTGTTAATATTTCCTTTTTGCACACTTTAAATTAGAGGACATGGTGTGTGAGAAAAGTTTGAGGCACCAGGAAGCAAATCATTTTCAATTGATGTCATAACTTGAGAGAAAGTGCAGAAGAAAGAAAAATCTGTGTTCAGTTAAAAGGAGGACCCAAATGCAGGAGAGGAGAACCAGCCTGGAAGGAACCTCTACTTTAGGAAAAAACAACAACAAAGAAATCTAAAGTCCTGCTAAAGATGGAAAAAAGTAGTCAGACCAGGAAGCAGAACGGGGAAACAAAGGCAAGGCCAGCAGGGGCACAACACATCGTCCCAACAGATGGACAAGCAACCAGAAGTGGAGACCGAACCCGGGTCTGGCAGCGCCGTAGTTTTACTCCGTCGTCATTAACTCTCACAAGTGGCAGGCCTGCCAGGAGGGTGGATTTGTGAAAGTTACAATCACATAAATACTATGAATAAGGACACTTTCGTCTCCATGTCTTGTCCTTTCTGCTATTATTGTTTGTAAAAAGGATGGATGATGTCAAATGGTAAACCTCACCTCATATGTCGTTGAATGGGTCTGAAACTCTCTGAACCGAGTACTCACAGTTGCCGCAGCAGGCTAACCTGGCACCGATGTCCGAGTACACGGGATTCTCTGATCCGCTCTTGTGTTTGACTTTCCATCAGCTCGACCTGCTGGGACTAAATTAGCTGCAGCTGAGCGCCAGAAAAGCTTCAGCGCAACTTAAGTGTATCAGATGGCCGCTTGTGTGACGCTAATTCTAACCTGCACCGTGGTAGGACCGGACTCATCGACTCGAAGGGCGGCGATTCGCTCCAGCTGGCATCCGGTCAGAATCCACGCTTCCTGAGTGACCATTTAGATTGTAAACTGTGAATAGTTTGTGTAGCAGTGTGAGTGCCACGGGGGCCCGACCGACAGGATAGAGGAGGACACGGAGTTTTGTGCAGACCCTTTTATTCACCCAAATCACCGCCAACACGTGCACAAGCACATCAGCATACCAGGGACCCCTTGCTGCTGTCCAGCTCTGCCTTATAAGGCAGGCAGGGTGGAGAGCGGCAGCCACTCAGGCGGATGGGACACAGGTGCGTGTGTCCCATCAACCTCTCCACCCTGCCACAGTTTGATTTCTACAAAGTTGGAAGTGGGAAGCAGCACATGGATTCAGAGCTTAAACCTAATCAACTTTGTATTACAATTACCTTCGGTGAATAAGATCACTGCGCAATTGCACCGACTGACAGATGAATTATTTATTTTCTGTCATTCATCAATTCCACCTTTATTCAACACCAATCAAGCATTTGGCTACAGCAAGACATGCAAATTCAGGATCTCAGCCTGATGATATTTAGCTTCTGTTTACGCATCTGAGATGAGGATGAAGAGAAACAGAAAGACTTGACAAACAATTGGATATATAGCTCTGAACATAAATTGCTCCGGGGGTAGTATAGGTTACCGCGGTGATCTAACCAAGTTAAAAGACTGCCAGACCCACGTCACTTGAAATCTTGCCTTTTGACTTGACAAACCTTGTTAACGCACTAATCACGCATGTAGTATACCCCACAGGTCCCTGTGGAGTCTATAACATCTCTTATAAGTCCCACTACTCTTCTCACTGAGGCTCGTGATTCTGGGAGTTTATTTCTTTTAGACATCTGCCGGATGAAAACGTTTTTATGAACCAAGTTTAAATATCACAGTACGTGACGTAGATTGCATTACATTTACAAAACCATGTTGGTTGAAAGGGATAAGGACTTCCTGTCGTTAAGGTTCTCCTTAGTATCTGCAGTGCTGTAGAAGGGTTTTGGCACTCGTCCTGCCCAATGTATAAAACTATGAAAATTCATGAGTAAAACTCAAAGTAGAAAGAAAAGTTTGACATCAGATTTTTAAAGCGTCGCCTACTCATGGTTTTTTATATATCTGAATCATCAAGGGACTGCATGCACATGTACCAGGTTGATTTTCACTCCCAGTTCACCCAGAATTTCGCTTATAAAATGTAGCTTTCACCAGAAGTTATTAGAAACAGAAATGATGGCGAAGAGGAGACACTGAACCAACCCGACTCACTGAGGAAAGAGGAGAAAATGAAACATGCTTTAGTATTGTTGTTTTTGTGAAATTGGCCCTAAAATCATTTGGGAGGGGGAGGGCAGTGTTGATATATATAAATGACATATCCACAATATCGTTGACTGCTCGTACATATTTATGTATGTGTTGGTGGGATTGAGAAAAATCTTTCTGATAGGTTCTTCTGCCAGACATTCCCTGAAAAACCACACTTTATGTTTGGGCCTATCAGGTCCAAACGTATACTTTGACCTTTGTAGATGGTGGAAACCTGAAAACTAACCGAAGAAAAAAGTAAGGAGGCTGTTCAATGTCAAATTCAGAACTACATATTCTAGCAGCTAAATTTAAAAAAAGTGCTGGACCACAAATAAAGCAGAAGACAACAGACTTGAATTATTTAACTGTTTATTCTGGATGTTCTTCAGCACCAAAGCAGACGGCAATACATCCTGACCAACATAGCAAATGAATGAGAATATTTATATTGTTTCCCCTAGGTTTAAAAACTAGAACGTGCTTGGAGCTGCAGGAAATGTAACTCCAGATTGATCGTAAGGATGCTCTGGATCACCCAAGGCCAACGAAAACACTCAAAGATGTTCAGACTGAACTCCAAGGTAAGGGCACATCACTATCTGTCACTTTTTGAACAGCAATGGGCTCAATGTAAGAAGACCCAGGAGGACTCTGCTGTTAGAAGAAAAAAAAAAGAAAAAAGACATACTTGCATTTGATAAAATACACTTTGACAAACCTCAAAGTTTGTGGGCAAAAGTCTTTTGAACTGATGACACAAAAGTGGAGCTTTATGACAAGTTCAGCTCAATGTTCCCAAACAGAAACAGGAAGCTTTCAAAGAAAGGACCACACCGACTGTGAAACGTGGAGGGGGCTGGATTTAAGGCGTTTGGCTGCTTTGGTGTGTCAGATACAGGGACATTAAATCTGTGCAGGGAACAGTGAAATCAAGACCATCAAGCTGCCCAGAGTCGGGACGCTCAGTCTTAACATGGCATTAATTCAACGCTAAAATCTGAAAACAAAATCCAAGAAGCTTTAACCAAGAAATCTAAATCTCTAACTTCTCAAGTCAAAACCTCAAACTTTCTCTTCATCAGTTCTGAACACTTCTCAATTTTTAAACCATCTTTCTCAGTTGCACTTTTTCTTTTAGTAGCTGCTATTCTGAAATAAAAGTCAAGTGAGTGCTGCGTTAATCTATACAGTTGGGAGGCGGGACACAGCTCAGATCCTGTTTCAAAAGTTTGAAAATGGCGCTGGTTTAAGAGCTGATGGAGAAAAAAGAAAACTATAACCAAGAAAGATGATTGCACTCTTGTTTCAAATTTTTTAGTTCTTGGTTACAGATTCTGAGTTTTGGTTCTCAGATTTTGGGTTTTGATTCTTTATACATTTGGCACTGAACTGATGCCAAACTTTAGTAACAGGTCATGGGTCCTCCAATGCAAAATAGTTCTATTCTCAAATGTTCCTCGATGAGCTTTGATCTGAATCCTTCTCAACATCTATGGAAATATGTGAAATTTGAAGTGATGAGAAGGTACCATTCACAGCTGCTCAGGATGGATAGAGCAAAACACCTGTTGGAGATGCAGGAGACTCACTGAGAGTTACAGAGATCTATAATTTGCAATGACTGCTGTTTAAGTTTGCATAACAAAATATAGGTTTAAGCTAAGGGTAAAACAAATTTTATTTTTGTTTGTTTTAGCCTCTAAAATATTAATTTCAATCAAAAGAATTGAATGCATAATGATGGATACCATTAACTTTGGCCAGTTGTTAAGTTATTTGTTACTTTTAGAAAACCACGACCAAGCTTGTCCGCCTCTGTTCAGTAAGAATATACTGAATTTGCTAAATTGTCCCTGCTTCTGGGCATGTCACTTCAATGGCATCGATATTGTTTGGGAAGTGTTTGGCGTGAGACAACTAAGTTTGACAAACAAGTGTGATTCCATTCTGTGCTTTCTTTCCAAAACTTTCCAAAAGTGTGAGCTCATTCCGCGAGATGTCATTTTAAATGTTGCAAGACGTAATGGTTATTGCATGACGGAGTAATCTCATTAAATACTTACAAATGCGCCGCTTTATACAGTAAATCTTGAGACTACTTCAGCAAAGCAGCTGCCGCTGCTACAGAACAGCCTCTTAGCTCAGGCGTTAATGAGATTTATTAATGTAAACATGCACTTGCTTCAGCATTGTCAGTCAGAAAATTGTTTTGCAGTTGTGACACATTTAGCAGGTGGGTTTAGCACTTCTAATTTATGTTTCTTAAATAATCCAACACTCTTTGGGATCCTGAATCCAGACACCTTAGTACAATTAGAAATTGATGGGCAGATGTTGAAATAAGAGCAAGAAGTCACGGAGCTTTTTCCAGGTTTATTTAAAGACTGAGGCCGTCACTTCAGTGGAGTTGAGTTGGTTAATGTGAGCTCTGGAGCCCGATGTCATTATTCCATCCTGCTTTTTTCTACTACCTATCGGGGACTAGGTTACAGGGGCAACAGTCTCACCTACCCCGACCACCTCCTCTAGCTCTTACCCTGAGGCTTCCTCCCCGTGGGACATGGCAAACACCTCTCCTGTGAGCTGTCTTGAAGTCCAACGCCATCCTGAGTAGACGACTCAACTACTTCATTTGGCTCCTTGTGATGTGGAAGAGCGATGACTCTGGCCTGATCCCCGGAGCCCTCAGCTCGTCACCCCTATCCCGAAGGGTGAGCCCAGAAACCATTCCCACAAAGCTCATTTCAGCTGCTTGTATTCCCAGTTCCATTCTTTTGGTTTCTACCCACAACTCCTGATGACAGATGAGGGTTGTAATGCAGATGGACTGGTAAATCAACAGCTTTGCGTCTTGGCTCGGCTCTCTCCTCACCGCTACGGGCCCCTGCACTGTCAGGGTTATGTTTGAACTTGGTGTGAGAGCTCTTCTGACGACCACACTGAGCAGACTCTTTAATTGCTTGTGATCAGCAGCCTCGGCAGTGGGGATCTGTGACTGGTTATTTCGTGATTTTAATGTCATGCTTTGCTGCACTGAGCATTGGTCAACAGATCCAAGCTCTGTTTGACTGTGTGATCGCACTGCCCTGCAGTTCTGCATTAAACCAAGCTTCATGAAGTTTTAAATTAGTGGAAAGTCTAGTGTGTTCACAACGGACAAATAGGACACCGGTAAGGTTTCTAAGTTATAGACTAATAGTAATAATGATGAGCATATCAATATTTATCCTTCCTATTACTTTAACTCCTTCCTAACTCCTAATCCTTCTTGAAATTGACGTACCTAAATTAAAGTGAATACCTCTCAGCAAATACAGGATGTATTTGAGGAAATTTGAAGGTAATACATTTGAGATAACAGGAGTGGAAAATTAAGTACATAAATGTCATTCAAAGGGCAAAACCTGTTTTATTTGATATGCATGTTTCTAATCATGCCAAATACACATGTTTTGAGGTAAATGTTGACCTCTTCAGTGTGTGCACTTTGTAGCACCAGCTGGCAGACTCAGTGAGCTGTCGGTGTACCTCAAACACTGTGGAGTTTTTGCCACCAAACAGATTCAAAGAGGCGATCAGAATGAAGGAAAGACTGCATATTTGCTCAGATTAATCAGAGTACTCTAGTTTTTGCATCTTCAACTCGCTGCACAAATGATCCGAGACAGCAAAAGTGATTTGTTTGATTTGTTACAGAAACTTGGAATTGCATGAATCGAGTGTCAAGTTTTTCACTGGAATTGTCACGTAAGATGGAAAATTACCAAGGTTTAGACGGAATCCAGAGCTGGGCTGGTTTGGGGTTTGATTAATCCCTGTTTTATTTTGAGAGTCAATGTCCTTCTGTGTTTAGGTATTTTTTGATGTCCCCTGATTTTGATTGTTTGCACCTGTTTCTCGTCAGCCCCTGTGGGTACAAATGTACGACGGAGTATTAGGGCCAAACAAAAAAACAAAAAAAAGGAAATTACGAGAATAAAGTCATAATGTAATGAGAATAAAGTCGTAAAATTACGAGAATAAAGTCGTAAAATTACGAAAATAAAGTCATAATATTACGAGAATAAAGTCGTAAAATTACGAGAATAAAGTCGTAATATTACGAGAATAAAGTCATAATATTACGAGAATAAAGTCGTAATATATTATAAATATATAAATATAACTTCACAAGATGCTCAATATTCCTCATTTTAACACAGGGAGAAGAAGCTCTTCCTGTTAGAGTTCTCATAAATTATATTCTCATAATATTACGACTTTATTCTCGCAACATTACAACTTTATTTTCGTAATGTTACGACTTTATTCTCGTAATTTTACGACTTTATTCTCGTAATATTACGACTTTATTCTATTACGACTTTATTCTCGCAACATTACGACTTTATTCTCGTAATTTTACGACTTTATTCTCATTATATTATGACTTTATTCTCGTAATTTCCAATTTTTTTTGTCTTAGTTTGGCCCTAATACTCCGTCGTACAAATGGGCATCAGTCACGTGACTTTGTTTTTGCGGGCATCATCTTTAGGACCGTTGCGTAGCCTGTCCTCGGTCAGACTGCATGACGTTACACCCTTAAATAACTCATCTTACCTTATAGGTATTCCAAGAAAAATGGATACATTAGGATTTGATCTACATTTGCTGTCAAGCGAACTGCTGACCCCCCTAAAGTTTAGTAAAACACTGCCGAATTTGACATTTGCAGATATTTACATTTAGCTCATCCACAACCCCTCTCCATACAACTGGAAATCCCTCAAGGCATTTAAGAGGCATCAAAGCCCAAAGATCCCAAAATTCATCATATTGATGCAACAAAGATGTGTTTGATCACAGGAAGGCAAGACAAGTTTATCTATATAGCACAATTCAACACAAGGTAATTCAAAGTGCTTTACATCAACATTAAAAGCGGCAAGACATAATTAGACAGTAAATAACAAATAAATGAAATAAAATGATAAGAAAAGAGGTAAAATAATAAAAAGCACAAGCTGTTAAAAATAAGGGCAGTAGAGTACAGCAGGTAAGTATAAACAGTAATGTTTTTATCCTGATTTAAAGGGGACCTATTATGAAAAACACGTTTTTTCTTGTTTTAACATATATAAAGTGGTCTCCCCTCACCCTGCCAGTACAGGGGAGACAAAATACCATGAATTTCTGCAAGGTCTCTGACCCCCGCCGGGCAGAGTCCCCCAGTGTCACGTGGTTTTTTTTGAGCCGATTAGAATCTGCTCCCGTCGTGACGTCACGACGGGAGCAGATTTCCAGAGGTTCAGCCTCCGCTGCTGAAATAACGCCCACAACCAGCTCTCTCCGCTGCTGGAGCGGTCCTTTCATTGAGCCAGTCGGACGCGGCGCCGCGGCGCAGCGGATCCGGGTTAAATCATCCAGGTTCCCGGGTGGTTTGGGAGCTGGGTCCTCGGGGGTCTGTCCCATGCTGGACCAGCTTCACCCTCTGAGATTTTCAGGCAAATCTGTCGGTTTGATCCCCGGTAACGGGCGATGCGCCGCGGATGCGCTCCGGAGCGGATCTGTGCGCCCGCCGTGGAGTTGCAGCGCCCGTCGCGCAGAATCCGCCGGGCAGATCCGGCTGAAATTCCGCCTGTCGGTCCCCGGGAGTCCCTGCTACCAGTCCAGGCCGGTTCCTGCGGTCTCAGCCGGTCGGAACCGGTCAGATTCCCCCGTTAAAGCCGCGGTGATGTGCGCTGCTCCAGCAGCGCTGCTCCCGGGCGCCCGGCGTAGCTCCAGGGCCAGCGTTCAGCATCCGCCGGGTAGATCCGGCTTAAATAGTGCATAAATGTTTTTTATATACAACTCATATTTTATTTTTTTAACAATAAAGTTTCCATTTGTGAAAATTCAGTGTTTTAGTTATTTACAGGCTCGGGCTCAGCCCCCGGGTCTGGCACTCAGAAGGCGCGCCGATTTTTTCCAGTGGCCAACCGCGGTACTGCAACCAAAAATCCCATGCGGCCCAGAAAGCTTTTTTCCCATAGACCGCAATAGTAAAAGAGAAGCCTCTAAAACTGTTCACAGGACACCTCCAGCTGTAATCCCCGGCAATTACTAATCTTTGTATTCTATATTTTTAAGTCATGGACTTTATATCCGTCAAAAATGTTTTATAACGGCCAGAAAAGTAAAAGAAAAGTCTCTTTCTGGGCGTGACGTCACGGCTGACGTCACAGCCGTGTCCGTGCATTCCACGGATGTTTTATATTAATATATATTATATAATTAGACCCCGTCCACACGTAGCCGGGTATTTTTAAAAACGAATATTTCCCCCCTCCGTTTATAAAAAAATTTGCATCCACACGTAACCGAAGATCTGCGTTTTCGAACACATTCATAAGCATTCTAACCTGTAGATAATCTGCGGCTCCCGGGGAAGCTCCGCGGGCTCCGCGGGCTCCGCCGCTCCGCCGCTCCGGGGCTCCGGGGGGCTCGGCGGGGCTCGGCGGGGCTCCGCGGAGGTTCAGCCTCCGCGGCTCCGCGGAGCCCTCTGTGTCGGTGTAACGCAGTAAGCGGCCGGTCAAGAGCAGAGACCATTTATTTAATAAATGGCTTGGAGAACAGATGCTGGATCATCTGTATTTCTATAGTAAACGAAAGTCGCACGTCAGAGCAGATTTGTTGTTGTTTTGGCGCATAATGTGAGGTTCGAAAACGCAAATCTCCGGTTATGTGTGTCCACACGCATCTACATAAACGGAGTTTTCAAAAATCTTCACTTTGCCCGGAGTTTTTTTAAACCTTCGTTTATTTGCGTTTTCGTGTGGATGACAGGTCAAAACGGAGGAAAATATCTCCGGTTTAGCAGATATCCGCAGATATCCGGCTACGTGTGGACGGGGTCTTATATTATATTAATACATTAATAATATATTTAATGCTATACATGTAATAATATACATTAATTAAGATATTATATTGATACATATTATATTAATACTCGCGTCATTGCCCCGGGGCATGATGGGAGGCCCCAGAGCATCATGGGAGGTGACTCAACTGCGCATGCTCTATGGGCCGCTGTATGCGGAAGTAAACCCGGAAGTCAGAGATTTTTTCGGCTTATGCGCTGGCTGAGCAGAAGGCATTGTCACTACCTGATGTGAGTCCGCTACCCGATTTGAGTCACGCATGCGCAGTCGAGTCCAACATGTGCATTTCAGTGGAGAAGTAGTGTTGTCATTACCCGATTATTGATTAAAATGAGCGACTTTAATGTTTTCCATCAGCTCCATGCCTACATGGAATCCGGAAGTTTCATCCTAGTTTGGGAAAAGCTGACAAATGGAAGATTACTCGTTCTATGAGTAATTACATCTTGAAAGGTAATTTGGCTATCATGCTTAGCTATGATTGCTAAAAATAATATAAATATTTTTTGCCAAAAATAATATAAAGATTTTTTGCATCAATACCCTTATAAAGCATAACATTCCCTGTTGTTGGACGCAACTGCGCATGCGTGACTCAAATCGGGTAGCGACTCACATCAGGTAGTGACAGGCATTGAAATGAATGGGCGGCCATTTTTAGTCTCCGATCCAGTTTCTATAATACATCCATGCTCGGGCTGCTCTGGCGGAGCGAGGTTTATGCTCCTCCCCTGCTACACGTCATTCAGGGAGCCAATCAGCACAGAGCCTCATTATCATACCCCCCCCTTCCCTAAAAATGAGGCGCAGAAAAAGAGGTTAGAAGCGGTAAAACTAGTGACAGGGCCCACAGGCTGGATTTATGATTTATGTAGAAAAAACAAGCTTTAGATTGTTTTTAAGACATTCAAGGCCTGTTTAAAATATACATTAAATGCCATAATAGGTCACCTTTAAAGGATCTACAGTTGGAGCAGACCTCAGGTCTACAGGAAGTTTGTTCCACCGGTGAGGAGCAGAATAACTGAACGCTGCCTCACCTTGCTTGGTTCTGGTTCTTGAACCACAACAAACCAGATCCAGATGAACCTCAGGGGTCTGGGAGCTTCATAGGAACTAACAGATCAACCATGTATTTTGGTTCAAGACCATTCAGGTCTTTGTAGACCAGCAGTAAGATTTTACAGCGACACTACGTAACTTTTCCACCTTAATATCATATTTCCAGAGTCATTGTGATGGTACATCAACTTCCAACAGGTTTAATGAACCTCTGTCATGGTCTGAGGGGTCTGTATCGCCTTCACTGGCACTATGTAACTTTGAGGAGCATGGTAGGAACCCTTCCACACTACTGCAAAGCACTACCGCTTTTGTCCAAAGGAGCCGCCAAACTCAACAAAAGCTGAAAGTTACATTGTACTGCTTTAAACTCTATCCTTTGACTCACTGGAAGCCAGTGTAGTGATTTCATGACCGGTGTAATGTGGTCCAGTTTCCTGGTGTTTGTAAGGACTCTGGCGGCAGCGTTCTGGATCAGCTGCAGCTGCCTGATAGATTTCTTGTTAAGGCCTGTAAAGATGCCATTGCAATAATCCAACCTACTGAAAATGAATGCATGAATACGTTTTTCCATGTCTTGTTTAGACAGAATCGCCTTAATTCTAGCAATGTTTTTCAGGTGGTAATAGGCAGATTTAGTGATAAACTATAGATGGCTGTTGAAGTTCATGTCTGAGTCAATAATTACACCAAGATTTCTGGCTTGATTTGTAGCTCTCAATGACATGGAGCCAAGGTGAGCGCTGATCTTTTCCCTTTCATTTTTAGGGCCAAAAATTCAGGGTAAGTAGCAGCCTGTCATACGAGCGATATTAACGTTAGATAATAGCATAATTACATTTAGCAACATTAGCATCAGCAACAGTTTGTAAGCTTTGGCTCGGTGTTTCCATTGAACAGTGTTTTACTAATAAGCTCATGTCCTCTAACACAGTGGTCCCCAACCCCCGGGCCGCGGCCCGGTACCGGGCCGTGGGTCATTTGGTACCGGGCCGCACAGAGAGAGAGAAGAAAAAAAAAAAAAATCTTAAAAAAAAAAAATAATAATTTTTTTTTATTAAAAAATAATTTCTGTAGAATCCCCGACTGATTATGGTTGACTCTCAAACTGATGGTTCACAATGTTTTTATTCCTTGGATGTAAATACACTGCAAACACACCGTAAGAGCTATAAAGGAATAAAATAAAATAGTTAGTCTTTCTACATTCATATAAGTTTAACTTAAATACAGACCGACGCAACTGCTCGCTCGGTTGGCAATAAAGCTACCACAATACATGAGCGACCAAACTCAAGCTGGACATAAATACGGTATAAAATTTGCACAAATCCTCATCAGTAGGTGCTTTTTGTGTCAGTAAGGCTCCACTTTAGCATTCCCGACACTAGTTTAGTCTTTCAGACACACTTTCTACTGCCGTTAAACTTTTACCGTTAAAGTCCGAAGCGCCGGATGTTTACGAGGTCTCGGCGAGACGCCTTCAAAATAAAAGCACTAAATATCGGTCTACTTAATATATAACAATAAAATAAAAGCCTGGCTTTAAATAACGTTAATGAGAAAACAAACATAAAAAAACATTTATGTTTTTAATGCCGCCCATTTTATTTAGTTTTTATCAGCTACACCTTTAGATTGGGCCGTGAAAATATTGTCAGACATTAAACCGGTCCGCGGTACAGAAAAGGTTGGGGACCACTGCTCTAACACGTAGCATGTCCTGCGAGACTCCTCTTCAAAACAATGAAAAAGGAAATCTCAACGTTGAAGAAAAATCTTTAGTCTTTGCCAAATTATTGCGATTGCTGCGACTGCTGGTGAGAAATTGGTCACATGACGAAGGGAGGAGATGGTAATTCAAAAATTAATCAGAGGTAAAGCCCTCATGTAATGCAGTAATGCATAATGATGAAGTAGTCTTGTAGTACAACGACATTGTATCAATGAGGCCAAAAACAGCTGGAAACTAGATTTTGATGTCTTTAGATTGATCGGCTACGTCCCATGCAGCACTGCCAGAGATGTGCAAATAGTAAAAAAAGTGTTTGCATGACCTTTTCTGCGATAAACTGGATTATTGACTGAAAAACCACCTCATGAAAGTGTAAAAAGGTTTTTGCGCTTTTTTTGCAGGAGGTCCAGTGATGCCTGGCAGCAAACCTGTTCACGGATTCTTGGTGATATTGTAAAAGGTTGAGCCATTTCTTTGAGATTTGATGTTATCGCGTAGAAGGCATATTGGCATCCATCCTGGCTGTGTGTTGCTTTTGGGTTTGTGGTTGCCGAAGTTTTGACCAGAGGAAGTTTTTTTTATTTTATTTTGTATTCCTGCATGTGCAGCACTTTTGGTTAAATAAAACGACTTTGTTTGAAACTCCTGCTGCCTCTTTTTTCTTTAAACTGGATCATGCGTTCCTTGACCTGTGATTTTTTTGCTCTTCTTTAGCTGCTACTGTAGTCAGGAGAGTTTTTTTGTTTCTTAGACCTTTAGAGTCTGCAGAGTCTTAGCACTCAGCTGATAGCAGCCTTTTGTTTGTGGAATGTAACAGATGGTCACTTCTACTGTTTTATTTGGGGCCGGTGTGCCATATTTTTGTTTCTTTACGCAGTGGTAACTCGGCCATCTCTTTGTAAGAGTCACTGTTTTTCTTAAGGTGAAAATCATCTTTATTGACGTGAAGCTGAAGCGCTTAGTTTGTCCATCGTTAACGGAGTTAGTATAGCTGGCCAATGAGAATTCAGAATAACATTTTGACTCTCAAGACATCAACTAAAATGAACCGAGAGAACCTGTTTGCAGGTATCTTCTCGCATGTTTTTCACTCCCACCAAAACAAGTTACTGCAAGGAAAACGGCTCCTGGAGCATTCTTGACTTGACAAAAACAAAAGAAATGTTTTATTTATTCTCCCAAATCCCTAAATTTTGAAGGCGGTGCAGCAAAAATCTTTGTCAGGGGCTGAAACACATCTGTGCAGATAAACCAGGCATCACAAGACAAGATCCACGATGAACTTCACATGTGCACAGGAAACCAAACGGTTCATTCAGGTTAAAAGAATAAAGTCGGAAGGACCGGAGAATATTTAATACAATATTGTTTAAAAAAACAACATGAGCACTCATATTTTGTTGGATTTCTTTTTGCCATTTTGTAAAGATTTCTTGTTAAATTCGAGGTTGTTTTTATATGACAGAACTGATCTGAAAGGACCTCTTACTAGAGTTTAGATGCTTTTTTATAAGGTTCAACAAGTCTGACAAGACAGAGCAGAATTTAAATGTTTTAATAGATCTAAAGCCTTGGAGGAGTTTAGTTTTCTTTTACCAGACATTTTTTCAGTGAAACTTTTTTCTTGTTTAATAAAAGACGGAAATAAACGATACAATACGTCTCTGTAATTAAACTTATATTGCAGCATTTGTATAACCTTTGCGAGACATTTTTTTTTTCTTTTGAAGCATGGGTTGGGAAATTATCGACCAATTGTTAATCTTCACCTCCCTTTCCCTTTCAGAAATAATAGAATATGAGACAACTCCCACTCCAAGGATTACGTCCCATGACATTTAGTGATAAGAGTACTGTTCTCAAAAGCTTGTGATGTATTAATTCTCCATGTTCACCACATTTTGCTTCCTCCATTCTGGAAAGATGTTCAATTTATTGTTCACAACAGGGCCTACTCTTGTCACATACTGGAAAGCAAGTCACTGGTAACCCTGAGAGCATCCATTTAATATTAATCACATTCATAAAGGCGGAAAAAAAAAGGAACAATGTATCAGCACTTAAAAAAGCAGTGCTGGGATCCAGGTCACAGATGTTATAACGAGGAAAATAAAAACCTTAGGAAATATAAAACGTGGGCAGTAAACTTGTCTGCAATAAAAAAAATAAAGTTTGGTCATTGGCGAGATAAATCATGCAAAAGATCAAATTCATGTATCAAGGAGTGGCAGGAACAATAGTATAAGCAACAACTCAAACTAAAACCATGAAGCCATTTTGATCATCTTTAACTTCAGGTCCTGGATGCTCACTTCTGATTTTTCTACAACAGTTTTCATCTCAGTAAGGGCTGAAAGTGAATCTAATTGTACAGAAACATTAACTTTTGCTCTTTCTTGAAGCACTCATTGCCATAGTGACCTCTGTCTGCGAGCAGCCGTCTTCCTGCATGACTCACTTTCTCTATCGACTTGGTTCACGGAAATAATCTGTCACATTTTTCTTTAAAATACCCAGGTATGATTCTGAATATCTTCTCGGGCCAATAATGGCAAGCCGTCTTGACCCAGATGCACACAGACCCAGATGCACACAGAAGTTTTTAATATGGAGAGCCGTATTTTCTTTTCTCCACGTCTTATTGAATTCCCTTGAATCCTTTTCATTTGGACAGAGCCTTTCTGAGTCTTCCTCTTAGTTTTCTCCTTTTTTGGAGTTATTTTAATTCATTCTATTTAGATTTTTTTGGGGAGTAAATCACGTTTTTTTGGCCATGATACACTTGCACAACGCTGATATTTGCACAGCTTGATCATAATTTTCTCTTCAAATAAACATCAAATGTCTCACAGCCTGGAATAGATAAATAGGTGGTTCTTGGCTTTCCTCAACATTAGGGCCTTTGTGGTGTAATAAATTAGTTATTATTTTGTTAACACACTTCAGTAAACAAAGAATACATAAATATCAATCCATTATCTATACCCACTTATTCCTAATCAGGGTCATGAGGCAACAGTGCTAATCGAAATATATCAACTATTTTTCTTATAAAAAGTGCCACAGTTTCCTGCGGTTTTGATCAAATGTCTGCAACATACTTTGGTTGAACTATCAGAGAGAAACGGTATAAAAATGTTCCTTTTTAACCACGTTTTTAGCTCGATTATAGCAGGGTGTTTTAACTGTATTCGACTGGGGTGGGGGGCTTTGTGCTTCCCATCTTCTGAGGTGAGGTGTTTGTCATGGTTTTGGGTTTATGTCATGGTATTGGGGTTTTTTCACAGTTTTGGTATTTAGGTTCATGTTTTATTTTGAAACCCAATGTCCTTGTGTTTAAAGGTATTGTGACATGAAAAACAAATTTTTCTTGATTTTTTGTGTTTTGTTGGGTGTCTTGACATCAATTACACCCAAAAAACAACGAACTTTTAACATTCAGTGTATTGTGTGCTTTCTGGGATTTTCCGCATAACTATGCAAAAACGGCGCATCTGGTTTGGTGGCGGGCCGTGACGTCACAGCCCGCTAAATCACCGCCCCCTCCACCCAGCTCCCTGCCTCCTGTCCTCTCCAGCGCACCATAAAGGCTGATTTATGGTTCCGCGTTACACCGACGCAGAGCCTACGGCGTAGGGTTACGCGGCGACGCGCACCGTACGCTGAACCCTATGGCGTAGGCTCTGCGTCGATTTAACGCGGAACCATAAATCAGGCTTAACACGGAGCTGTTTAGAGCCTCTTCTGTTCTCATCACCGGAGGAAAACTGCTAAGAAGACCCGCGGCCACTGACTGGACTTAAGATAAGGGGACACTGCTGCTTGCATGCCTTTATTTTTATGATTGTTTGCGGTGGACTACTTCGCCCTGCTGCTTTTCCGTGAATGCTTCGCCTGTCGCTCCCGGCTTAACTCTCCGACGCCGCTGTTAGAAGTCCGTGACCAGAGGACTCGACTTCTAGTCGAGTCCTCTGGTCACGGGCAATGATTGACAGGAAAGGGGGAAAAGGACGCGTTTTTCACGCCGCAAAAAAACACCGTCATAAAAAGCCAGGAATGGAGTACTGGAGTGAAGTTTTTCTTGTTACACCCTTTTAGACACATTTGAGGGATGTTGGCCAAGACTTTTAATAGTGTTAAAAGCATGTTAAAAATTATGTCACAATACCTTTAAGATATGTCTTGATTTCCCTTGATCCCCTCTGCCCAGATCGTATGCAATTGTGTCTTGTCAAGCTTTCTGTGTACTGTATATCTTGTCTTGTCTTTCCCTTGCTCCCTCCTAGTACGAACTGTTTCTTACTTCCTCATGTCATATAAGGTTTGGGGTTTTTCTTGTTTAAGCTCTGGTGGTTTTTTTGGTAATTCCTGCTCAGCAGCATTTTTTCACTTTTTTTAAAGTTTACAAACCACATGTTTTTTTGGAGCTCCTGCGTCTTCGTCTCTCCTGCATCTCGGCCCTACTGAGCCTCACTGTGGCAATTGTTTGAAACTGGGTGGAAAGAGTTCTACCCTGATCTGGGTCTGTGATGTTACCTTACATATTTACAGACCTAGGCTGTACCCAGGCTGGGGCAGTATTTGGTATGTTTAGAGTCGGGGTTTTGCTCACGAGATGGCCAGCTAAGGGATGGTGAGGAGATATTCACTGAATGCGGCAATAAATGTTCTGGGTTAGAAATACCATAGAATCCCTTTTGGCAGTGTGAAATTGGGCTCCCTGTCCTGTTGGATCATCAGTCGTTACTCAATCTAAGCTCCAAAGAGCCATTTTGATCTCTGGACCACATAAACCTCCAAGTGAATCAGGATCACTTTTTTTTTTTTTATCTCACTTCAAAATAAACGTATTTAAAAATGATAGCTTTTTTTAAATATATTTTTATCCCCATTTTATTTCCCATTTTTCATCCAGTGCTCCTACCTAAGTCAGTCATGGTCATTGACTTCCCTCTGCCAACCCTGAGAGGGCCCTGCACTCCACTCAAAATTGATAGCTAGTGTTATGTATAAAAATGTTACATGGGGTTTATATTGTTTTACTTTATATTCAAGTGCAAACATGAAGACAAACTCCAGTTTTGTCATGTGGAATAAAGTTAGCTTTTCCTGCAGCCTCAGCTCTTGAAGTTTGGGAATCTGGACTCCAAAGTGAAACCACATATTGTGATAATTAACCCAGATCTATAGAGATTTACACATCTCTGCCAACAGCCCTGAACAAAGAGACCAGGTTGTGTTATCCTGGAGCTTTAAACACCAAAATAGAAGCGCTTAAACCTTTTTCATGTTCTCTTTTAATGAGCCCTAAAACAGCCTCGAACAACAGACTACTTGATGTGGAAGTCCAAACATCAGTGTCCGTGTTTATAAATATCCCTGTGCAATCAATTGTAGAATTCACCCACATGTATAGGAGAAACAGATGGCAAGCATATGAAACGAGTATCGAACTGCTTGTTTTGCTGTGAAGAACCTGTTGAAGTCCCATAAGGGGACCATGACTTTGGAAGTACGATTGACCCAACAGAGCATTTAAGCATCAAAGATTCAACTTTTCATGCATCTTTCATGTCTTGGATACTTTGAACGTATCTTTTACATTTCAAACCTCGAAACCAGTTGCGTGTGCCCACAAGGACGAAACGTCCAATTAAATCGCAGTTTGATTGGAGAAACACCAAATCCCCAGAAATTCAGTTTCAGCCAGATACTCATTTTATCTCAGGAAATCATGCGTTATCTCATTAGGCTCTTTAAGTACAATTAGAGCCAGAAAAACAAAGCCAAAACACCATTAAATTCGCATCATTGGCTTTGAGTTGAAAATCATTGAAAAGTTCATTTACATTTTGTCAGAGAGAGAAATCAATTTCAGATGCTGATTCTGTTGATCCCGTCTGTGTGGGTACACACAGACATCAAGAGAAAGGAAAGCAAATCATACCCTGGAGACAAAGCTCTGCTTCGCAATCAGCTAAGAGCGACATCGTCGGAAACTTACACAATAGCTCAGAAATAGCGCTGCAGCTGAGGTACACCTGCAGAAGCCAGTCATCCTCCAACTTAACTGAGGTTTATAGTGATTAAACCTGCTGTACAGCTGCAGCAATGCCATATAAAAATCTTAATAAGTTCTTGCTCTTACATTTTCTTTTGATAATTTGGATTTTTCAAGTTTAAATTGTGGTAATGTATGCATTTCAAGCCGAAGCTCTCCACCCATTCAAATCTCTTCATTAAATCAGGGAAGTAAAAAAATGATGGTCAGTAATTTCAGACAGGGAAAACGCTGAAAATCCTGAAATGTAATTTGCCAAATAAGCCGCTGTCAGAATTCCCTCTTTACGCCTTCAGAGTCATTTGCAGCGATTCTGAGCAGAGTGGAGGATGAAGCCCCTGCACGGAGCATCAGATAAAGATGCCTCCGTTGAGGAATTGCATGGAATACTTCCAAACCGACAGAAAGATTGGCTTGCAATTACTCCCATCAGACAAATTGAGCCCACTGGCCAATTATTCCCATCGCCAATTAACCTTGCAACCAGCCCCGGCGTGTCTCAGCCTGCCAAATTTGCTTTTTCCTGTCACGTCAACGCGACTGATGAAAACAGACAGGAAAGCTTCTGCCTCTGCCTTGATTGAACCAAATATTGTTGTGTAATACGCACCGACACCGGCAGGATTTACATACTCTAATACTGTGACACTTCCTACATGCGGTGAGGCAGATGCTGTGCTGGAAGAAATTAGATGAACTTCTTCAAGATAGTAGCTTCATTTTGTTTTATATAACACAAAATGTTGTCATCGGGTTTAAAATGAATCCTTTTAATGCTTTTAATTATTTTCTTTTTTTTAATTCACTGAGGCATCTCTGGGAGTTATTTAAATGTTCCTAATCTGTAAAACTGTGGACATCAAGGACTTTAACAGTACGGATTGCAAAAGATGCAAGTAGCTAGAAAAATTATGCAATCCCTTTGGTATTTACTACGTCTTGTTTTTTTTCGTGTTTTTTTTTTTGTTTTGAACGAAGCTCTCAGCACAAATGATGAATTTTCTCATGTCTTTATTGGACACGCCAATCACATAGTCACAGTGCTGAAGGCCAATTCCTTCAGGAAAAGGTCATTTGAATAAGTAGTTTTTCACGTTTTTACTGTTAATAAAACATGTTTGGAAGTGTGGTTTAGAGCTACTTTGATTTTTGTTCAATTCACAGACAACATATCAAGGGTTTAAACTGAGAAAGCGTATCAGCTTAAGGATACACCCATTATGAGGTTTACCCAGAGTGTGTCTGCGAACTAAGGAGACCAGTTAGTGGGGTTTGAGGAAAGGAAGGATGTCCCAGCCCTGGTTCTACTTGGTTTTATTTGCTGTGTTTAACATACAAGTGTTTGTTGAAGGTCATTCAAGACCCAGACTCTAGTACTGTGAAGCCAAGCTGTTTCAAATTCAAAACACCTTCCTTGGGTTCCTCAGGTCGGCTGAACTGCTTTATTCTCTTACAAATTTAGAAATATATTTTTATTCCGTCACATATGAAAGTAGGACATCAACTATGATGCATATGGATTTTCCTGCATGAGGATCGAGTAAAAAAAAAATACCTCAGTCAGTACAGAAAGTTGAATTGTTGCCTTAATTCGACCGATATTTAAGTTTTGTACACCGGGCTGTAGTCGAACCAAACTGAAGCTCTTGAGATCGTGCTTTCAGTGCCAGATAATGCGTTCTAATCCGAGTTATTCCGGCATGTATATGCAACCAACGCTTACCTGTGCTAGCGACTGCCCCAGGACCCTTCTGGAAGTGACGAGCTGCGGCAGCGGGAATAATACCAGTCACGGCATCACAACAACACGTTAACAGAAGAGGCAGACTTTGTTGCCTCTTACCTGCAACATGATCAGCTTAGTATGTACGACATTTACAGAGCTGTTGCATTGTTAGCATCAATTTTTTCGCATTTTTTGTCCTCCTTTGCTCTTGTTTACTAATTGTACCGGAAGAACGCCAACGCGAAAGTGCATATGTGGCGCCACCTAGCGTTGCGGAGTCGAACGCACCTCACTCAATCATTCGATTGTGTTCTTGCACATGTATACTCAGATTTCTTTGAACCTCCAGTTTAATCCTTGGCTAGATTAGTGCCAATAGGTTGTTCCCCAACGCCTGCCATGAGGCACAGCAACTGGACTTTAAATAGGTTTGAGAAGTTTAAAATCTTCCTCGATTTGGGTCACGGTTTTGGTACGATAGCCCAAAGCCAAACAATTTTTTAAGCTTTTTAGCATTTTACTTTCCTGATGTGAAGGCTGTCTGTTCCCTATCCCGTAATGTGGGTTTTAAAATGCAGTGCTGCCTGGGGGCCTAAGGTTTACGGGCATCCAGTATTGATTTTCAGCTGTGGCCCAAAGAGATCTCTACAGATTCTCTACATCTTTTGCTATCACCTGCTGTAGATGATGGCATATTTAAGGTCTTTTCATTTTACACTCTGGAACACTATTCTGAAAGTATTCAGCAATATTCCGCCACTTTTACACAACCTCTGCCTCCCTCTACTTCAGAGACTTTTGCTGTTTTGAGAACTGGATACTTCACGACGAGTGTGCACAGATCTCTCCAAAATGGAGAAACAGTATGCAGCAAGTGGGCAACTGCAATATTTGATAAAAAAAATGACCGGTGAGCTGCACTCTGGAAAAGTGTCCAGTGTGCAGCGGGCCACGAATCCCATAAAGTTGCTGTCAGTTACCCTAACGGATAGCATGACGTTGGCTGCAGCTGAGACCACGATTCAAGACACTGCAGTCACGGTTGCAGCCTCTCACGGTCCTGTCCTCAGAGCAGTCGGCAGTCACCGTGTCACATGCTGACAATCCTGCTTTCAGCAGCAACTGAAACCTGAAAGCATGAATGCATTCGAGCAGAATGTCAGTTAGCGCCGTTAAAAACCCACATATCTGAAATAAGACCTCTGCTAGGTCTTCTTTCACCGCTCAGAAGTCAAATTCACCCAAAGTGTTTAGTCGCTAAAGTGATAGCAGCTTTTTTTAGCTGTTTTAAGCAACCTGATCCCACAAAAATCCGTGAAATGCCCACGACCTCTCACCACTATTTTCCGTGGTACCAACACGGAAAGTGTTATAATTCCGTGTGAGCACCACGGATATTGTACCATGCAAAGTCAATGGGATCCGTTGTCGTGATATATACACGGAATATGACATTATTATTATGTATATATTATTCTTTGTTATAGTGGCTAAATTATGAGTTTTTGTTGCGCAAGGTACTGTTTATTACTGTCAGTTTGTAAAAGCATGTTTTTAACGCTGTTTTAGCAGTGTTTTATTGAGGTTTTAATGGGAGCACCACGCCATGACGACGGAGGTGGCGTAAGTGATGTGAAATTATTATTTTTAGCAAAAACCACAAGCGTTTCCTACTTCTAACCAATCATAAGTGGTGCATTAACCTAACCAGACCTTAACCAGAGCGTTGTCCAGCCACAAAATATCATTTTTAATTTCTTTTGAACCAGGAAGTGGAGACAGGCGATATTTAAATTAATTGTTTTAACCCTTCTCCCATTCCGTCAAACACAGGGACAACGGATCCCATTGACTTTGCATGGTACAATATCCGTGGTGCTCACACGGAATTATAACACTTTCCGTGTTGGTACCACGGAAAATAGTGGTGAGAGGTCGAGGGCATTTCGCAGATTTTTGTGAGATCAGGTTGGTTTTAAGGTCAAATATCTTGCGCTACTGTGAACTCCTGTCTTATTTAAACTATACTCACAATAAGTAAGTTTAAGCAAGATTTTGAGGTCACTATAGCTCGAGATAAAGTTATAGCCAAAACAGCTGCAGGTCACAAACATATAACCTGAGCCATGATCTCCGTTATGGGCTTTGTTTATGCAAAACCCACTACATTCACCACAGTGCACCAATATAGCACTCAATTGATTTAAAAATAGCTGCCTGTGAAGTTAATTGAATCACCAGTGACATTGCACCTAATTGGGAAACCTGTTTATGAACACAGTAATGTTGATTCTGGGAGAGCCATAATCATCTCTGCAGAATTAAGTCATAAACCGTCGCATCTGTCTCGGAGTCCTCACTTAGGAGTTCAAACCACTTATTACCTCAATTTATACTTCGCTGCATGAAACGAATCTCCATCATCATTAAGCTTAATCTCTCTCTCTCTGTGTTTGGGAAGTCTTTGCACCTTCCATCTCCCCACCTGAGACTTCCAATTATTCTGCCTCGGTACCGACCATCTATACCATTTATGTGGCCCTCTTACACATCCACACTCACGGTTATCCATTTAGCTTACGCTCACTCAGGAAATGAGTGGGCAGGTCTTGCTGTCTCGTCCAAGGGCATTTCAGGAGTATTTGTAGCTGTTAATAAAAACTGTGCTGCTGTAGGTATTAAAAAAAAAAAAAGTTCAAAAAGTTTTTAGCCTTGAATGCTGATGCATACAAAAGAAGTGATTTACATGCATTTCGATGTGATTAAAGCAGCTATCCAAACACGCACCGTACAGCCTTTTTACTGAATTGCTCTCAGAGTTTCCCCAAGTTCTGACTCAGATTGTGTTATAAATGTCCAGACGCTGTATTTCAGGGTTGACCGGTCTGATTCAGGTGATGAAGTGTGTAAAGGAGAAATGCACTGCTACAGGCCATCTTTTATTACCACCATCGACTCAATAAACAGTCTTTTTATTACACCTGTGGCCTCCATGTTGTGGTGGATGCTTTCTGGATTGTGATCCACATTGTTTTAATGCTTTAGGATAATATTTTATTGAGAAAAATAGAGGCGGCTGAGCAAAACAAACATTCAATAGTGTGCTAAAGATGTATCCACAAAGGAGCATTAGTTACACAAACAATATTAGATTTTTTTTTTTCCTCGGGAGCTTGGCAGAAGCAGCACCTTAACTTGATCTATGGATTCCATTATCTAATTTAGCTCTGTGAATTTCTTTCTGTTTAGGCACTGAACACTCAGGCTTATTACTGTCAAAGACAGTGTAAATAGTTTCAGAATGCATCTTTAGAAAGCTCCTCACACTGTGAATATTAGTTCTCGACTTGTGAAAGCAAAGGCTGTTGCAAAGCCAGTGTGGAGGGCAGCAAGGATGGGTCATTCGGATGGGTTGTTGAGCGGTCCTCGATGTCAGGAGGTGCTTGAAGGATGCAACTGAGAGCTTTCAGCTGAGCAACAAAAAGCTCATCTGTTTTATCCACTGATGTTTCTGTACAATCTCAAATATATTCAGTGATCTGAATAATTTTCAGACATTAATACCCGGCTCCAGTTTGCATTAAAATCATTATGGACTTGAATGAGCTGCAAGCAGCGACAGTGCGGCCATTGATTTGCATACGACTTCAACAGTTTATGAGCTCAAACTTCCTCCACAAAATGTTCTGGGTGGAATGTGAAACTTCGCCAAGAGCTAATAAAGAGAATACCGGCTGCCTTTGATTCAAGCCATTGAAAATAGGAAAGGAACAGTTTCAGTTCGCCGGTCAAACACAGGGGAGGCAGTGTTAAGCCATTTTCACATAGCCGCCGGCTTTCCCATTCATTGTGTATGTGCTGCCTCCGCGCAAGGGCGCAGGGTCTGCGGCCGAGGTCGGCGGCGCGCATCAGGGCGCACGCCGCTGAGTTTGCGCGTCAGCAAAGGGCGCAAGTGGACGCACGCCGCCGGGTTGCAGAGCGCGCAACAGGCGCACACCGCTGAGCTGCCGCCGGGTTACCGCGCAAGACGCCCCAAGCTGCTGCGAATTGAAAACTTTTTAATTTCACCGTGCGCCCTGTGACGGCATCTCGGCGGTGTCCAATAGGAGAGAAGGTGCTGGAGGGAGAAAAGAAAAGTTGCAGCTTGTAGATCAGAGACGATCAAGATGGAAGAAAGAATGATCTTGGCTGTGAGTCTGTGTGAGCTGTGGGATGAGACTGCAGGCCTATCGGGACATCAATAAAAAAGGGACAAAAGTGGAGAGAAATCTCCCAGAATTTGGACATACCTGGTGTGTTTAAAAGTGGTAGAAATGTGATATTCTTTTGCTCTTTTAACAATAAAATGTTAATTTAAAATAAAATAGCATTTCCATGCCTCATATCAGGATCAATTGAATCATTTATCAATACATGGTTATGAAACTTTTTTTCGGTCGCCAAGCGACTTGCAACAAATATGTAGGGTTCTCCAACCCTGGTCCTGGAGAGCACCTGTGTTAGGGCTCGAGGGAAGGAGGGCGGACCCAAATGCAGGACAACACAAGCAAGGTTCAGGTATAATAAAGTTTATTAAACAAAAGGCGCTCCACAGGAGGGAAGGAATGCAAACACAAAATCACAGACCGAAAAAACGCGGCTGGAAAGTCCAACTAAAAGCGCAGACCGGAGGGAAGCTCACGGCTGGAAGATCCAAACAAAGGCGCAGACCGGAGGGAAACTCACGGCTGGAAGATCCAAACAAAAAGGCGCAGACCGGAGGGAAACTCACGGCTGGAAGATCCAAACAAAAAGGCGCAGACCGGAGGGAAACTCACGGCTGGAAAAAGTAATCCCAAGGACCCAGGAAGGGAAGGCCCACAAACAGGAGACCAAGGAAGACCAGGAAAACGGGCAGCATACAGGGCTCTGAGTTGGAGAAAATAATCCGACACCACAGCTTGTGGGAGGCAAGCTTAAGAGCAGACTGGGTGACGAGGCTGAGTGGTGTCAGGTGTGGGGACGGTGAAAGGGATCAGCTGTGGTGCTCTGGCCAAGCCTGACCAGACTTTGGCGCCATCTGGTGGAGGAAAGGTGTGCCAAACCCTAACATCACCTCCCCCTCAACGGGCGCCTCCCGGCGCCTTACCGGGCTTGTCAGGGTGGTCGCGGTAGAAGGCCCGGAGGAGATCCTTGCACAAGATATGGCGTCGTGGGATCCACAACCGCTCCTCCGGGCCGTACCCCTCCCAGTCCACAAGGTACTGGAACCCTCGACCTCTGCGGCGGACCTCCAAGATCTCCCGAACGGTGTACGCAGGCGCTCCATCCACGATCCGGACCGGGGGAGGATCGTCGGCTGGGGGTGATAGGTCAGACTCCACCACTGGCTTTACAAGAGATACATGAAAGGTGGGATGGACCTTCATGGAGTCTGGGAGCCGCAGACGCACCGCCGCAGGGTTGATCATCCGGTCGACCTCGAAGGGGCCCACGTACCGCGGTGCCAGCTTCCGGAGACTCCACCCTCAAAGGCAGGTCCCTGGAGGACAACCAGACTCGTTGCCCAGGCCTGTACCGAGGAGCGGGGACCCGACGACGGTTTGCCTGCTGCTGAGAGCGGAGACAGGATTTAGTCAATGCAGAGCGTACCTGCCGCCAGACTCTCTGGCACCGGCGTAGATGGACCCGGACCGAGGGAACAGCCGCCTCCCTCTCCTGGTACTCGAAGAGGGGGGGTTGGTAACCCATAGCTGCCATGAAGGGGGAGACGCCAGAGGACGATGACACCAGGGAGTTCTGGGCGTACTCCACCCAGGGAAGGTAGGTGCTCCAGGAGGTCGGGTGCCGAGCCGCCACACACCGGAGTGCGTTCCCCAGCGACTGGTTCATCCGTTCAGTCTGGCCGTTGGACTGGGGATGGTAACCGGAGGAAAGGCTTGGTGAAGCTCCCAGGGCCGTGCAGAAGGACCTCCACACCCTGGAGGTGAACTGCGGCCCTCGGCCCGACACAATGTCCGTCGGGATCCCGTGGAGACGGAACACATGCTGCACGAGGAGTTCCCCAGTCTCTGCCGCCGAAGGAAGTCCCTGGAGAGCAACAAAGTGGACAGACCGGGAGAAGCGGTCCACGATAGTTAGTACAACAGTGTTACCTCCAGAGGGCGGCAGGCCTGTGACGAAGTCCACGGCGATGTGGGACCAAGGGCGCCGTGGGATCGCCAACGGGTGGAGGAGAACAGAGGGCGCCTGGTGGGAGGACTTTCCCCGGGCGCAGGTCGGGCAGGCAGCGATGAACCTCTTGGTGTCGTGGAAAAGGGATGGCCACCAAAACCGCTGTCGCAGGAGGTGAAGCGTGCGGGCTACCCCGGGGTGGCACGCCAGCCGGGACGAGTGGGCCCACTGCAACACCTCCGAGCGGACGTTCTTCGGAACGAACAGGGTGTTGGGAGGTGCTCCGCAAGGGTCCTCTGCCGACCCCTGGGCCTCCCGGACACGTTCCTCGACCTGCCAGATGGCTGCCCCGACGATGCAGGCTGGGGGCAGGATCGGGTCAGGGTCCCGACAGACCGGGTCTGCGGAGAACTGGCGGGATAGGGCATCAGGTTTAGTGTTCCTCGAGCCTGGGCGGTAGGTGAGGGTGAAGGAAAACCGCCCGAGGAACAGGGACCATCTGGCCTGGCGGGAGTTGAGGCGCTTTGCCCCACGGAGGTAGGCCAGGTTCTTGTGGTCTGTCCAGATGACAAAAGGTTCGGCTGCCCCCTCAAGCCAGTGACGCCACTGCTGGAGCGCCAGGACAAGGGCGAGAAGCTCGCGGTTCCCCACGTCATAATTTCTCTCGGCAGGAGAGAGACGCTGACTAAAATAAGCGCAGGGATGCAGCTTACCGTCCTTTGCGCTCCGCTGGGAGAGAACGGCTCCCACCCCAGTATCCGAGGCATCCACCTCCACCACGAACTGCCGGGTCGGATCTGGGTGGGAGAGAATAGGAGAAGAGGTAAAGAGCACCTTGAGCTGTTCAAAGGCTGCCTCGGCCTCTTCAGTCCAAGAGAAGGGACGGAGCGTGGAGGTGAGTCTGGTTAGCGGCTCTGCCACTCTGCTGTAGTCCCTGATGAAACGCCGGTAGAAGTTTGCGAATCCCAGGAACTGCTGGAGGTGTTTCCTGGTGGTGGGAGTAGGCCACCCGGCCACAGCCTGGATCTTGGAAGGGTCAGGTAGAAGCTGACCCTCCCGGACTATGAACCCCAGGAAGGACACAGAGGAGGCGTGGAACTCACTCTTCTCGACCTTTACAAACAGACTATTCTCGAGCAAACGTCTCAGAACCAGGCGGACATGCTGAATATGCTCCTCCTCTGTCTCCGAGAAGATAAGAATATCGTCAAGGTAAACACAGAGGAATTTGTTCAACATGTCGCGGAGCACATCATTGACGAGCGCCTGGAATACTGCTGGGGCGTTGGTGAGCCCGAAAGGTATTACCTTATATTCGAAGTGTCCTATGGGGGTCTTGAAGGCAGTCTTCCACTCATCCCCACTGCGGATCCGGACCAGGTGGTAGGCGTTGCGGAGGTCGAGTTTAGTAAAAGCCCTGGCTTTCTGCAGTGGGGCGAAGGCAGAGTCGAGGAGCGGCAGCGAGTACTTATTACGCACCGTAATGTCATTGAGGCCACGGTAATCAATACAAGGGCGGAGGGACCCATCCTTCTTCTTAACGAAGAAGAACCCCGCCCCCACCGGGGATGATGAAGGAACAATCAGCCCTGAGGCTAGCGACTCACCGATGTAGCTCTCCATGGCCTCGTGCTCCAGTCTGGAGAGCTGGTAGAGCCGGCTAGATGGAAGCGGGGCCCCAGGACGCAGGTCGATCGCACAGTCGTAGGGTCGGTGTGGAGGAAGGGAGAGAGCCCGCTGCTTGCTGAACACCTCCCCCAGGTCGTGATACACCTGCGGGACCGTGGCGAGATCCACTGCCACGGAGGGGGAGGTCAGGTCCCGAGGAGACGGAGGAAGAGCTGAGCGCAGGCAGCGTGAGTGGCAAGCCACGCTCCATGCCGTGATCGTGCCCGTCGTCCAGTCTATCTGGGGGTTATGAGTGGCCAGCCAAGGAGAGCCCAGGACCACCGGAGCTGCAGAGGAAGGGATTAAAAACAGATGAATGCGCTCCCGGTGGTTACCTGACGTGAGCAGGGTGAGCGAGGTGGTACGGTGCGTGGAACGGGCGAGTGTGCGGCCATCGAGGTCCTGGACGGTGCGGGGTTCCGTGAGTTCCACAACAGGAAGTCCAGCTTGTCTCGCCAGGGCCTCATCGATGAACGAGTCGTCTGCGCCTGAATCCACCATCAGGGGAACCGGAAGCGAGGAGTTCCCCCAAAGGAGCACCTCCCGCAGGATCAGACGTGATGACTCTGGGTAGGTAGAGACTGCGCTCGCCAGCACGCCTACCTTTGCTGGCGAGCCTGGTCTTTTGGGCGCAACGGACAGGAGGCGATGAAGTGTCCCGTCTTGCCACAGTAGAGGCAGGAGTCGGAGGCAAGACGGCGGCGTCGCTCCGCCGGCGAGAGGCGAGTTCCCCCCAGCTGCATCGGCTCCTCGTCACCGGACAGCGCGCCAACTGGAGGCCGCTCACGGTTCGGCGAGAGTTGGGGTCTTGGAGGAGGGGAGCGAACCCGCTCTCGCCGTCGCTCTCGCTGGTAGTTATCCAAATCGATTGCCCGGTCAACCAATTCGGAAAGACCCCCAGGTCGGGACCCGGAGACGAGGACATCGCGAACCGCGTCGTTGAGTCCACGGCGGAAAACGCATAAGAGCGCCGGCTCATTCCACCCACTCTCGGCGGCCAGGGTGTCGAACTCCACCGCATATTCCGCCACCGAACGGCCCCCCTGACGGAGAGTTAGCAGCCGGTCCCCTGCACAGCCCGCATGGTTGGGGCGGTCAAACACCCGTCTAAAGTGGGTGAGGAATTCAGCCAGAGAGTCGAAGCGGGCGGACGCGTTTGCCTGTGCCCAGGCCAGAGCTCTCCCCCGCAGCAAACTGATGATATAGTTGATTCTGGAGATGTCGGACGGGAACAGACGTTCGCGCTGAGAAAAAACGAGCGCGCATTGAAAAATGAACCCCCGACATCTTCCAAGATCGCCGTCAAAGGGGTCCGGGTCTCGAGCGCAAGAGGAGAACGCCTCTCCCTCACTGGAGGAACCGGGTGTCGCAGACATGCCGGTCTGACCCAGACGCTGCACCAACGTGTCCACGGAACGAGCCAGCAAGGCAATGTTGTCATGCGTCATCCGTATTGACTGCTTATGTCGAGCAACGGCAGCATCCTGGCTACTGAGACCTTGTCGTGTGTCTGCTGGGTCCATATTGGTTGGATTATTATGTTAGGGCTCGAGGGAAGGAGGGCCGACCCAAATGCAGGACAACACAAGCAAGGTTCAGGTATAATAAAGTTTATTAAACAAAAGGCGCTCCACAGGAGGGAAGGAATGCAAACACAAAATCACAGACCGAAAAAACGCGGCTGGAAAGTCCAACTAAAAGGGCAGACCGGAGGGAAGCTCACGGCTGGAAGATCCAAACAAAGGCGCAGACCGGAGGGAAACTCACGGCTGGAAGATCCAAACAAAAAGGCGCAGACCGGAGGGAAACTCACGGCTGGAAGATCCAAACAAAAAGGCGCAGACCGGAGGGAAACTCACGGCTGGAAAAACCAAACAAAAGGAGCAGACCGGAGGGAAACTCACGGCTGGAAAAAGTAATCCCAAGGACCCAGGAAGGGAAGGCCCACAAACAGGAGACCAAGGAAGACCAGGAAAACGGGCAGCATACAGGGCTCTGAGTTGGAGAAAATAATCCGACACCACAGCTTGTGGGAGGCAAGCTTAAGAGCAGACTGGGTGACGAGGCTGAGTGGTGTCAGGTGTGGGGACGGTGATCGGGATCAGCTGTGGTGCTCTGGCCAAGCCTGACCAGACTTTGGCGCCATCTGGTGGAGGAAAGGTGTGCCAAACCCTAACAACCTGTCCAGCATGTTTTAGGTGTGTCCCTGCATGAACACACCTGATTCTAATCAAGGGTCGTCATTAACTTGTCATCAAGGTCCGGACAGTTCTGTTGCTGACACAGCTCCTTGTATCATGGTGTGCTGAAGCAGGGAAAGATCTAAAACATGCTGGATAGGTGCTCTCCAGGACCGGAGTTGGAGACGCATGCGCGCCCTGCTCTGCCCCGACTCTGCGACGGGTCTGCGCCGAGTCTGCGGCCATTCGCCGCCGACTCTGCGCCCACTTGCGGCCACCTTGCGCCCACTCGCCGCCGGCTCTGTGCCGAGTCTGGGCTGAGTCTGCGCCACCCCGGCGGTGTTGCCGCGTTCTATGTGAAAATCGCTTTATGGTACGGGCCTGTAGGCCTGCTAGTAGAGCAGCTTCTCATATTTTGAAGGCAAAAAGGTCCACAAACAACAAAATGTGCAGCAAATGTGCCAGTGAAGGACTGGCAAAACATCTAATGGGAGGAAAGTCACAATTTAATGACGTCAGTGAAGTCAGACCTCTACCAGTCATTGATTCAACTATCTAAAATCATGCGTATATTTACAATTATACATCCTTGTTCAAATATTTTTCAGCCCCTGAAAATTGAAGTAATTTGCAAAAAAAAATGCTGCAATTCTTAAATGATAAATTAGAGTCCTTTATTTTGATCATATTAATGTAGAAATATGTTGGCAGAAAACACCAGGACCCCTTTAGGTTGTAGCGGCTGGCTGAATCTGTCCCTGAGTGTTAAACGCTACGATCTGGTACCTCCATCATCCAGGATGGATTTTGTCACCAGGTTTAAAAACCCTAAAGGAAAACAAGACAAAAGTTATCACAAAAAAAGGCAGAATGAATGAAGAGACATCAAAAAGACCACAAACATTATCAGAGCACCTGTTTTTATAGAAAGATGACAAACCAGTTTTTGACATGTTCTTTTGAGCTTTGGTCTGGACCAGACGTGCCGAATTACAAGCGTGTACACAACAATAAACGTTGTATGAGGCTAGAAAGTTACAGTCCTCCATTCTCCGTTTTTCTAACAATGTTAAAGGGAGTAATTTTCTGAAGGTCATTACTCTCAGTGGGGGGCTTCACATTTCACACCGTTAAACCCATTTCAGGTGGCTTCATCATGACGTTTGGCCAATAATGAAAGCTACTTTTCATGCCGAACAAAAGACTGGACCATTAAGTGTCGTTCATGTAATTACAGTTTACAAGTGGGGGGAATGTTCAGCAATCGCAATTCATTGATGGGATCACAAAGGTGCACACCTCAGGACTTTTTTTTTTATTATAGTTTTTGGATTAAACTGGAGCTGAGTACAATTGAACACAAAATGAGAGAAGTGGATTTCAATCTAAGACTTTGTACTTGAAGAACAATGTATGTAAGAGAGCAGGAACAGGCCCAAGTACTTCCACTGATCTCAGAGCAGATGCCAGCAGAGAGCAGGTGAAGTGCCAGGCAGCAAACCCTTGTCTGACACAAACCAATATTAAGCCATTATGTGTTAAAGTTAAAACAGTATGCTAGTAGGTTAAACAAGTTTGCAACATGGTGTGAAAGATCAAAAGATGATGGTCTTTTGGGGTACGTTCGATTTCTGTCATCCGAGTTGCAATTCTCCTCACATATTTCATTAAGCGCATGTAATCAGATGATTAGCTCTTCATTTTTACCTGGATATGCAGCCTGTCACTTCAGCTCAAAGCTGAAGGCTTTATTTTTACTTTATTACCAAAGTTTCAACTGAAATTAATGAGGCGCTGCCAACTCTGTCCTCCATCTCTCCCCAAATCCAACTCAATTAAATGCAAAAGTGAAAACACTGTGGAAAAGCCCAGTGCGAGAGACAGTTATCACGCATGGACCACAGGTCTTTGTCGTGAAGAACGTTGTCAGGGTCACTTTCACCAGTGATGTTTTTAGGCTCTGATTGTCAGCGTTTAGTGGGAGTGTTGGACCCAAACGCAGGACATTGACGGCAGGAGGAAGGACGACAAGGAAACATTTATTTTAGGGAACAAGGTACCCAAGACAAGACAAGACAATATCAAAAAGTATGAGAGCAGAAACCAGGGTCACGGTAGGAGGAACGTAGGCGAAGTAAAGGGGCTAGCAAACTATGACATCGAGGGACAAATGAGATACGGATGGGATGATCAAGACAGACTAGACAAGACCCGGCAACAAGAAAAGGGAAGACTGGCAAGACGAGTATTGGAAGCATCCAGAGGGCCAGCAGGAAAGGTCTGCTCTAATGGACTCATCTGGATCCACTGGGGCGGATGCTGGTCTCCTGGAGGCATAGACGGCCTTACCTATGTTTCAACCGTTTCAGTTGAAACGGGCCCCGGCCACCAGGGGGCCCCCAACTGACTGTGAGTAGTGAGTAGTGTTACCGGCCAGCCCGGTCCCCTTTAAGGCGGTGTCTGTGTTCGGGTGTGTGTGTGTGAGATGTAGTGGGTGCAGCGGAGGAGAGAGAGGGAGATGCAGGTGTGCGCGTGTGGAAGACCGGTACACGTGTTCAGTTACTTTTCAGTGTGTCCTCCGTTAGCTTTCAGTTGTCGCCCTCACGTGTTTTGTTTGCTCTTTACAAGTTTGTAATAAATGTGCGACGTTGCACGGACAGTATTTTTCCTCCGTCCTTTTTTCCTTCACTTTCCCCGG
Source organism: Cololabis saira (assembly GCF_033807715.1). NCBI lineage: Eukaryota > Metazoa > Chordata > Actinopteri > Beloniformes > Belonidae > Cololabis > Cololabis saira. Next base: position 41,552,139 of record NC_084590.1, read on the forward strand.
ACTCCTAGACAACGCCGGTTAACAGCAACGAGCCAGAAACTGTATTTAAATACCAGCTCTCCCAACTACGGTTCGGAGATAGGACTGGAAATTAAGAAAGGTAACAGTAGTCTTCCGAAAGTGAGCTCTTTCTTTGGTCCAGCATCTGCACCGACTACAGCAGCGGCTGCCGCCCACTCCAATAACACCAACGCAGTAAACGCATCCATGCGTCACGCATGGATGCGTTCTTTCAGCTTATAATGCGTCACGGACGCAGGACACATAGCTGGCAAATATAGTAATAAATAGGGCCCCATATTTAATATTGAAACGGGCCCCCTGATGCCAAAGGCCGCCACTGCCTGGGGGGGAGGTCAAGCCAGAAACTTGGCAGGTGGTTTTCTCAACAGGGAAAGGAGCAATGACCGTCACCAGGACTGGGACTAAATTAAATGGAACCACAAAAGATGCAGGGGCTTGGTCTGCACTGGATCCCAGGGGCCAACAAAGACACAGGTGGGAAGAATCAAGACAGAGAATTCAAAAAAAAGGGGGGAGAAAGCAAGGCAGGCTGGTGAGACAGGGAGATAGGGGTGATGCTGATCTGAAGGAGACAGGAGGTACTGCTCCAGGGATCTAAACCAGAACCGATGGGAGGGACGCTGGCATCCTGGAAGAAACCAAGAAGAACCAGCCAGCTGGGGAACGTCACCTGGCTTGTCAAAGAGGAAAGTAACAAGGACAAAGACGTCAAAGGACTGGATTGGTGACTGGGACTGGAACAGAGAAGGTACAGGGGTCGCGTTTGGGGCTGAGATAAAGACTGGGGCAGCAACATGAATGTGAGAGACACCGCCGGTCGCCTCGGCTGTGAATAGGGTTGCCACCTTTCAGAAATAGAAATAAGGGACGCCCTGATTTCAGCAGAGCCAAAAAAAAAGCCCCAACACTTCTAAACTGAATAAAAATGTGTTTATTTTATATGAAAAAACTAAATGCTTTGATTTAAAGTTTAAAGTGCTTTATTAGCATTGAACTTGCATAACTGTACAGACATACAACCATATAGCAACTGAAATATCCTCCTATGCTATGTATGTCCACATCAGCCAAGATGTATAATATAGCCTACAGGTGAAGAATATGGTGTAAAAGTTAATTTATTTCAATAATTCAACTAGAATATGGTGTAAAAGTTAATTTATTTCAATAATTCAACTAGAATATGGTGTAAAAGTTAATTTATTTCAATAATTTAACTAGAATATGGTGTAAAGGTTCATTTATTTCAATAATTCAACTAGAATATGGTGTAAAAGTTAATGAAAATACGGTACAAATCGTGTCCCGTATTAGTTCAATACGGGACGCAACATTTTTTTCTCAAATAAAGGACAATTCCGTATTTTACGGGACGGGTGGCAACCCTAGCTGTGAACTTTCATCCTGCTAGCAGAGCTGTTCAGCGCTACTGCAGTAGCCACAGGTTACATCCAAAAACTGGATTTTTTTTCATGATGAGCGTAGTTTTTCATAACAATTGCAGGTAAATCGACAGTTTATGTTTGCATTTAAATCAGCAATATATCTCTAGCTCTTACCTGCTGAACATTTTAATGATGAAAACTGAACATTTCACGTCAAAAACATATTGTAAATAGCAAATAAAGGTGTTACGTGATGTACAGTAGGACCACTTGAATTACCTCCTAAACCTGCACTGCACTTGGAGTAAAGGGTGCGTATGACATATGGTAAATATGCAAAGTCCTACTGTGGCCGTAATGAAAACAAGGCTCCCTCTGTTCAGTGGATCGCTCTCGGCAACATTGCCTCATCAAACTGCAACTTACAGCTAATGGTTTTTAATAACTGGCTCTCAAAACATCTGAGGCTTGTTGCTCACGAGGACCTCTTTCATTTTGTTGTTGTTGTTGCTGCTCACCAAAGTTCCAGGTTTGTCTTGCTTAATAGTCCTGCAGCCCTGATTATTTAAATTAGACAGTTTTCTTAAGATGTCTCACTCTCTAGTGCAAATTCACATGGAAGCTCAGCAGAATTTACAGTAATCTGTCCACTTAAACCACCAATTTACATCTGGATCCCTGGTTGAAGAGAAAGCACATTGGAATGACTTTCATCTGTTTTCCACAGCTTCCCCTTGAGAAGCTGCAATTAGATGGGGGTCATGACATCTTCTTGCATCTCTATTGTGACTGACGTAATCGCTCATGAACATGAAATGATGATGTCGTGTGGTGCACAAAGGCGGCGGTGCTGGGAGCAACACAGCTCCCTCATCTCCTCCTCTGAATCCTCTCTGTAGGGTTTAATTTTGCCAAATGGTGCCAAACATTTTCTCCTTCCTGTTGGCAAGAACAATGTGGAATCCTTGCCATGAAAGGAAAGCATATTTCACACCCATGCACACCTACACATTAAGTGGCACAGATTAGAGACAAGAGGCTTAGGGCGTGAAAAGCACAAATAAGATCTTGGAGCGTTCCCATACCGAGGCATGCTCATATATCTCCCCTTCCTTTATTGCCAGCCTCATATCTTTTCCTGCTGAGCTTTGTACTGGCTGAAAGAAAAAAATGCACAAACACTGAAGGAAGCTCACAAAAGGGAAAAAAAAAAGAAAAGCATAGGGCTACGGCGCGGGTAACGAAGGAGAGCGCTGCCGTTTTAACATGTTGATGCGAGCCGCCGTGTTTACTGGAGGAAAGTAGGACACTTTGTAAAAGTGGATGGGTGTTCCCTCTCACCTCTTTCAATATCAGACCTCCAATCTGTTATTAAATTAATCATTTCAATAAATCCAGTCTTATCAAGTTTAGGGGCAGCATTTTTATAAAGGTATGTTCCTTGCAGAGGCCTCACATCTTCTATTTGTAATTGAATAACTTTTAATTGGTGCTCCTGCTAGCCAATTTTCAAGATAACGGGGTAATTACCAGGTCTAAGGGCGCTGAATTCAACGACTGTGTCCTTGCAGAGAAGGGGCTTTCTAAATTGTGTTAACAACAACAAAAGTGAAGTAAATAAATCCTACTGGTTAGGTCTTCATACGCTCCGAGCCTCGTTCTCACCGGTCGCAACACGCGTTTCGGATTCCACGGTCTTGGTTGATAACTAATATTCCCAGACTTCCTGCGTCTATGTAGGTCAGTAGGTGTTGTGTAACACGTTGCTGAGGGAGTGGAACATGCTGCGTTCAAAGCCGCATCTTCTGAAGGAAGCTGCTTTTCATCATTGAGTCAACGTCCAGAATCATAAGCCGGTGGTCTGAGAGGCTGCACGCCGCTGAGTCCTCGAGAGCAGACATTAATGCACATAAGAGGGAGCACATATTCTCTGAGCTTATAGTAGACTTGCTGTTTTTAGGTTCTTTACCAGTCAGAGGTACTTGCAAAAGCATACATTCTGAATCTGAGAGTCTGCTAACGCTTGCTCACAATGATTTCACTGCAGCTCTATATCACATTTTCTTTGAATTCATCTTTAAAAGAAACATAAAATACGGTGTGAATTGTGGAGGCGCACATCCTCCATGACAGACTGAATGCACCTGAACATTTCCGAGCTTTACAGCACAATCCGGTGCTACGGCACCAGTTCTTGACTCAGAAATTGCAAAAAACAACTTAAGTGGCAACATTACAGACACCATGTCTGGGATTCCTCGAAATGTCTGTCTTCACTGTTGCTCTCAAGCACCTTCTGAAGTCTAACTGTGATTTGAGAAACTCAGAAGGGCCAAGGTCAACAACAAAAAAATGCTCTCGCCGTCCTGCAAAAGGCTTTTTTCTTTTTTTTTCATTTGAGACCGTCAGAATACCTCTTCTGATTTAACACTTGGCTTGCTGCTGGATTTTCATGGAGTATCGAAGGAACATCAGGATCTCTCCAAAGACACAAGATGAGTTAAGTTTTGAAACACTGAGAAAGAGCCTTAAAGGAGCATGAGGCAGGATGGAGGCAGGATTTATGAAAAAAATTAGTATACGTTTTAAGTTTTCTAGTAATAATGTCAGATGAAGCGTTCCAAACCCAAAAGAATGAGTCCTCTAGCGTATCTCTCCGTTGCCTTGAACAGGCTGTGTGCTGCAATTCGGACTCCGAATTTCCCGCGCTGGGCGGCGGATGTGACGTCACATGACGCTGCATGCATGTTCTCCCCGTTCTCCCGTGCCGGCCGTCGTGGTGAAGGGTGGCGCTAGAGAGTCTCATTTCTTAAAAGGAGCCTCATGCTCCTTTAATAGCAATAATCAAACACAGTTTTCAAACAAACGCCCTGGAGCACCCCACCGTAGGACGTGCAGGGGAAGTCTGACAGTGCCTGATGGGACACTAAACTTAACGAGAAATGTCCTACTTTTGTGTCTGCATCAGCTGATGTGGCTCCACGATGTCCTGAGACTTAGAGAAACCACTCTGATGTTCCTGCAAGCAGCCTGACACGCCTGATCTGCCCCTCAGCAGCCACCGAAGCCCCGACCGCTGCACCATCCTTTCACCAACAGCACCGGAGGAGTCTGTTACTCAGCATTTATATGAGCTGCTAGAAGCAACTAGAGAGCTTTGGGTGCAAAAGAGATGCACTAAAAGTCAACTTGGCTGTTAATATTAGTGAGCAGAATTTGGGAAAAAAAAAACAACTTGGCGAAACAGAAAATTAAGAAAAAGTGCAGAAGCACTGGGCGGACGTATCAGCATCTGCAAGCTAGGGTGTCCAGGGCTCTTGGAACCACCATCTCTGTTCCTAAAAACCCTCAGAGGAGCTTCCCTCCCATATCTGTCAAGAAGATCTGGCCGAGCTCAGATATTTGAAGATGTCAGCGCCCACTGGTCCCACAAGTGGCTTCAACTCGCAGGCGAGTATTGGAATTAAAATAAAAACGGTAAATCTAAGCCCATTTTCAACCGTGGATGTAAGAAGGAGGCGGTGACTGCAGAAGCTGATCAGTTTCAGAGCATAAACCTTCCTTTTGTTATAAGTTCAGGTGGATAAACAAGACGTGTGCTTCCCTCTCTTTGTTTAATCACACAGCAGACTTGGCCTGACATCGCTTCAGTTGTTAATTAGAGACTCAAAGTCGACACGGTTTACACTTTGATGGTATGCTCCGATAACAAAAAGACACGTGATGACAGTGAACAGAGCTGACAAGACAAAACAGCACAGCGCTGAACTCGTCTGAAAATGGCGAAAATAATGTTATTTATCATCCCATCATAAGTTGTAGAAGTGATCTCAGCAGCTTTCTGTGAATCCATCAAAAAACTGCAGTTTTCAAGTTGATATGCATCATTTTTTTCTTTTAAAGGGCCTCACTCAATGTTCTCAGAATGCCTCTGGGAGGAAGCGACAAACACAACAACGCTTTTATAAAATTCAGAGGGAAGACATGTGGCTGAATGTGTGTATAGTTCAATGACCGGTTGTATTGAGCGCTTGAGCTGATTCCTGTGACCTCAAGCTCCTCTGAACACACGCAGGGATGCAGGAGGATGTTCTTCACCTCCATTAAGATCCGTCTTGATCGATTTAAAATGGCCGAAACCTGTTTTATGCATGTGTGATGGCGATTGGTTTCTCTTTATTTCTGTCAATAATGAGCAGTAACAGGTTAAGTACTGGCTGTCTGCTGGATGTTTTTCAGGGTTTTAATTGTTTCCCCTCCAGGTTTCAGTAGGGGTGATGCTCCCCTTCGGTACGAGGTCACGGATGCCGGCTCTCTGCACTGCTCGCCATATCTCTGCTCGCTAATGTGCACGTCATTTGTAGGTTGAGTTTTAATTGGTGATCCTTATATTATTGTACATTTACATTGTATTTGTGTGTGTGTGTGTGTGTGTGTGTGTGTGTGTGTACGGACATAAAAACAGAGACAGAGAGAGAAAGAACAAAGGAGACAGCTACAGAGATGGAGACATGGAGAGAGAGAGACATACATAGATAGTGACAGAAAGTAATAGCTACACAGACATGGAGAGAAACATTACATACACACACATATATATATATATATATATATATATATATATATATATATATATATATATATATATATATATATATATATATATATATATATATATATATATATATGTCATCCCATATTTCCCTTCGTCCAACGATAGATTAATAAGAACAGTTTCTTAATATTTGGGTTGAAAAAGTCCTCAGGTGACCTTGTTGAGACGACACTTCTTCCTAAAGGAAACTACAATGTACAACCGTCATTACGTCACCAAAACAAGAAGAGATTGAAGAAGGCCAGGGGTTAGAACAGAGTCTTGTTTTCACTACTCACATTCTGATGCTTGTTGAAAAGGCTGTCAGGTCCGTTTTTAGGTCATGTCTCCTCCCTTTATCGTTGCTTTCTGATGCAAAGCTAACTGCTACTCTCTTGTCCTCCTGCTGCAGTAACTGACCGAGCGACTCCGGCAGCAGAGAGGGCAAAAGTGCTCCTGTTTCTTCCTGTTCTCATCAAAATGCAACAGGGACACATACTTTGGGACATTTTTAACCCAAACTTGTGTTTTTTTGATATCATAAGACCCCAACCATGATTTTAACCGAGGAATAATTGTGTCCAGCACTCTTTTTATTTCAATACTGCTCTCTTGTGCTTTCCTGCTGCATCTTCATTTGAGCATATTTTCGCCTCCATCGGCAGATAGTTTTGTCAAATCAAAGTACACCATTAAGAGACGGCTGCTAATCAAATGAGGGCAGGGTTTTGTAAAACACGGTGAAAACAATGCAAAATAATGTCACCATTACTATCTGCCAGCTAACTTTGGCAATATTTATCAACAGACTGTTACAGAAAATTAGCGCGGATTAGATAACGCTTCATGCAAACATCTGTCCGGGGAATTCTCTACTCTTATTTATATTTTATATATAAGGCTCTTATTTTTCCTCCACTGGTCTGAGTTTGAGTTTGGATTCTATGTATTTTTCTCAAAATTTTCTTTTCTGTTTCTTTTACCTGCCCTTCTTAAAAAATGTTTATTATAACCAGTTTTTGGGTCAGACACGGCTCTCTCGCTCCAGCTCCGTCTTCTTGAGGGGACCTCCAGCAGCATTGGGTGGAGATAATGGATGGAAGGTCTGTGATGTCACAGAACCGTGCTGACCTGAATGACTCTGAGGAAATGTTCAGACCTCGAAGGCTTTCGAGAACACGACAGGGGGGGTGTATATATCACAGCTTTTGAGTAACTTCTTCAAAACATCCAAATAAAGAACATGTCCCACCCCCCCATATTATGTCCCCTTTAAGATCAGGCTAAAGAAAAGCTTTTAAGTGTGGTTTAGATCAATTAAGCAGTAAGTTTTTATTCCACATGTCATGGACCGTAATGAGTCTGCTAACCCCTCGCCCACAGAAGCAGCTCGGCTAAAGGGTATGAACTACGCAGCAAGAAATATCCACTGCTGCTTGGGGAATATCTTCACACCGCCTGGGCAGAGACTACAGCAAGATACTCTTATAAACTTGCTGCCAGGACCAAGTTTGCTGAGCTGTGATCAAAGTCGAGGGCTGCTGCTCGCCTAGTTTCTTTCAGGACTGGCATATTATCTGTCGATGAGACCTACCTGCACAAAAGACGTGTTGCAAACATCTTTGCTATTGGATGAAATGGTAATCAATAAGCTATTTAGAAGTCTCAGCGCCTAAGGGTTCATTCTACATCATCGGTCGTGGTTTTGATGGCATATAGTCAGAAGTCATGACTGGAATTAATTAGTCTTTGAATTATAATTTGAGGAATAGATTATTCATGTGATATTTAAAACGAGGCCACGCGGCAACTGCCAGCCTGCAGACCCCCAAGTGAAGAAACTGGCAGCTGTGTCTGATATATTTATTTCAGTGACATCATTTAGCGTTTAATTGCATTTTTTATAGGATTGCAAAAAAAATGGTAACTCAAACTGCATTTGAGGAGTTTGCACTTATATTTTTGCGTCCGTGTGAATAACGGTTCAAGGACTTGAAGTGTATGAAAGAGTCGTCCCTGATGTGTGAAAATGTGAAAATGCTTAATTAGCGTAGACCCAAATCTAAAGATCATGAGTATCATCTTGTATGCAACTGGAGAGATGAATAATAATAAATCAATGAGGCTCAAAGGACTGACCAGAGCCACGGCTTCAGAAAGGGGACCTTCAAAGGCTTTGTGGTGCAGTAAATCACTCCACTCAGCATCACTGATGATCAAAGCCTGCAGCTGCAGGTTGCTCTCTCTCCTCTTCTCTCACCCACTCCCTGATCTAAAAGCACCACTGGACTGTATTAATCTGTCCAACACAGCGCTTGTTTTTAGAACATAATCACAGAGCACACAGTGTACTACTTAAACCATCTTAATGATTACCCCTGTGATTTACGCAACTTGACACGAGGCCGTAGCCTATATATTTGCTCGGCAGGCAATCATCGCCTCCTTTCTGCTTGGCCTCCCAAAACACATTTCTCCAGTCCAGGTATCTCAACATGAAAACAACATTTTAAGAACATTTTTAAGAAAGAAATAGAGAGGGGGTGGGGTAGTATTCTCCTTAAAGTTTGGGGTAAAACACCTTATTTGCAACAACGAGGTTGTGATTTAAGAGCGGTAATCTAAGCTTAACCTTGTCTTTGACAAATCCATCCATCCACCCATCCAGCTGCTATACCTGCCTTCACATTATTCTGGGTCACATCTGCTGCAACCCTGTCCCAGTGGTGGTGTATATACCCTGGACTGATCCCCAGTCCATCACACACATCTCTGATAAATAGTTTGTAGACTGGTTTGAATACTGTCCCTCCATTCATGACATTTTCTTATCTGACATACATGTTGCACCTTTGCCGCAGATCTAGAAGTCGAAGAAGGAAGTCGAAGCAATAATTAACCTAAAGAATCCTTCAGATTAAGTCACGTTTCTCTTGCTCAAGACTTTTGGCTTCCATCGTCCCCGGTGTTACGCGATGTGGGGGCAATAACCTCACCTTGAACCAAGGCAACATCCAGACGTGTTGTACAGCTTCATCCAGGTAGCAGCTGCCCACAGAAAAGACTTCCATCGGCGGGGTAGGTTTACGGAGCCTAATTGTTGACAGTTGCCTCCATTATTTAAAAACAGCTCTACATCTAGAATCCTCTGATTTTCAAGGTGATCTTCGGGGTTGAAACGATTACCTGCCATGTAGTAAGTACTAACATAATGTGTGCACCTAATGTGGTAGCCTGTGACTCTATGGCTGTGTCCCAATTCAGGGGCTGCGTCCTTCTGAGGACGCGGTCTTCGTAGGCCACGCCTTCGAAGACCGCGAAGGCCGTACCGAAGGCTGGACGGACGCTAGTGAAATGAGACGGTCTAGCCTGTGGGGGATTTCCTGGTTGCGTCACCAGCTGTTCCCGCCCTTGACCTACGTCACTAAACAAAGTAGAAAGAAAGAAAGATAGACAGACAGCAAGATAGACAGAAAGAAAGAAAGAAAAAGAAAGAAAGAAAGAAAGAAAGAAAGAAAACACGATAGAAAAGAAAGAATTAACCAAAAAAAGAAATGGAGCCAGAAGTTTTGTTTTTGTTTTTTTTGTTTTTCATTTTGTTGGAGGAGGAAGTAATATATTTTTCTGAAAAAATTTGAATCTGAAAATATCTTTCTGGAAATAAATATTTTTCTGACTGTGCGCAATGAATCTTGGGATATGGTGGGCAGTGGAGGATACAACCGATGGATCCTTCAAACAGCGGGAAAAGAAGGCTGCATTTGTGGGCTGCATTTGAAGGAGCCTTCGAAATGGGACAGCCTTCGGCACGCCGCTATGACGTAATCGGCCTTCAAATCCAGCCTTCGAAGGACGCAGCCCCTGAATTGGGACACAGCTAACGTCTTCTTTTGTCTTCATCTTTTATTTTACCACACTGAAAGTGAAAGTGGCTCACTGCTGCCACCATGTGGTACGGAGGGGTCAGTCAGTAAATCCTACCAGGTCCATCACTGTAAATGGACATACAAAGACTGAAGGGACTGAGGAGGAGGTCAGCCTTGTTACAATTCTTAACTCCAAAGTTTAATCCCAGACAGTGATTGGATGAACAATATTTCTATCACCATGTATCAAAACTAAACCCCTTTTTCATATCAGTATCTTTCCCACCATTAAACTCCTTCATTGGTCTCCTCGTTCTGGGATGTTTGCAACTGTGAATAGCAATTCAACAGATGACACTTCTGTGCTGCTCTGACTGACAAGAATGTTACTCCTCTGATTCTGTGACATTGATGTCGCTATTTGAACGTGTGATGCATCAGTTGTATGTATGAATGTGCAGCCATGAGCAATGCCTGCATAACAAGACATCTTATTTACAGTGTTTCTTTTGGGATTTTTTGCAATCTCTGTGTGAAAAAGTCTTATTTTATTCATCTTTTTTAGTTTAAGAGATACATCTCTGCTTTAGGAGGACTGTTGCTCAGATTAAACCCCGTGCATTGAGTTATTGGACGCTGTCAGCTCTGTGCTTTTGTGGATTGACTTTAAACACATAGCTCGGAGGCTGGCATGATGACTCCTCTACCATTTGTGATTTTTGCAAATCTACGAAGAATCCAGCTGGCACAGATGTTGAAAAAGAGAGACGAATTTGCCCCATTTTTGTCACAGATAAGTCAACATTGTAAAGTTAATTGCAAATTTCTGCTCTTTGCTTTATCTGCAGCCCTTTCAAGAGCAAAGTTTTAATTATTGTCAACAGCTTCGGCAGAGGAAGCATAAACAGCAACAAGTAGGTCTGCTCGCTGTGGTCTCAAGACATATTTGTGACAAAACAAGCACTGAATAACTGTTCACCACATCAAACTTCTGCAGAACCGGCTCGCATTTACATTTCCTTTTTCATTTTTCAAAGTTTTCCAATTAGATTAGTGAAATCTTAAGCGAAATACGTCTTTGAGCCAACACGGCTGGTACAGTAGCTGACACAGAAGCAAAGAGGGGAAAAAAATAAAAAATGGAAATGCTGACTTTATTTTTTATCATGTTATTCTCTTTGGGATCCAATTTAAGTTCTGTCAAGCAGCAGATGAGATGAAACTGATGTTCATTTTAAAGACCGGTGATAAGGCTACAGATCAATCAAAAAGAAGTGCTTCAGGGTTTTTTTTCTGCTCCTCATTTATGCAGCCGTGGCCTCTCAGGGCAGCGGAAGACAAATTAGTCTCCCACTCAGAACCATCACTGCTGTTTTTCCCACTGATATGAAGCTATGGGCGTCTTCTTTGCCCTTTACCATCACACTTTACCAACTATGAGTCATAGCAACATCATGACTAAACCTCTCAGATGCTGATTGTAAACATGTGCCGTATGCAGAAAAAGCACACTTGGTGCTTGATTATAAATCCAAGGATATAGATTTTTTGGGGGGCTAACAAGCTTTCCCGCGTAAATAATGCAAGCGCCAAAGCAACCCAGAGGTCCGAGCAGGTTGCTGATGTGATTTAACTGTCCATCCCGGCGTTAACTGACGAATCACCAGACTGGAATAAAACGCATTGATAAAAATGTGCATATAGAAGGAGACCAGGTGTACGCGGCATAAAAAGATGTTAACGCGAGTCAATTAAGTGTGCCTCCCACCTGTGATGGGAGCAGATTCATTTCTATTTAACAACAGAGGAAATGAAAGCTCATCGGGCGATATTGTTGTGAAGGGCCGACAGATGGGACGTGTTTCTGAAATAGTAACAGCGGAGGGGGAAATAAATCTATCACGCCGTGATAGTTTAACTGGACATTGTAAAGTGGCGCGTCGCTCTGCTGAGACGATAATAAACCCGTTAGATTACTTTGAACTTTCATATTTGAAAACAGATCCGTTAAAAGTGTTTTATTTTAATTAAAAGTTGAGCAGGACTTCTTTAGTTAAACCGGGAAGTAAATATTCCTGCTTTTGAGGTAGAATTTGATAGTTTTCTTTTATTGTTAAGCTCCATTTATTATATTTGGATATACGTATATGCTGTTTGTTTGTGCGGTTTCATGCACGCTTGACCTTTGATGCATCTCGTTTCATGACCCTGAGCTGTGTTCATATTTGCTGTTGGTTTCTGTTGGTATTATCACCGTTTCTAATAAAGTACAACGGGCTTCTTCAGCTATTTTAAACTTCAAAAAGAATAAAGAGGTCATGTTTTAATACACAGAGAAAAACATTTCTAAAAAACGCCCCCAGAAGTTTCTTGATCCATAGTGTCATGATTTAAAATAGAAAAGGGAAGGAAGCTGATGTGAAAACAACTAAGCCAACATTAAAACTAATCATTTACAGTTTCTGGTTCAGATACAACAGGTTTGGCACTTTTTATGTGCGATAGATTGATTACACGAATACGTAGTTGTCAGATTTTTTTAAAAAAAGGAGAAGAAGCAATAAACAAATACGATCTATGAACTGCTTAATAGCGTTTAGCACAAAGGCATCTACAGTACAGGAACCTAAAATAAAGATATTATTATGGTAAGAAATTATAATGAGAACGTTTTTTTGCTGTTTTTTTTTTTTTAACATGAGATGCACAATTAATTAACATCCTGAGGCATTCATAAATTCATACATAAATACAACACATGACATATTAAGACAGCGCATAAATTCTATAACTAAAACCAAGCCAAACTGAAGAAGCAGTGTGTGAAGCATCAGGTACCCGCTTCCTGTTGCCATAGAAACGAATAACGTGAAAGCAGCCAGGTTCTCCTAAATGAACTTGATGAACTCTGTCTGATCAGCAGGTGTCAGTGGTTTTATAAAGCCACAGGTTCTCATAGCGTGCTGATGTTGAACATTCAGGTGTGTATTAACACAGTTCTACAGAGGAAAGACGTCAGCACTGATATTAGAGAAGAGGTTGTTGCTGCCCATCAATCTAGGGAAGAGCGATAACTGTTTTTAATGATTTACAGTCCATCATATTAAAGCGAAAGATCACAAGTACGTAGAAAAACAAGACAGTTGACACATTTCTAAATTTCTACATAACGTTTTGAAATGTACAATTTACGTAGGCTATTCATTTTAAGCTGTGAAAACCGGTCGTTTGCTGTTTCCACAGTTCGATTTTTAAGTTTTTTTTATCCTTTTTAATAGGTTAGGTCAAAATATAAAAAATAACTAACTTACAAACTGAGGTAGTACTGCAATAAATGAGACTGAAAAAGTGAAGGTTAACAGTTTTTAAGTTGAAAAAGAGGTCGAATCAAGAGTAGTGAAAAATGTTTATGATTATACGATGATTATACTTGAGAGGCAGGGGTTACACCCTGGACAGGTCACCAGTCCATCGCAGGGCCACATATAAACACACAACCATGCACACTCACACTTAAGGCGGGAATATACTCTACGCAGGTGGCTGCGTATCCTGCGTACCCTGCGAACGTGTCTGTTCATGCTCCACTGCGTACCTCGCGTACCACCCGAGTAGAGCCTGTCATACCGATGGTGACCGATAGGGGGCAGTAAGCAGAGCAACAGTTGGAAAAGCTACTTATATTAAGTAGCAGAAGTAGTAGCAGCAGCAGCGGTAGCAGATTAGAAAAACGAACACTTTTACAGGACAATAGTGGATGATGTAGGAGATTATAACATCGTGTGAATGTGTGTGAATGTGTATGAATGTTTGGTGGTGGTCATAGGGGCCGTTTGGAGCGATATGGCAGCCACGCTCCCGTCAGTCTGCAGGGCACCTGTGGCTACAAACGGAGCTACCGGGAGGATGTGTGTGAATGAATAATGATCTCTGTAAAGCTCTGGGTGCCTTGAAGGAGCTATATAAAACCACAGCATTATTATTATTATTATTACTCTTTATTAATTTGTATTACTTATTTATACTACTGTTTTACCCCCTTCCCTGTATGTGTACTGCTGCTACGTGAGTTTCCCCGTTGAGTAATAAAGGACTATTTTATCTTATCTTATTATTATTGCTTATTATCAAAAGTGGATAGTCTTTCCAGACTAATTTATCCAGCATTCTCCTTACCCATCTCAACAAGAATGACCAAACAATAAATCCAGTTAATTTTAGGTTCATATGGAGAAGTAGATGTCAATATATAAGAAAGATTAACATGGTAAAAAAATGTATTGTTCCTAATATGATTCCAAGTCATTCATTCATTCATTTGCAAGTCATTCAATAGTATTTTTATTGAAAAACAGAGTATTTAAAATAAAATAAGTCCCGTCAATTGACTCCTGGCTCCCGGCACCGCTTCCTCCCGGCTCCGGGAGGCACCGAGGCTCGGCCGCCGGGGCTCCGCCGGGGGTCGGCCGGGGGTCCGCCGGGGGTCGGCCGACCCCCGGTAACCGAGGCTCGGCGGCCGGGGCTCGGTAACCGAGGCTCGGCGGCCGGGGCTCGGCATCCGCGGTACTCCCGGGGACTCTAGTCCCGCAGCACCAGTGAGTATTTTGACCGGAGAGATTATAAAATACCGGACTTCGGCATATTTTACCGGACAACGGAAACCCTGGGGGGAAGTTAAATATTGCATAAATATATGCACGGGGAACTTTCTCCAGGGGAGAGCAGCAGTGCCAGCCGGGATCAGACCGGGAACAGCGATACTAGCGGCCAGAGCGAGAACTGCAGGTCGCGTACGCGTTCAGTGTCTTTTTGAGAACGTGCACGTCGACGCGTCAAATGTACGCAGGATACGCAGGATACGCAGGATACGCGTGACGTGACGTCACACGTATCCTGCGTCGCGCGTACGCGTTCTGAACGGCAAGTATATACAGCCCTTTACACCTACGGGCAATTTAGAATCACCAATTAACCTAATATGCATGTTTTTGGACTGTGGGAGGAAGCTGGAGTACATACAATAAATGTTGTATCAATATATTACAACGTTTTAGTCCAAAAATAATCTCAAATAGATTTATCCCTGGAAGCACAGGCCTGTGATTTTATTGTACTAAAGCTTGAATGTAGCACTACAGTCGGTCCACACTCACAGACAGTAATCAACATTAACTATTTTCATTCAGCATCTGTGCAGCTTCACTTCTCTACAACTTCACTCCGGTCATTCTCGTGATTGCATCTTTCTAAACAGAAGCAGTAATTTACTTTTTTTTTCTTTCTCCTGCCTGCCTGTATTTTTAATAATACTGCAATACACACCACAAGAGAAAGTAATCCCATTTCTGTTTTTTTTTTTTTTATATCGTGCAGCCGAAGTTTTCATAGTGTGATGTTATCTCATTGACAAAACGATTCACTGAAAAATCTAAACTAAATCTTCAGATTAATGCAAAAATGAAAGGCTTTAAACGTTGCAAAACCTTATATGAGAGGTTTCGATTGCATCTTACAAATATCAGATTTGTTTTGTGATTGAACCAAGGCAGCTCCTCCGAGCAGCGTTTTGCAAACAAACAGGAATATTTTAGTGTTTTGGTGCCTTTACAAACATGCTGGAGGCGAGTCCACTTTAATGTCATTTCCAAAGCTAATATTACTCTTTTAATGGCTCGCGTTTATTACATCCTGCATAAAACCATATTGTGTTCTACAAAAAAAAAAACAGTAGCGTGTTTGAGAATTGCTTTAAAGGGGACTTATTATGGCATGTAATACCTATTTTAAACAGGCCTTGAATGTCTTATAAAACAAGCCTTTGATTGTTTTTGCTAAATAAATTAGAAATTCAGCCTCTAAATCATGTCTTTATCTTCCCCGTTTCTAACCTCCTTCTCTATTTGGGATTCTGAGTGGGCGGGGAGGCTATGATAATGAGGCTCTGTGCTGATTGGCTGCCTGACGCGATGATGCGAATGACACGATTCAGCGCTACGAAAAAATGGCGGAAGCTCCAGCCGGCGGAGTTACCGTGTCCTAACACCGTGTCCTAACTGCATGCGATGCGAGCGAGCGTCAGCGACAAAATCAATTCCATTGGTTTATTTTCTATTGGACTGTCCTAACTGGCCGCAGCGACGCAGCAACGCAGCGACGCAGCGCTGCACGCCGCGCCGTTTTGAGCTGAACATTTGTCGGACGCCCTGCTTCCATGGATGAGGAACGGCTGATCCAGTTAGTTGAAATGAGAAGTTATCTCTATGATTCCTCCTCATTTCACTACAAAAACCTCAATAAATTGGCAGCTGCTGGAGGGAGATGGACAGAGAGCGTCCGATGTCACGCAGTGCTACACGATAGTCGGACGCTCGCATGCAGTTACACAGTTTTATAGTTGTGGGCGTGGTTTGCATTTTGGTTACGTAACGAAACGGAGCAGAATCTGAACGGATCGTAGAAGTCACATCAGACTGGATGGCTCATCCGGGCGGCTGTACAGACACTGCAGAATTTGGTTGCTTTCCTCCTTCTCTGAGTTGGCAGGCTGAGGGGAGACCACTTATGTTAAAGCAAGAAAAAACCTGTTTTTCATAATAGGTCCCCTTTAAATGTGAAATGTAAATGTGTATTCATACTGATAAATAACCAAGTGACTCAGCTCAAGTCTTAATGAAGGCATTGTGTGAAAGTCACAGAACAAGCGCAATGAGATGTAAAACAAATTAAACTCAGAAGCCTACCAGTTCCACAAAATGAGGCAATGAAAGGAGGAGAAAAGGTGGCGAGGAGTCACGGAGTCGATGTGTTCAGTCGCACGACTATCAGAGACCAAAAATAATGCTGTCACATTCTGTGTCAGATTTGTTCTGAAAATCATTAGAAATGATTTGCTTTCCTTTGCATAATGAGCCGTAGCCCTCGCCTGCAGCGATCTAAAGAAGCAGTGGTGTGCTGGCTTTCACACCCCTTCCTGCTGTGAACAAACCACCGCAATTAGAGAAGGCAAGATGCATAATGTACAAAAGTCATTTATGACGGGTTATATTTAGAGCGCCGAGCCTTCCAGTGCAGAGATAAAGGTTAGGATTTTCTCCTGTGTTTCCTCACGAAAGAAACAATTACGTTTTGTTCTCGCTAATGTGGAAAAATTGAATTCACTTGTGAGCTTGTTGAGGGGAGAGTAATATGCTTTTGCCGGAATTCAAAGATAATTATGAGATATATAAAAAAAACAACTTTTTTACTCATGTTAAGTTTCGTTGCTGTCTGAGAACGAGGGCTTAAAGAGCCTTTTAAAAGCACCAATGAGGAACTTTTTCACCCTAAAATGATAGTTTCAAAGTGCTTCACCACTTGGTTCATATTAGGTATAAAGCATTGTATAATATGTTGTGCTGAGATTTTCACACTTACAGTTCACATTAAAACAAAAATTGCAAGTGAATCTCCAAATGTATTTTGGGTAAAATCGTTCGTCAACAGTCTATCAACGTTGTTGAGGAATTTATCAAACCAGTTCAGAAGTCCGCTTTGTGGGGTGAGAGATTTAATTCAACCTACACAGACGCAGTGTCTTGGTCGGTGGGCTGACCTCGAGTGATGTTGTAACCAGGTTTTTATACAAGAAGTTTAACAGGAATACACAAATCAGGCGAGAGACAAAAGCAATTCACAGTCGGGTGTGATATGTGGCCAAATGTCATTATCAGACATTTGGCATGACTGTCACAGACTTCCAAATCACCCCATAGGGTGCTCCCGCGATTCAAGTCAGTTTGAACCAACTTCCAGGTGTCGGGATCTGCACGGGGGGTAGGAATCTGGAGCTACCTCAAAAGTCTTCAGTCCAGTTCAAAGCCCTGCAGGAGGTAGGACTGGGGCAACCTGCCCCTGCAGGGGGGCCAAGCTGTCACAATGCTTCATCAACGTCAAACGTCATCATCGATCACATGGCCCACTGCGAAGGGCCCGGGTCATATGCCCCGCCCTCCGGCCCGGATATCTGATATCTGATGGATGGATGGATGGATGGATGGATGAATGGATGGATGATGGATGGATGGATGGATGGATGGATGGATGGATGGATGGATGGATGGATGGATGGATGGATGGATGGATGGTGGATGGATGCCGCAAGCAAAACAAGTGTGAATCACATCAACACCTCTCTGTGACTGTAAGAAGCGAGCCGCCTCGCTATTCTCTGTAACAAGGAAGGATTGCCAAAGAAATCAAAGTAGACCAGGTCCGAGGAAGATGCTGAACTCGTTGCTGCAACGTCTTATTATCAGTACCTGGCTTGTTTAGTGTGACCACTGTACTGTAGTTTATTGTTTTAATGCGCCAATAACGATAGGACACTCTTTTATTTAGACACGTCGTGAACACGTTACATTGCACTCAGAGTAAGGTCTGACTGTGATGTGTGCTGCTTTGCTCTCATTTGCTGTAGCTCAAAATAGGGATTTCCATAATTCCTGCTTAACATCCCTTGTCAACGGCTCATTGAGGCAGAAGAAAGCATCCTGGAGGAGTCTTTGGTTTGGTCAGACATAATGATCAGGTTCTGATTCCAGACCACCCATCGATTTGCCACCAACCTGATGGCAAGTGCTTTGAAAGACTGGGCCTAAAATAATGTTGCCCTTGATCACTCGAATTTCTATCTAAGACGGCAATTCCTCTACCAAATCGAATATTTGATACCAAATACTAATATCACAAATGTATCGTGGACAAAAACTTGTTTGTGCTCTTCTGGCATCGCCACATTTAAAAAAAAAAAATGCATTGTTACGTTTCTAATATGATTCTTGTAAGGAGAGCTGGCAAAGAAACTATCATAAACACATCCAACCTACAGTAAACAAAATTAATTAAAATCCTGGCACTACGTCTCTTCCCACATTGTGAAGTTGGAGCTAATCCGTCGCTCTGTGAGATGCTGCACCGGGTTTTCTGCTTGTTCTACTACACTGTGATCTTGTACCAGTAAAGCCAGGAAAATGTTCCTTCCCTCTGTCGTCTCTATTCCCCTCAAATGATAATCTCACAATATAGTTGTTTTTTTCAAATATACAAATTCTGATTTCTGCACAAGCCATAAAGAATTTGAGATGTTTTGTGCGTGGGCTTGTGTGGGCTTTTTTTTTCCTCCCCAAGAACCAAAAAAAAAAAGAAGGAAGAAAGAGGAAGATTGCTCCCCGAAGGTGCAAAACCAGCACTGACCTGTCTCATCGAGGTTACATTGTAGAAGCCCAGCAATCTTCCACTGTTAAAGAAAATGAATTGGAGTGGCGGTGGAAACAGAGTGGGGAGTCAAACGGGCCGGGTCCGTCTGACAGTTTGTAAAGGAGCGGCCCAGGAAATCACAGAGATCTCCGAGCCTTGGAGCTTGTTACAGACAAAGCCAGGACATGTGATTGCAATCAGGGAAAACAATGCTGGATGTAATAACTGCTTTGATATCGTCTGTTCGTCACAATGTCTGTGAGACGGCCCGTTGGCTGTCAGTACATCCACCTCAGAGGTTGATTAGGAGTTTCCAGGCGATGGACCCGGGGAGGTGAGCAAAGCTCATTTCTCTCTAACCGCATCCTGAGCGGCGCCGGCTCATGACTGGTGTGCTGTCCTGTGTGTAAACAGAGAAACTTGTGGAGATTGATGGTTGTTGTGTTGCTGTGTGGAGGTAATGGAAGGCTATCTCACGGCCTGTCCAGACTCTGCTCAACCAGATCCCTCCCTCAGGCCTCAAGATAAAAATCCCATCATGGGTGGAGGTGAAGACTGATAGAAACAAAGCCTGAGCTGAGTATTCAGAGTATTCAGTCTGCACTCCGGGGGTCCATGTATAATACATTGGTCTTTAAATGTATCGAACCATCTGCACAAACAGTCGCGGTCCATTATGTCTGCACGGTTCAGCTGACTTTGATGATAAAAGATTACATAACCTTTTTTTTCGTGCATAATTAATATGTGTAATTAAGATTTTCATTACAACGGAGCAGATGTTGTCAGCTTCATGCAAATAATAGATTTAGATCAGACTAAGATAAACTTTCATCATGGATTGGGTTATGAATTACTTAGCTTCTTGTTTGTTTGGTTTTTTTTTTACTGTGATGTAGGTAAGCCGAACAAATGAGCGACAGCTCCTGCCTTAAGTATGTTTGCTTCTATTCATTTAGGCTGAGAAGTTGAGCCCTGAACCAAATATAATTGACACTGCAGCGAAATGATTAAGTGCAGTCAAAAATCCCCCTCTTCTTGTTTTGTTGAAGTGGTTGTTTCCTCTGGAAAATGTGAAAGGGGATATAAACGTTTTTAAAATCACTCTGACCTGATTGCTGCTTGAAGTTCCTGTGAATAAATTAAGGAGCTTGTTCAAGATCCACTCTTAAAAGGCTTCATAGGGTAACCAAATAGAATGATTTGCTTTAATCAACTAATATATATATTTCTGGGCGAAGGTTCAAAACGGTGCAGCGAAAAATAAATAAATGAAAGGGAAAAAAAAAAGATCAGTATCCTTTTAAAACGGCACCAAACTCTCACACATGCCCTTTTCAAAGCACTCAGTGGGAAGGTTGTTCCAATCAGAGTTTGCTGTACTTCTTTGGATTTTGACCTCAGCCTCTTCAAGTAATTTCAAACCAACTGGGTGATGTACAGTTAGGGCTCTGAAGGGGCTGCACCATCTGCTGTGGCAGGATTTAACTTCCATTGCCTCTTCTGGGTAGTTGTTCTGCCTCCTGCTGGTACTGCATGAAAGATAAACCCCCTAAAACTTTATTATTCTAACATGAGATGTATTAAAGGTCCCAGTATCCTGATATGCTGCAGTATGTGGAAGTGAACGTGCTCATGTGAGTAATGGCAGCATCTCTGCTTACACAGCTTTTTATCTTTTTATCTTTGGCCGTGGAATGGCTCACCTTTTCACATTCACACTGCTCAGAATTTAGCTCTGTTCATGTCAATGTTACAGATTTATTCCCTCTTTGGCTTTCAAATGTGAGTAGAGTATAAGTTATGCCGACAGCTTCATAAATGCTTTTTATTATGTTTCTCTGCTTTTAAGTTGTGATTTCTGTTTGATTATCTGATTGTGAAGCACTGTGGTGAACCTTTGTTGTTTCTACATGTGCTATATCAATACATTTGACCTTGACTTTGACCTTGACCTTAAAGCGAACTCCATTAAGTCCTCCTACTTAAGTGGTCCTTTCATAATGGGAATCCACTTTTTTTTCATTGCAGTATCCTGCATTTACTCTTGTATGTTCTTCAGTGTGTCATGATTATTTACAGAGCTGTATATTGATTATGTAAAATAAAATAAGCAGTGTGTGTGTGTGTGTGTGTGTGTGTGTGTGTGTGTGTGTGTGTGTGTGTGTGTGTGTGTGTAGCTATTTATTTATTTATTTATTACATACTACTGCTAATATGTATAAATCTGTTCAAAATCTGTTCATAAAAAAACTGTAATTTTACCATTTCAAAAATGAAAGCCATTCTCAAATACTGTAACATCGAATGAATTACATCACTTTTATTAATGGGCAATAACCATTAACATCTACTTGGAAATTTGGCAAATCTTTACCAAATCATTACATGCATTCTCTTGAAGAAAAATTAAATTCCGAATTGTTTCTCTAAAGAAGATGCTGAGAATCTAAGATTAAATCTATGCAAATTTATGGGATAATGCAGTCCAGATTGTACTGAATCTTATTACTGCCTTTACATTGACAGCAGCTATCTTTTATCCTCAAACACTGGGCTAGCATTACAGCCCTTCAGTGGTTCGCCTCATATCTCACAGATGGGACATTTTCAGTATGTAAAGGCCAGTTTTTCGTCATCGCCTCCCATTCTTCTTATGGAGTCCCGCAGTGGTCTATCCTGGGACCATTAACTTTCTGTGACTCTGTTTCTTCTTGGTAACATTATCATTAGATGCAATCTTTTTTTTTCATTTCTACACTGATGACCCTCAGCTATATCTTAAAGGGGACCTATTATGAAAAACACATTTTTTCTTGCTTTAACATATATAAAGTGGTCTCCCCTCAGCCTGCCAACACAGAGAAGGAAGAAAGCAACCAAATTCTGCAGGGTCTGTACAGCCCGCCCGGAGGATCCTTCCGGTGTCATGTGACTTCTACGAGCCGTTCAGAATCTGCGCCTGTCGTTACGTAACGACAGGCGCAGATTTCCATAGGTCGTCCTCCGCTGCTGAAACCACGCCCACAACTAACTCCGCCGGGACAAGAACTCCGCCATTGTTTGGAAGCGGTGGCTGTTTCCACAGCGAGGGACAGTTTTTGCATCGACACTTACCCTCATAAAAGGATCAGTACTGTTGGTACGGACCCGGCAACTGCACACGAGTCAGCGGTAAGTGACGTTATTTTTTTATGTTATTTATACTTGTCTACAAGTATGATCTTTGCATGGGCTAAGTATTTAGCTTAGCTCCGGAGCACCGGAGCTGCTCACCGGACCGGACCGGTATTGAATAAAAATAATTTAAAATCAAACTGAATATGTAAACTGCATGTGCTGATTAACTAAAAGTTTCTGTATGTGAAACTAAGGTGCATTCCTCTGACTTCTCACCATTCTGTAACAGGCACGAGATAAGGGGGCCCCCAGCTATAAACTTTGGGCCACCCCCCATTTCTCTAAGAGTAATAAAACTTGTTCTCGGACAGAGAGCGGCAGATCTGGCGGGACAATTGAAGAAGCAGGCTGCAAGAGCTCTGCTCTGCTAGATCTCCCTCATGAGGCCTCTTTAATTATATCCCAGTCTTGTGTCTTTATTTAACTTTTCCAGCTCAATCAACAAACCCGGGGTGATCAATTCGATCACAACACCGGTGAGCAGCTCCAGTGGCTCCAGTGTTCCCTAACGGAGGCACCCACCTGTTAGGTAACACCGGAGCTCTATTAGTACCGTAATACATTTTTTTCTGTTTATGGTTTCAGATCTTCCAAGCAATGCACCTGAAGCTGTTCAACGACACCTTCAGAAGATGCACGGTCCTTCATTGAGCCAGCAATAGTGCATACATGTTATTTATATACAACTTATGTTCTTTTATTTTTTTTAACAATAAAGTTGTCATTTGTGAACATTCAGTGTTGTGATTTCTTTACAGTAAACATGATTAATTTGTCTTGTAACATAAGAAATGAAATGATGAGGAATCGGAGTAAAGAACTGTGGTGTACCTGTTTAGAATTCAATTAAATCTTCCTGTGTGAATTAGTGTGAAGACGAGGTGACCCGTTCCCCCCTTCAGGTAACTAAAGGCTGATTTATGGTTCCACGTTCCACCAACGCAGAGCCTACGGCGTAGGGTACGCGTCGATTTAACGCATAACCGTAATTCAGGCTTTAAGATCCCAGGTAGTCGTTTACACCATGTCATAACTGAATGCGAGCGTCCGACTATCGCGTCGAGCTGCGTGACATCGGACGCACTCTGTCCACACTAAACCGTTAAACTCGCGACCAGTTAGGACAGTCCAATAGAAAATAAAGCAATGGAATTGATTTTGTCGCTGATAGTGTCCCATGCTGCTCTTCTGCCAGAGCGAGGCTTTGTGCCCTCCCCTGCTACACGTCATCCAGGCAGCCAATCAGCACAGAGCCTCATTATCATAGCCTCCCCGCCCCTCAGAATCCCTCACAGATAATGAGGTTAGAAACGGTAAAAATAAAGACATGGCCCAGAGGCTGAATTTCTAATTTATGTAGAAAAAACAAGCTTTTGATTGTTTTTAAGACATTCAAGGCCTGTTTAAAATATACATTAAATGCCATAATAGGTCACCTTTAACTATGCAGATAACACGCAAAGCTATATAACCATCTCACCAGGAGACTATAATACAATTCAAACATTGATCAAATGCATTGATCAAATTAAAGAGAAGATGTACCAGAAGTTACTTCAGTTAAATTAAGACAAAACAGAAATAATAGTGTTTGAACAGAAAAAGGCCCATGTGAAAATTCACTTTGAATCTCCAGTAAGAAAAACTTTAATTGAGAGAAGTTGTTTGTCTTTATTTCCAACTACAGTAAGTGTCTTCTTTCTCATATCAATGAGTATGCAGGTTTAAAATACCTAACAGAGCCAAGGAAGAAAGACTAAAAGTCAGCACTCGACTTCCAACAGTAAAGCTACATACAAATAACCAGTGGTGTAAAGTAACGAACTACAAGTACTTCGTTATTTTACTTAAGTAAGATTTTTGAGAATTTGTACTTTTATAGATACTTTCATTTTTCTGTACTTTTACTTTTACTTCGTTACATTTTCAAGGAAATAATCGTACTTTTAATCCGCTACATTTAAAATTGGACACGTCGTTACTCGCTACAAATTAAAGAACAGCACAGCGGGGGCTGATTTATGGTTCCGCGTTACACCGGCGCAGAGCTACAGCGTAGGGTACGCGGCGACGCACACTCTACGCCGTAGCCTACGGCGTAAGGTGTGCGTTGATTTAACGCGGAACCATGAGGCGGACGGGAAGGAAGGGGGGCGCGTGAATATACCGAGAAGGAGCCGCAGCTCCCGGGAGAGTTGCGCCGCAGAGGCGGGCCGGAAGGCCGGAGGAACCGCCATCGCGTCGAGTACCGAGGAGGACTGAAGCCTGAATTATGGTTCTGCGTTAAATCGACGCAGAGCCTCGCCGTAGGGTACGTTGGTGTAACGCGGAACCATAAATCAGCCTTGAGCGGCAGCCCACGCGTGTCCATGCGCACCATTCTTTGATTCCACCCCTTCTAAGGTGGTTTTGGCATTTAAAAGTTCAAAAGTCTCATCCTTTATCAGCTGGGGTTGCTTAATGTTGTCCCTGCATACTACAGGCTGGGGGTGGACCTGTCAGCGGGGCCAATGGGGTACAGCAGCAGTGATGAGCAAAGGGAGAAATTAAAATGGGGTAATGGAAACAAACACTAAAGGGGTCAGAATAATATCACCATTATTTAGAGTTGTAAGCAAATTCTTGGATTCTTCATTTCTTTGCAATCCTTTTGAAAATAATTTTGTACTTTGAATTTTGTACTTTGTACTTTGTACTTTGTACTTTTTACTTTTGTACTTAAGTACATTTTAACCCATGTACTTTTTGTACTTTATTATATTTAAGTTGAGGTACTTTTATACTTTTACTTAAGTAATTTTCTTAATGGGTACTTTTTACTTTTACTTAAGTAATTTTCAAGCAGAAAATTTGTACTTTTACTTAAGTACAATATTTTTGTACTTTTTCCACCTCTGCAAATAACCAAGCCAGAAATCTGAGATGGTTCTGGACTAAGACCTGAATTTTAACAACCACATTAAGACAGTGGTGAAGTCAGACTATTATTGCTTAAAAAACAAATCAAGGATTGAAGGACTGATTGTCTCAGAAGGACTTAAAAAAATGTGTTCATGCTTTTATCTTCAGTAGACTGGACTACTGTAACGCTGTTCTCAGGGGTCTCCCTAAATAATCCATCAACCAGCTGCAGTTAGTCCAGAACGCTGCAGCCTGAGTCCTCACTAAGACCAGGACAGTGGACCATATAACTCTGGCTTTCCTATCTGTCACAGAATAGTTTAAAATCCTGCTGTTGGTTTATAAATCTCTGAATGGTCTCGGGCCAAAATACATCTCTGATCTCCTGGTCTATTATGAACTAACCAGAACCCTCAGGTCGTCATGGTCGCGGCTACTTTCGGTACCCAGTTATTGAACCTAACACAGTGAGGCAGCTTTCAGCTTTTAGGCTCTTCACCTGTGGAAAAAAAAACCCAGAATGCATCACTTAAACTTCACACATCCCATTCTCCTTCAATAATACAATCCCCACATCAATCTGTGATCATTGCACATGTTTGTAACTCTTCCGGACCAGCGCTACCACTTTTTACTCATATTTTTTCTATGTGTTGTCTGTTTTTTATATATCGTGTTTGATGTTTGATGGTTTGTTTTACTGTGATTGTATGTGCTTGACTCTTTGTGCTGCCTCTTGCCCAGGTCGACATTGTAAATGAGAGACTGTTCTCAACTGACTTACCTGGTTAAATAAAGGTTAAATAAAAAATGAATAAATAAACCAAGGCTGCTGAAACGCTGCCATTTCAGTATTCCACCCCAATGCCATGCAACCTTTAGTTCTTGCATCTCAATATGTTTAATTCTTTTAAACTTATGTTAAACTTTCTATTGTGTCTATGTAAAGCACTTTGAATTGTCTTGTAAATGAAATGTGCTACACAAATAGCCTTGCCTTGGCTTGCCTTGGCTCATCTCATAACCTGAAAAAAGTCATCCATGTATTCATTAAACCACATCTGGATTAATGCAGTTCTCTTAATCAAAGCCTTGATTCAGAATGCAGCAGCAATAAGGTCGTCTGGTAAGAGAAAACATAAGGACATTACCCGACTCTTGGCTCCCTGCATTTAGTGTTATATAATTCAAGAAATATCTTAACTGATCACTTTAAAAGCTAAATCGTGACCCTGCAAAGGATAAAACGGGTATAGAAGATGGATGGATGGATGGATGGATGGATGGACTTTAAAGGTGACCTATTATGGAATTTAATGTATATTTTAAACAGATCTTAAAAACAATGTCTTAAAAACAATCAAAAGCTTGTTTTGTCTACATAAATCAGAAATTCAGCCTCTGGGCCATGTCTTTATTTTTACCGCTTCTAACCTCCTTCTCTATGAGGGATCCTGAGAGGAGGGGGGGCTATGATAATGAGGCTCTGTGCTGATTGGCTGCCTGAATGACGTGTAGCAGGGGAGGGAACAAAGCCTCGCTCTGGCAGAAGAGCAGCGCCTCCGTACACTATTAAACCGTGTCCCATGCGAGCGAGCGTCAGCGACAAAATCAATTCCATTACTTTATTTTTTTTGTATTGGACTGTCCTAACTGGCCGCGAGTTTGACGGTTTCAGTGTGGACAGAGAGCGTCCGATGTCACGCAGCTCCATGCGATAGTTGGACGCTCGCATGCAGTTACACGGTGTAAACGGATATTAAAGCCTGAATTACGTTTCTGCGTTAAATCGACGGGTACCCTACGCCGTAGGCTCTGCGTTGGTGTATCAGCCTTTAGTTACCTGAAAGGAGGAACGGATCACCTCGTCTTCACACAGGAAGATTTAATTGAATTCTAAACAGTTCAAGGTACACCACAGTTCTTTACTCCGATTCCTCATCATTTCATTTCTTATGTTACAAGACAAATGAATCATGTTAACTGTAAAGAAATCACAACACTGAATGTTCACAAATGGCAACTTTATTGTTAAAAAAAAACAAAAAAACATTTGTACACATTATATACACCACTTATATACACCAAGTTGTATATAAATAACATTTATGCACTATTGCTGCCTCAAGGAAGGACCGTGCATTTCTTCTGAAGGTGTCGTTGAACAGCTTCAGGTGCTTGGAAGATCTGAAACCATAGACGGAAAAAATGTATTACTAATAGAGGTCCGGTGTTACTCGTTAGGTAACACCGGACCTCTATTAGTAATACATAACACCGTAACACCGTAGCTCCGGTGAGTGGCTCCGGTGTAATACCAGAGCCACTCACCGGAGCTACGGTGTTACCCGTAGGCAAATATAAATCACATAAAAAAATGAACGTCACTTACCGCTGACTTGTGTGCAGTTGCCGGGTCCGTACTGTTGGAACTGATCCTTTTATGAGGGTAAGTGTTGATGCAAAACCTAATTTTTATTCTCGTTGTTGAAACAGCCACATGATACCCCGCTTCCTAACAATGGCGGAAGCTCCAGCCGGAGGAGTTAGTTGTGGGCAGCGGAGGCCGACCTATGGAAATCGCTCCCGTCTTTACGTAAGGACGGGAGCAGAATCTGAACGGCTCGTAAAAGTCGCATGACACAGCCCCTGCAGAATGTGGTTGTTTTCCTCCTTCTCTGAGTTGGCAGGCTGAGGGGAGACCACTTTATATATGTTAAAGCAAGAAAAACATGTTTTTCATAATAGGTCCCCTTTAAAAGCTATAAATGGACAAGCCCACAACTGACTGTGTGACCTCATCAGCCGGTCATTATGGTCTGCACAACTCTGTTGATGATGCAGCTACTTGTATCATGGAGTGCTGAAGCAGAGTGGCGTCTAAAACATGCCGGACAGCGGGGCCCGAGGACCGGATTTGAGACACACTAGGGCTGTTCGATTAATCGATTTTAAATCGTAATCGCGATTATGTAATTAGAACGATGTTAAAACGTGAATTTTTTTTTTTTTTTTTTTTTTACCTTGTCTGCACACATATTAATGATTGATACCATATTAATGATTGATGGAAATACCTCTCAATACCTGCGACAAGTGCCCCATGAGAGAGGCTCTTTAGTGTAGGAGGGGGCGTTGTAACATGCCACCGGGCATCCCTCAAGCCAGATGCGGTAGACCGGCTCGTGTTCCTTGCAAAAAACTTGCAAATGTGAATAGCAAATGTAATGACTGACATTACACACCTCTACCTCCTTCATGGGTTGCATTATTATTTAGCATGCAAAGACCCAGTTTAGTTTAATTAGAAAATGTCTTGTTTTATTTAATTGGAAATATAACTTACTGTATGTTTGCAAGTGCTGATTTGCTGATTTTTTTTTTAGAGATAAAACTTTATATTTTATTATATTTTTTTAAACTTTTTTTCAACTTATTTTACAGAGTTTTGCACTTTTTTGCACTATTCATTCATTTTTGGTTTAATAAGAGCAAAGTTTGCACTTAAAGCCCAATGGGGCAAATGTTCAATAAAAAAACAGCATATTTGAAATCATTTCTTTGCCTTTTGTCAATTCACAAAATAATCGTAATCGTAATCGAAAATCGGATTTTGAGAGAAAAAAATCGAGATTTTATTTTTGGGCAAAATCGAACAGCCCTAAGACACACTGACCTAAATCATCTTTACTCCAGGTCTTTAAGATCTGCAGATAAGGCTCTTTTACACCTTAAACAGCTGCTGCTGCATGTTTTCTGGAAGCAATTACTGCTTCACATCAAATGAGTTCCCTTTGTCTCTGCTTTCAAATCGGATACATATCCACCTCTGCTACGTTCTCAACAGTTCATTATGGTTTTGACCACAGCAATTGTAAGTCCTGTGAAGAATACATTGAAAACTTTTGTTAATATATCATTGGTTGTTCATTCCTAATCTAACAAATGTAAATGAATGATAGATTTGACACAAATATACTTGACCTGGCAATTAGACCAGTTTTCTTGTAGCACTTTTTGACATGCAAATTTCACTGTTTAGCCCTGCTTTATACATCAGGAAAGAATTGTTTCAAAGTAATAAAATAAGCTTTTTTTTTGTCAATTCACATACTTAAGCTTCATATACATAATACTGTCTGAATCCGAGCCACTCTCTTCCTGCTGCTCACAAGAAACTTTGGCTTTCTCCTACTGTCAGTGCGACTTATGCATGGTCTTAGGAGTGTGCAATTACACAGATAAACATGAAACTGAATGTGTGGTGGAAATAAAGAAGGGTTTGCTATTACTGTCAGTCTCTCTCAGATCACAGTATGCGTACAGGAGATTATTCCTGGAGAAGTGACATGCCGATGACATACAAATCTGACACAATTACTATTGTACAGGCTTCGGGGGGGGGGGACAGTGGGAGTCATTAATCTACTAGAATACGGTCACATTCAATGAGCTGTAGTTGGCTGATTCTATACCCAGCATCATCCTGAAAGACAAACTGTTTTACGAACACAGACATGTTATTATAAAGCATTAATGGTTCAGATACACAAGGTTTAGCACAAAAGTTTGACAGATACAGCACAGACAATACTCCTACGTGCAACAGTTAGTGACCCACGTTTAATCCTGTTCCTTTGTGTGATTATATGTGTATGTAAAAAGATAATAAAAATCTTAGTAGGCACGCATTTTATAGGCATGAAGCCAAGGGAATAGATAAATGAATGATAATAATGTGGATAATACTACTGTAAGTACCTCCTTGATAGACTGATGCCATCCTGTAAGAGCCAAAAAGGTCAGTTCATTATCATCACCAGAGGCTGTATCCAAAAGAGAGTGGATCTTCATTGACCTTCACATGAAAAAGCTCCAACTTAGCAGCAGAAACAAACACATTTACAGTACAGCCTGATACAGGAAAGGTTTTAGCCTCCATAGTTGGTTTCACATGACGACCGTATAAAGCTAATCATTTATAATTGCATAGCAAGATGTGTGTGTGTGTGTGTGTGTGTGTGTGTGTGTGTGTGTGTGTGTGTGTGTGTGTGTGTGTGTGTGTGTGTGTGTGTGTGTGTGTGTGTCTGTGTGTCTGTGTGTCTGTGTGTGTGTGTGTGTGTGTGTGTGTGTGTGTGTGTGTTTTGTTTTGTTTGAGTGAGACCAGCATTATAGTCTATGATTTCTACAACCAACATCACTTTAACCCTTTAGTACTGAATACTTTTGGTGACCTCGACATCTGTGCTCTAGATTAAGAGTTTAGAGAGTGTAGTTCCTGCTGTGACGAGTTCTCGGTTGGCCTATAAGGGTCCAAACGTTTTTTCTTTTTTCTTTGTCCTCACTAATGTAAAATGTTGTACTTTTTTTCCATCATTTTCATCTTTCATATTCTCCTAATCATAGCACCCCCCCATTGATGTTTATTATCGTCTTTCACTCACACAATATTGCATTAAAGGGATTGTGACATGAAAAACTAATTTTTCTTGATTTTTTGTGTTTTGTTGGGTGTCTTGACATCAATTACACCCAAAAAACAACGAACTTTTAACATTCAGTGTATTGTGTGCTTTCTGGGATTTTCCGCATAACTATGCAAAAACGGCTCATCTGGTTTGCTGGCGGGTCGTTACGTAACGGCCCGCTAAATCACCGCCCCCTCCACCCAGCTCCCTGCCTCCTCTCCTCTCCAGTGCACCATAAAGGCTGATTTATGGTTCCGCGTTACACCGACGCAGAGCCTACGGCGTACGGTTACGCGGCGACGCGCACCGTACGCTGAACCCTACGGCGTAGGCTCTGCGTCGATTTAACGCGGAACCATAAATGAGGCTTAACACGGAGCTGTTTAGAGCCTCTTTTGTTCTAATCACCGGAGGAAAACTGCTAAGAAGACCCGCGGCCACTGACTGGACTTAAGATAAGGGTACAGTGCTGCTTGCATGCCTTTATTTTTATGATTGTTTGCTGTGGTTCGCCCTCCTGCTTTTCCGTGCATGCTTCGCCTGTCGCTCCCTGCTTAACTCTCCGACGCCGCTGTGAGCGTATGGTTGGGTTGGAGGAGGTTTGGAGGAGGAGCGGCGCAATGATGACAGGAAAGGGGGGAAAGGAAACGTTTTTCACGGCGCAAAAAAACACTGTAATAAAAAGCCAGGAATAGAGTACTAGAGTGAAGTTTTTCTTGTTACACTCTTTTAGACACATTTGAGGGATGTTGGCCAAGACTTTTAATAGTGTTAAAAGCATGTTAAAAATGATGTCACAATACCTTTAAAAGATTGGTACTAACGTCTTTGCATGCATCTGTATATATTTTCATGACATCTGGGTACTTTAAAGGCAAGGCAAGTTTATTTCTATAGCACAATTCAACTACAGTACATAGTGCTTTACAAAGACATTAAAACAAATAAAAAACATGATTTAAACTTTAAATCGTGTTTTTTATTTGTTTTAAATTTTAAAGGAATCAGACCTGAGGGACTCAGTTTTCAAAGCTGCTTCTCTTTTCACGTTTTCCCTCAACACTGTTACATTACAGCCAAGATGGTTTGGGTAGTTTATTACCCAGTCCAATTACCTAAAAACGTACACCATCCCTCAAGGTATCAAACCACTGTCTTGTGATTTTAAAATTTCATCTTGGTTTATGTGCAGGCTTACTTGTTATATCCTCTATTTGTCCAACATTTCCTCTGGACATCATTTTCTCCCGCTGTGCACAGACAGCTTCATTTTAGGTGTTTTAATTTTGAGAGAACAATTATTCATTTTTATCCTTGGATTGCAGATGTAAAAAAGTCATTATCTTTTCACACCTGGAAGATATGTGATACATAACAGAGGCAAAATGTCACTGAAATACCAAATCCTAGAAGCTAATTAAAGAACAAGAATAATCCTTTTAATTTGACTTCCTTCTTCACAATGTCAAAAACAAATTTGTGAGAAAAAAAATATCCAAAACTCAGTAAAAGTACGAAGTGAAACCAGTGAATAATGAATAAGTATAAATGCTATTTCAATTACTGCTTAATCTGTGAAATGAAACATAAATGTTTCCTTTTATGTATGTATATTGTGTCTCAAAGTGAAAGGCTTCTGTGAATCAAGGATCAAAGAATGTGTTTGATTGTGAGGAATACATATTTAATAACTAATAAAATATGTATTGAGTCCATCGATGAGAGTATCTTAGTAACACATATTTTCATAATTCCTGTTCAGTTCATTTTTTTTTTTTTATATATATATATATATTTATCCCGGTTTTTCCCCCCATTTATCACCCAGTGCTCCTACCTAAGCTACAGTCCTGGGCATTTCCATCCTCTACCAACCTCTGGGAGGGCTCTGCACTGAGCTCACTCCTCCTTACTTGAGGAGTGAGCAGGCCGCTTCTTTTCACCAGACAGGGTGGGGTTTCTCCGGCCGGACGTAGCACGTGGAAGGATCACGTTATTACGGCCGGATCCTCCCCACCCCATCTGGAGCCCCGGCTGGCCAGAGGAGGCATGTATAGCCCAGGACTGTGTTCATGTTTTTGTGAGGGTAGCTCCCATTAGCTACCCAAGGGAACACGGGGAGAACATGCAAACTCCACACAGAAAGGCCCTTTCACCAACCCCACCCAGGGTGTGGGCACCGAAGTCATGGGGGAACTAACACGCACTTCAGCGCCCACAGCGTCCACAGCGTCCCCGGCGGGAATCGAACCCGTGACCTTCTTACTGTGAGACGGCTGTACCAGCTGCGCCACCGTGCCCCCTTGTTCAGTTCATTTTTAAAGATAATTATGAATTCCCATGTGTTTCTAAGAGCACATGGGAAAATGTACATGCAATATTAAGATGCATGTACTGTATACTACACCTGGGATTTAAAAGAAAACAAAAAGTGAAAAGGGGGGGGGGCATAGCATTTTATTAGCACAACATCCAGGGGAGCATGAGATTAGTCAGCCAGCGAAGGCCCTAGTGTTAATTGCACAATATATTCCATCACACGCGCCAGGTAGCCTTGAAAAGGCCAGAATAGATGTCGACATTTTCCAAATTTGTCAATATGCCAGGTAACCGCTAACTCCAAAAAGCAGAAATCTTGTCATCAGAAATCCAATTATGTAAACATATTCAACATCCTCGACCGACAGTATGGATAGACACATGATCCTCCACTTCTGCCAGGAGTCCATCATGTATCTGGCAGCAAATGTCCCGTTGGGGCAGGAGGGCTCCCCTCTCTCTTCTCTTTTATAAAATGTGGTCAATTGCATTGAGAGACCAGCTGACCAATTCCATAGTTTTAAACATTTCGGAGGATATGCAAAGAGAGGCTCCAAAGTAGATGGACAAGACAGCACAAGACTGAAGCAGAGGCCCGAGCAAGGTGTCCGCCTTCACCAAGTGCAAGAAGGGAAAGCAGTATGAAATACGTGCTGGATGTTGTTAATGATAATAAAAGTTAAGGGGGTTATCAGAGGGGAGCAATTTAAAATAAAACCTCAGTGAAGATTAAATAAGATAAATTAAAACATTGTCAATAAATTGACAATTTGTCACTCTAATTTGAGTAAATTAATTTTCTTTCCTTTTTTTGGCCGTCCCTCATGAGTCTGGTTCTGCAAGATGTGTTTTCCTGTTAAAGAGGAGCTTTTTTTTTCTTTCAACAGTAACCTGGTGCTTGCTCAGGATAAGGGACTGTGTCAATGAAAAGTCATTTTGTTTGGCTTTGTATTAATTGGTGTAATTTTGAATTAGTTTAATTGCATTCTTGAAGTGCCCTGAGAAGACATTTGTCATGATTTGGCATTTTATACATAAAGCAGAAATGAACTGAATTGAGTTGAACACAAAAACAATATTTTGCTGTATTTTTTTTATGGTTCTTTATTTAATTGATTTTGTAACATTTGACAACCATGTAATAAAAACAAAAAACAATGGACGAACCATTAGTTCACGTGACTCCCTGGTTTGTGAAGAGCGGTTTTGAAGCTGTTTTTTTCTTTGTATGGGACGCAGCCATGCAGCGCCGGACAGCAACAGAAACACGCCCACCATGTGTTAATCAAAGTTAGCTTTGGCTACTACCTCCTTCATCCAAACTCCACACAATCATCTGCAGCGCTGCTGGGAGCCGTTTACAGCGGGATAAACCGTTTAACGTCAAGATGTTTGATGGCAAAATCCAAAATTTAGGTAGCTTTTAGCGATTAGTACAAATGGCTGCTAAGGATGGTAGCATGACGATTGCAGATGAGGAAGTGATGATGGCTAGCCATTGACTTAACCAACTGTCAATCAGTCACATTAGAACTAAATTTATAGCTTTATGTAAACTTTCCTGGTGTACTACAAAATAATTCACACACCTAAGAGCTGTCACAGGTGTGAAATCAAATGTTTGACACTAAAACCTTTTATTAAATAGGCTGTGAACAGGGGCGGATCTAGGATGTCAGGTTGCAAAAGCTCTCTACCAATGCCAAAAGTTTTCTACCACTTTTAAACACACCTGGTATGTCCATATCTCTTCTTATTGAGGTCATGATTGGCCTGCAGTCTTGTATCCCACAGCTCCTCACACAGACTCACAGCCAACATAATTTTTTCTTCCATCTTGATCTTCTCTGATCTACAACCCGCAAGTTTTTTTTCACCCTCCACCACCTTCTCTCCTATTGGACGCGCCAAGATGTCGTCACAGCGCGGCACGGTGAAATTAAGAAATGTTCGATTCTGGCGCAGGCAGGCGCGGCGAAACGCCGCGGCAGGCGCCCTTTTGCGCGCCGAAGAGCTCGGCGGCAGATTGGACTGCTCTTGGTCTCGCGGTAGCAAATACACAATGAATGGGAAAGCCGGCGGTGGTCGCCGCTTTGCGCCCAGAGCAACCCGCTCTGCCACCGAGCTCGGCGGCGTGCGAGAGGGCATCTGCTGCAACGTTGCGCCGTGCCTGCCTGCGCCGGAACTGAACATTTAGACCAGACGATTTTGTTTTTGTTTTTTTGTTTTGTTTTTTCAGATCTGGGGCTTTTGGAAAAACATTCGGGGCTTGAGCCCAAGTAGCCACTCCCTAGATCCGCCTCTGGCTGGTTTATTTCTGCTCTAAAGTTGGACATTCAACCATGAGAGTCAATGGAGATTGACTTTCATTTGGAGCCAGCCTCTGGTGGCCAGTCGAGGAACCACAACGAACCTTAGTTCCACATGAAACCCAGAAGTTAGATGGTTCAGATGCCTAAAAAGACTCCTGTGGTCTTGAGCCATCTTTTCTTCAACAGTGGAGAAAGTAGCGCTGAAAAGCATCAATGACACCTGCTGCCACCATGAGGCACACATCTGAAGTACAACAATCTGCCTTACACACTAACTTGGACTTGTGAACCATTTCTTTTTCAGAACCTTTATTGGTTAACGTTTTGAGTTTAGGAAAAAAACTCTGAAATCAGTGACACAGTCCAATGCTTTGGTGCTCCACTGGCCATCTTCTCTCTGAGTGGGTCTCTCATTAGGTCTTAAAAGCAGTCACAGACTCCCTTGATATCAAACAAAACTAGACATTTTTAAAACTCTACTTTTTGCACTGAAATCAAGCATCTTGACCCAGTATTCCATCAAATACAGCCAAAAGAAAAAAAAGCCTTGATGATTAACTTAGTTTCTGTTTCCCCTGCCCCGTTTTTATTTTTGAATCAGAGAAACATGGCTCTCTTTTGCCTCTTTCTTTTTCTTTTTTGGCTTTAGAGTGGACAGAGTTCTGAAACGGAGAAATGAAATAACGACAAACTTTTCTCCCTCAAGGCCTCTTTTAAAGTGATAAATGGCAATGGTATGTTGTTAATGATGACTGATTGTAAGACAAGGAAGCGTGATAAACATTACCATGTTTTTGTCACATTGTTACTGTTATAAACAAATCACTTTTTTAAAAATTGACCAAAATATATGGACACATCATTTTTCCATTCATCTCAATTTTAACTACTTTTCCAATTCACATAATGTTTTCATAAAATTCATTATGAAAATGCAGTTTTTCCGGGGGGGGGGAATATGTCTCACACTGTATACCATGCTGCACTTGTTTTTATGTTGTTCAAATACTCGTCTTCTGTATTCTGAATTTCTGTCGTGGATCATGATACATTTATTTTTGTCTACCCCCCCCCCCCCCCCCTGTAATAAAATAATGAAAATTGTTCATGTAGTTGCAAACACTGTTCATTAACATTGATCCAAAAAGCTATGTGAAAGCCTCATTTTCTGCCAATAGACCCTTGAGCAGGAAGCAACTTGGCATGTTTTCTGGGTTCTTGAAGACGTTTCACATCTCCTCCAAAAGGCTTTTTCTGCTCAAATTGGCTGCTAGGGAAGCTGTGGGTTATTAGGGTCTTTTGTCCACTGTGTGTTGTTTACATTGACAGCAGGTCACATGTTTTTGTTCGCGTGAATCAAAGTGTGAATGGTTCTGAAACCACCTGAGAAGAAGAGTCGAGACTGAAGAAGCCTTTGAGGTGAGAGGTGAAATATCCTCAAGAACAAAACGGTAGGTTTGCATTGGTGGGGGTCTGAGGTAGTTTTACAGGGTCTCAGTCATTGGTGGGTGTCTTCATTTTCAAGAACTGCCCCACGATAAGGATTTTCTGGAGTTTTAGGATCTAAGATACTTCTTTCTTTTTAAACAATATATTTATTGTTTTTTCATTTACAAACAGAATATTATAATAAAGGACATTTCACATCTAGTTCTGACTTAACAGTTTTAACCCCCCCATCCCATCCCACATCCCTTCTCTCTTTACATATTTCTTGTTATACAATCCAAAGTTGGTACCTAATAACAGTACCAAATAACAACACAGTCCAGTGGTACCTCTAGGAAATTTAAGATATACATAACCTAAACAAAATAATCAAAAATTAAAGCTGCAAGCAGCGATGAACGGGCCCTCGCACTCACGGCCACCGCCCCCCATAAGCATATCAGAAAAGACACCACCCACGACTTCCTATGTCAAACCATTCAAAAGTTATAGCAGAAAAAAGGGACAACCAATCAGAAGAAGGGGCGGGGCTAATTCAGGCCAATGAAGGTCAAGGACTCCATAAAGAATCTGATGACACAACCCACGACTCTCTATGTCAAACCATTCCAAAGTTATAGCAGAAAATCGGGACAACCAATCAGAAGAAGGGGCGGGGCTAATTAAGGCCAACGAAGCTTAAGACTCATTACAGAGTCCCATGACACCACCCACGACTTCCTATGTCAAACCATTCAAAAGTTATGGCAGATAAATGTATTCTAGGGGGCGCTGTTGAGCCGTTAAGCCACGCCCATTAATGCAAACCATGAAATATCAAATTTATCGCCAAGCCTGGCTTGCTTGCAAAATTTGGTGACTTTTGGAGAACTATCAAATATGGACCAATCACATGAAGGGGGGGCGCGCCTTTTGGCGTCTAGCGCCGCCACGGTAACACTTTTGAAAGAGAAAAGTAATGCGTGGTGTTGCAGGATGGAGACGCACATTTTGATGTATAACACACCTGGGTGCACGTTACGGTTCGGGCTGAATTAACTGCCGAAGGAATGGCATACATTTCGCCAAAATGACACAATTTATTCAAAATGGCCGACTTCCTGTTCGGTTTCGGCCATGGCTCCAAGAGACTTTTCTTTTAGTTGTGACATAATACAGGTGTGTAGCGATTTTAGTGCATGTACGTCAAACCGTATTGTGGGGCTTGAGGCACAAAGTTTTCCGGGGGGCGCTGTTGAGCCATTTTGCCACGGCCATTAATGTACACCATTAAATATCAAATTTTTCGCCAGGCCTGACTTGCATGCAAAATTTGGTGACTTTTTGGGCACGTTTAGGGGGGCAAAAAGGCCCTCCTTTCGTCAGAAGAAAGAAAGAAAGAAAGAAAAATTCCTACAGATACAATAGGGCCTTCGCACTGAAGGTGCTCGGGCCCTAATTACCCTTTTCCTGTCATCCTCCAGATTCCTTCTTAGGTATCCTGCCCTGCATTATCCTCCCGTAGAAGCGCCCCTATGTCTCCTTTTTTAATAAATTGATCAATTTCAATCCTGGCGCCAGATTTCTTCATACATCCCAAGTTTATTTTTTAGTGTATAAGTTATTTTCTCCATTGACCTACATTGTGCCATTACCTTGATCCACGCACCAATTGTAGGAGCATCCGTTTTCTTCCAATTGAGAGCGATGATCTTTTTTGCCTGCAATATAGCGAAATCAATAAATTTATGTTCTTGGGGTTTCAAATTAAGATCTTTTGGATATAAATGCAGCAATAACAAGGTAGGCTCCAGTGGGATATTCATGCAGGACAGAATAAGCACAGTTTTAATGATCACCTCCCTCCAGAATTTTTTAATTTTATCACATTCCCAAACACAATGCAAAAATGTTCCTTGAACCTCATTGCATTTAAAACAATCTAAGATACTTCTGGTCGGCCCTGAAGAAATGCTGGGTGGATTGTGGTGTCGACTCCTGGTGACTGAGCAGGCTGTGCTCTAGGCGGGAGAATTACTTTCAGCTTTTCTGATGTCTCCTTCGAGTTCAACTCTTCCCTTCCCATCCAGAGCAAAAAGCACTGCAACCATCTCAGACCCTTCATGTAGATCTCATTTTCTAAGCCCACATGGTGTTAATGTTACTGTCCCAAAATGTTTATCAGATTCATAAACAGCAGAAAAAGATTACATCACCACCAAAGGCGTCCTGCACTATAGTGGAGACACACCGTCTGCAAGGACAAAGGAGGAGGTCAGCTTTGTTAGAGTCCCGCCTCGTAGCTTTTCCCAAGAATCCCATCTAAGCATGACTAAAGGAAAGAAATCCAACTTAAACATTGCGGGACTACCATGACCTGGATCACCTGAGACACCGGGATGTTGTCTCAGTGTGGCACACGGAGCAGCGTTCAGGAACCCCCATTGGCGCTGTTAGATCGCTGAACGGCAGCAAAAGTGACCTTGTGGTCTTACATTGCAGCAAGCCCATGAAGTCACTTTAGAAGCTCCATTTTTAATGGTTTATTTTCCTAGGAGTTTAGCGTAGGGTCGGGGGGGGTATTACCCCCGGGTTTCCATGCCAACAGAGCCACACTGACACATAAGCTCTGTTTGTAGTTGAAAAACAGAAGAAACAAGGGGATGAATTTTGGAGATTTATAGAGCAAGATGGATAGCAGCCTCGTTATCCCCCTCTAATTGCCCACCGTTTACTGTGATCTGAGTTAAATTTTAGGGCTCATGCAGGCATAATAACAACTCCACATCCAAACTGATGAGTAAACTGATAATAGAGGTTCCCCAACCTAAACTATCACAGGGGCTGAACTCTCAGGAATTAAATGAGCAGGGAATAAAGTTTAAAGAATATGTGGTTACCTTTGTATCTGATATGCTTTAAGTTAAAGTTAACTCTGACACAATACTAACTAATCTGTGCTTCAATTTTCTACACAATCACTAATAACTTCTGCAATGAGCATTGTGATTGGCACAGTTGTGTGTGAACAACAAGAGCACTGAAAAGTACTCGTCAAATCCACCCCCCCCCCCTGCTTCACATGCACCGTCTTTAAGTCTTGCAAAGTGCACCGTGTAAATAATTAAATGCAATTGCAGCATGTTGACATGCCGTCATTATCCGAACAAACGGATCTGCCTTGTGTGAACTAACGTGTTTTTGTTTGAGCATCAGAACGAGAGGCAGTTTTATTTTATTTTTATTTTAACTTTAGTCCTCTTCGCTGTGTGCATGGTTCATTTGTCAGTAGTATGACAATACTGTTCTGTGTATTTGAACCATGTTCCTTCCAGGAAGCTGTTACTTACAGTACTTACTGTCAACTAACTTTTTTCTTCAATTGTTTTCAATAATTTTCTGATGAAAAAGGGTGAGAAAACTTGTTTTTAATACCATCTCTATTGATGGTGGAGGAGTTTGACTCGCTGAATGAATGGTGCCTGAGGCAGCTGCAGGGGAACTAACTATTCTTTGGGGTCTCATTTATCAATTAGATCAATTGAAATTAAGCTGGAGCATGAACAGAGTTATCCGTGGGTCATATTGCTGATGTGGTCATCTAACCTTCCTCTGCCTGGTCCCATAAACACGGAGGTCGTTTTTGCAGGACTAGTTTCCAAGCGGTGAAAAAAGTCCCCTTTGTTTAAAGGATTCGCTCTGAGCCGCTGCAGCTGGAGAAGAAGGGGAGCGGCGCCACAATTAGTTTGCTAAAAGTGGATTCAAAGTCAGAATTAAAATTCTCATGACGTCTCCTCTGTCCATCATCAACCACAAAACAGTGGCGCTGAGCACACTGAGTATTAATATTATGAATGTGACTTTTTTACTGACAAGCATGCACTTGTTAGAGTTCACTCTCAGGACAGTAGGATTTCTTCAACATCTACTTTTCAGAGCTGAAGCTGCCGTGGAAAGTGGAGACAAAAAAAATACACTATATTCACAGCTAGATTTCAAATATAAGATAAACTGTATTATGGGGGTGAATTTTTATGTACCTCAATAGATAAAACTATAAATCAGTAGGTTTGTGCATAATTAGGAACTTTTATTGTTTTTAATACAGTAACAGGGACACTGAAGGCTATAGACCCTTTTACATCAGCAGATGTAACACCCCAAATTAAGCGTGCCGCCTCGAGCTGGCGATCTGGCCCGCCAATAACTAGCCTTCAAGGGTACACTTTATTGGGAGTCAGAACTGATGTGAGCAGAACTAATGTGGGGGATTTGTTGATGACAAGACGAAGACGTAATCTGCAACTAGCTACTAAAATGTCACGCTGCAGCTTTGCAAGATACAAAACGTCATTAACAAACTGAAGAGCCTCGAAAGAAGTTATTTGCGTTCAGTTAACACAACAGCAGGAGCGGCAGAGGGAGACTGCTGGTTGTATTTGTGCAACACGATGGGGAAAAGTCGATAATGTAGGAATAAATAACCACTCGATAACACCTCCAGAGTCATCTCACCTCCCCTCGACTCAGCTCAGGCATCGGGGAGGAAATAACACGCCTTTCATTTACATGTTGACACGTTTTTTCATCCAGGGATGATAACAGGTTTTAATCCAAACACGACTTCTGATTTTAGCTGACACCTGTCTTCGCTTTAGGCACTCACCTAATTTACTTAGCCTTTTTGGTGAAATTGATAGCTGAACTGTGAATTAAAAGCTAAGACAGTAAAATAGCCTATTCTTAATAAAATATGGCTGTTGTGCTCGTAAATGTAGGAACAGACTGCCCCGAGTTAAATTAAGGGAAGGGAAGATGGCGCCGCTGTGCATGGCAGGCCGTCTCTGCTCTGTGTTTTGCTCCTATTGCTGTTGATAACAGTTTTTGTTAAGAATGTGTCACCGCTACTGATGTATGATCGCCAGACCTTGCTAAATATACAGGATTCAGTGATCAAGCCTGATCATCTATGGATGTAGGAGACAATCAAAGACGCTCCCGCCGTTTTTGGCGTCTGTGCCCCACTACCTGCAGCATCTACCTGTTCACCTGCCCCGCAAACGTTGCCACAGAAAGCGGGGGAAACAAAGTCAGACTGAGAGCCTACCTGACACGGCCCTCAGCACATGATCCTCGTCGGCTCGTATGGCTTTCCTGGAAGTACGATGGCTTCTTCGTGCGGTTCTCCTTGGAGATCAGCTGGCTCCGTTCACCTGTCCCAGGCACCGGCTACCAACATCCCCGCCGCCCGCGGTGGGTCAGCGTCTGCAGACGAGGCTCCGTGCAGCAACACCTGCGACCTGTCGCTTGTGCATCTGAGCAAACTGACCGCACACCGATACGCTTTGCTCTCATTAACATGAGGTCTGTTGCAAATAAAACGTTCATCCTGAATGAGTTCTTCTCATCACGTGAGTTGGATTTTCTGTTGTTGACGGAAACATGGATTAAACCAGGTGATGACAGCACCTTCACTGAGCTCCTCCCTCCTCGCTGCTCCTTCCTCAGCTCACTGCGATCATCTGGCCATGGAGGCGGAGTTGCTACAGTATTCAGGGATGACCTTAGATGCAAGCCTTTCTGTATGAATAACTATTCTTGTTTCGAAGTGCAGTTGTTCACAATAAAGTGTGCATGTCCTTGCACACTTGTGCATATCTTATGTGCTGTTGTCTACCGTCCACCTAAATACAGTAGGCTATAGAAAGAGTTTATGCAGGAATTCTCTGAGTTTTTAGCTGAGGTGGTTCCTAAATATTATCAACTCCTGATCTGTGGGGAGTTCAATATCCACTTGTGCTGTCCTGATAAAATGGCAAACGACTTTAAATGCCTTCTGGCATCATTTTACTTGACTTAGTCTGTGGATGGACCAACTCATGAAGCTGGGCACACTTTGGATTTAATCATTTATCATGGGCTGCCTGTCACAATGGTGGAAATTTCTGAAACTCCCATCTCAGATCACTTGCCCATAATTTTCAGTATTCCTGCTCCTCCACCTGTCAGTAAGCCTCCGGCTCCAGGTTCTCGCCGTCGGATTATTACTTCTTCAACAGCTGGGGAGGTTTCTGCTGCTTTTGTGGACTCTGAATTCTCTACCCTTAATAAGAGTGTTCCTCCTGAATGCCCTGACAGCTTTCTGTCATCTTTTTATTCTACATGCACTGGGACCCTGGACACTATTGCTCCTTTTAGGCGCAGGCCCTCTAAACCTAAGGCTGAGCCCTGGTTGAATGGCTCTACCCGGACCCTCAGACAGCGCTACAGACAGGCAGAGTGACGCTGGAAGAAGGATAAATTACATGTATCGCTTGAAATACTGAGGGACAGTCTCACTCAGTATCAGAGGGCTGTGAAAGAGGCAAAGTCCAAGTATTTATCCAATATTATTTCTACTAATGGACATTGTCCTCGTGTGTTGTTTAGTACTGTAAACTCTGTTGTGAACCCCCACACCTCTACTCTGAGTGACGCCACTGTTTCCACCTGTGAGGACTTTTTATACCTTTTCATTGATAAAGTGAAGTCTGTTAGAGCACTGAGCAACTGCAGTATAGGCTCGGACCAGCCTGTTACTGCCTCACACTCTGTTGTGTTGTCAATTGCAATCGTTTTTAGAAAATAACTGTGTTCTTGAAAAATTTCAGTCTGGGTTCAGGACAAGGCATAGCACTGAGTCCGCACTGTTGAAAGGGCATAATGACATTGCCCTTTCCGTTGATGCCAAATGTTTTAGTTTTGTTAGACCTGACAGCGGCATTTGATACAGTGAATAATTAAATCCTCTTGTCTCGCCTTAATTAGTGTGTTGTTATTCGTGGCATAGCGCTGAAATGGTTTAAATCGTACCTAACAAACAGATGTTTTTCTGTAATGATTGGCGACCTGTCCTCCTCTGCTGATCCTTTGTTCTGTGGTGTGCCCCAAGGCTCCATACTGGGCCCTTTATTGTTTTCTCTTTACATGTTGCCTTTGGGCTCTATCATAGCCACGCACAACCTAGCTTTTCACTGCTATGCAGATGACCTGCAATTGTATCTTCCTGTGCTCCCAAACAAAAGTGGGGCTCTTCAAACCCTTTCTGACTGCATTGCAGAAATTAAAATGTGGTTGGGGCAAAATTTTCTGCACTTAAATGAAGATAAAACAGAATATATTTTCTTTGGTGATTCAGCACACTCTGGTGATCTATCTTTTAAAGTGAAAACTTCTGTGAGGAATCTTGGAGTTATTTTTGATAGCAGCTTAAAGTTTGACAAGCAAATTTACAGTGTGGTCAGGACCAGTTTTTATCAGGTTTTAACAAAAGTAAAGCAATTTTTAAATCGTGCAGACTTGGAAAAAGACCATTCAAGCTTTTATAAGCTCAAGAATTGATTATTGTAATGCTTTGTATGTTGGTGTCTCCAAGTCTTCTCTTAGCCGTCTTCAGCTTGTTCAGAATGCTGCTGCACGCTTTTTAACTAATACTCGACGTCACGAACACATCACCCCGGTTTTATTTGCTCTTCACTGGCTTCCTGTGTCTTTTAGAATTGATTTTAAAATGTTAATCTTTGTTTTTAAAGCCCTCAATGGGCTTGCCCCTCTTTATTTATGTTATCAGAACTCCACTAGAGGCCTACGGTCCTCAAATCAGCTCCTGCTGGACGTCCCCAGAACAAGGACTAAACTCTGGGGTGATCGGGCCTTCTCCGTTGCTGGACCCACACTCTGAAATAAGCTGCCCCCAGAAATGCGCACCATCACTGACTTTGGGGTTTTTAAATCCAGACTGAAAACCTATTTATTTAGACTGGCTTTTAATACACAGTATTGATGTGAAATATTCTTAATTTAAAGGAGCCGTCTGTAAGAAATGGCCAAAACTGGTACTGCAGTCACTTTCAAAATATTGTTGAGCGGCGTGTACCCTCCCCCTCCTCCCCCCGACCAGAGGTTGCCAGGTAGGCTGCAGAATGCAGCAGGAACGTAGGCTGCCATGGCTGCGATAATTAGAGCTGAGCTGGCAACCCGGATGCTGAAACAATACTGACTTGGTGATTGGGAGATAGGTGGAGGGTGGAGCTTCAGAAACAATACTGACTTGGTGATTGGGAGATAGGTGGAGGGTGGAGCTTCAGAAACAATACTGACT
This sequence comes from Cololabis saira, assembly GCF_033807715.1. Lineage (NCBI taxonomy): Eukaryota > Metazoa > Chordata > Actinopteri > Beloniformes > Belonidae > Cololabis > Cololabis saira. Next base: position 41,596,990 of record NC_084590.1, read on the forward strand.
TGGTGATTGGGAGATAGGTGGAGGGTGGAGCTTCAGAAACAATACTGACTTGGTGATTGGGAGATAGGTGGAGGGTGGAGCTTTAGAAACAATACTGACTTGGTGATTGGGAGATAGGTGGAGGGTGGAGCTTCAGAAACAATACTGACTTGGTGATTGGGAGATAGGTGGAGGGTGGAGCTTCAGAAACAATACTGACTTGGTGATTGGGAGATAGGTGGAGGGTGGAGCTTCAGGCCAAAACAAAAAATGACAACATAAACATCAGTTGAGGGCTGCAACTCCTCTTTTTAAACTGGAATATCCTGGCTTGAGTGCTGTTGTCAGTGACATAAGTATTTGAAATGAACATGATTTTTAAATGTCTGTTGACATATCGGGGTCATTTTATGATTCGTTTTATTATTGCTTTTACATACAGCTCCTTTAATTTTAATGGTTTTATTATGTCGTTTTTAAATTGTTTTGTATTAATGTGGATATTAATGGAAAGCACTTTGTTCACCCTGTGTGTTGTAAAGGGCTTTATAAATAAACATTGATTGATTGATTGATCGATTGAGTTGCTCTCAGAGTCGGCGGCAGCGGCTGAAGAATAGCTTCTTCCTAGCTTCTTTGGTCCTAGCCTGGCCAGCCAACCAAATCTCTTCCCTCTTCTATACAAATAATTAGTCTGATTCCTCTAGACTCAACTTTGATTTTCAGGAGACAGAACCGAAAGACGCAGAAGAAACTTCCTCTGGATGGTATCGACAAGGCATACAAACAATCCCTGTGGTGATTTATTGATACCTTCTGTACCAGTGGAAAAAGCTTGGAAATGGCTGTCAATGGGAGAGATGACAGACCCATTTCACATGCATGGGTGTAGATGTCCAAGATAAACCATTCTCATTTACCCATCTCCAGATTAACTGGGGTTGGTCAGGGTTAGCTGCTGCCAGGATGGTGTCCCCATATCTCTTTATTCTGTATTTCATTCATTAAAAGAAAAACAAAACAGTTCAATATAATTACAACAAATCTCTTTCCTTGAATGAAAGGGAACAGAAAGAAGACTAAGCTTATTTTATCTGTCCCTTTTTCCTAAGAAATCAAATTTCATTTTTTAAAGATCTCTGTTCCTTTTAAGTTATACTTATTTTCTCTTTTTTCAAAATGTTTCTGTATATTGATTGGCAAAACTTTTTCAAAATTTCAAAAGTTTTAACTCAAGGAATAATGGATTTGAAGGTTGACTATGTTGTTTTCTACTTATCATTCGTATGGCTTTTTTTTGTAAAATGAAAATAGACTGAGTATATTTTTTGCAAGCAATTCCCCATACTTCAATGCAATAGGTCAGATATGGCACAATCATAGAGTTATATAAATTATACAATGCCTTGTTATCCACTGAATCTTTTACTTTGTGTAACAGAGCTATTGTTTTGATATTTTTACCTTTGTATGCTGTATATGTGATTTCCAACACAAATTCTCATCCAGAATGACACCTATGACACCTACACCTCTTACAACTGGACACCAGAACCACTCTTCAGAACCTGCAGGTGATGCGCCAGGAGAGTTTATCCAGTTCTCGTTACAGTCTATGCTTTTATTTTACCATTTTAACATTAAAACGTTCAATTCACACTGAGGCTCATTAATAAATAGTGAATATGTGTTTCTGTCATGTTATGTTTGTTATTCTCTGTGACGGTTGCAAGCAATTAAATGTTCATGTTTGACCTAAACTGGGGGCTTAGTAACAATGCTACGAGTATTAGTTTCAGAAAAACAACCTTTTGCATTTGGGGATTAACTGAACATTTTATGGAATCCAAATTGCATACAAGTGAAACCTTTAATTTTCAGAGCACCTGTGCTTATTAATCCGACATCTTAGCTATTCATTTCCTGGCTAGAATTATAATTCCAGTGACATTTTGCCCTTTTTTATGAAGGTAAATACTCAGGGAAATGGAGATAAGGGAATAAGTGGAAAACTGAAACAAGCTTGAAGGAAACTGAATGAACCTGTAACAGTGTTCGTGTGACCTTTTCTAATTGAGTGGTGCAAAACTTTTGGAAATGACATTTAAATATACATAAGGCATAAATAATGGGTTTTGGATTTTAAATGAAACCTTTACTGCATTAAATATGGGTAAAATGTGAACAGAGTGAATAGTTACAATGACACAAAAGCAGGTGTAAAGTCAACTTCCCCACCAACGTGAGGAACAATAGACTTGTATAATCAGTTTACATTTCAGTAAATTAGTTACAATTTAGTCACACATTAACAAACATCCTCGAAAATATGCTGTTATAATGATCCCAATACCGCGTGATGCTGTGATGCCACCATTAGAAGGGGAATTATCACTTGACATTTTGCAGCCTACAGGATGTCATGCCTGCTCCTCCTCCTCCTCCTCCTCCTCCTCCTCCTCCTCCTCCTCCTCCTCCACCCAGCTCAGCCTCCCCACTACACCGATCAGCAGCCTAGACTACAGTTCCCAGGATTCCACTCATCCTGGTTTGCACCTGTGTCCTCCTCATTAACCTCATGTGTCTCGCCTCTGTGCCTTTACTCTGTGTTCCTCCTTCCCTCACTGTGGAGTATTATCTTGTTCATGTCGCCACATGAAACCTACACCCACTAACTCTTTCTGTTCTGTAGTATTATCTAGAAACAGCTGCAATTAGACTTCTTTAATCTGACGTCTGGGCTTGAGTCCGCCCGCTGTATTTCGGACCTCACACAGGACATGAGCAGAAAACTGTATTAATTGATTTTTATTCCTGAATTTCATCACAAAAATATTGCTACTTCTATTATAACTCACTCATAGTTCCATACATGACTTACTGTGTGGAGGTATGGGGTAACACCTATAAAACAAATACAAACCCTATTTTCTTGTTACAGAAAATAGCTTTAAGGATAATTAATAGATGTGACTATTATAAACCAACAAATAATCTTTTTATTAAATAAAATACTTTAAAATTCCATGATATAGTAGAGCAGAAAACTGTTTTATTTGCCTTTAAAGCCCAGCAGAAACTGCTTCCAAACTGCATTCAGGACCTGTTCCAGATAAAAGAAACCCGCTATGACCTGAGGGGGAAACTCATGTTTGAGATGACGACAGCAAGAACTAATATTAAAAAGAGATGGACATCAATTAAGGCTAGAGAAATATGGAATAGTTGTGACAACGACCTAAAAATGTGTAGTTCTATCTTCAAGTTTAAGGAAATGCTTAAAGAAAATACTGTAAATAAATATAAAACACTATAATTATAAAGTATACTATCTAAAACATTCTAGAAAGTGAAACGTCAATTTTATATTTTGTCTTACTTATTTTTGTCTTCTTTATGTATTGTTTGTTTTCCACGGAGTAAAGTTAATGTCTCAGAAAAAAGGGTAGGCCCTATAAGCTATGGCTTCTGCCTACACCTTTTCGGCAAAAGAAATGTTTTTTTTTTTACCTTTTCATCCTGTTCCGCAAAAAAGTGTGTACAAGCCGAAATAAAGATTCATAACATAACATAACATAACCAGATTAAAAACTGACTCAAGGAAAAGAAACCAACAAATTCATCTCACATTCATCTCATTTGCCTTGTTCACATTCAAGATGAGATGATTGCTCGCATGCAATGCCACAAATTGATCCACCAGTCCTCTGTACTCACTCTCTTGTCCATCACTGATGCCCCACAACTGCAGAATTATCTGAGTGTTTCAATTCAATTTAGTTCGATTCAGTTTGATTCATTTTTATATAGCATCAATTACAATACAAGTTGTCTGTAGGTGCTTTTCAGAGACCCAGAACATGATCCCCAAACAATTATTGCACAATCAATGGCAGGTAAAAACTCCCCTAGAGGGAGAAAAACCTTAAGCCAAACAGTGGCAAGAAAAACTCCCCTTTAGGAGGGAAGAAACCTTGATCAGGACCTGGATCATAAGGAGGGCCCTCCTGCCACAGTCCAGCAGGGCAGAGCAGGAAAAGAGATAACAGACGGAAATAATGAAGAATAGAGAGGAGAGGCACGACACACTATCAAAGGTACAAAAAAAAAGTTTTATTAGCCTTAACTATCCGTGAGCAGGAGAATTAAGAGTTCTATGTGACTGATACATTGTTAGCTGATGGACTACAGAGACAACTGTATAAACAGGTGTAGATACTAAAGAGGTCAGAATATTAATTTATTGTGTTGACTAGAAACGCGCATCCGACCGCGGCCGCGACCGCATCTTCCTCCGCTCAGAAGAAACTAGTCCCATTTTGTGGTCCCGTTTTGAGCTCTGAACTTTTACTAATGTAAGGCTGGTGTAGAGTTAAGCCTTACCTTATTAAATTAAACCTTTTTGGGGTCGTGAGTAGGATAAACACGGGGACAACTTCTGCTGAGCTCCAGTGTACTTTAATGTCCGCTCAACAGCGTAGGATTTTAGAGCATCAACACAGCACCTAGTGCCATATCACTCCGCCCAATCTAAAACATATTCATCACTACAGATAAACTGACTAGTGTCATTATAGTCCCTGATTTACATCAGAATATAAAGCATATATTTATAAAATAATGAACCCTGAATTACCAAAATAAACTTCTTAACAAAAATAAATCTCCTCTTACACTTATAAGGTGAGCATGAATCAATCTTTTTTATGATGTAAAATTGTATGTATTTATTTACTTGTATTTATTTATTTAATTTTAGTTGTTAAATTAGAAAGAAAAAAGTCAAATCATACATGAGAGAAACTATTCAGTTTGTGTCAAAATATTTTTACTTGTATGCATAATGATGCATAATGCAAACCTGACATTTAATTTTAGTTCAGTTTGTGGAAAATGGTTGGCCTGGCTTTCTCTTTAAAACTTAAACAGTTATAAAGCATTACAAACTGTAAAAATAGGGCAAACACACAGCATTATTTTGTATTTTGTGTCTTTGTGTCATATGTTCCTCATTCAAGGTTGTTAAAAAGATACTGCTATAATA